>NW_024424897.1:7967612-8057314 GCF_017311325.1 Ursus maritimus | reverse complement strand
AGCTGGCCGTCTCCTGTGGGATGGAGGGAAGCCAGCTTGGAAACACGTTCCTGAGACCTTAGTGCATGGGGGAAAAAAGCTCCCTGACCTGGCTTGAAAACTGCCCACGCGGACTAAAGACATCTCCACACACGCCCTTTCTATCTGGAAGAGCCCTCTTCCACCCTTCCTCCGAAGAGAAGAGAAGCGAAGCGAAGCGCATCCTTCCTCCTTCCTTCACTACTTTCTGTTCTTCCGAGTCAGGGCCCCCCACCATGGTGGCTGTGAGTTCGAGGAAAGAAAATTCCATTTCATCATTACCCTCAGCAAAACCCGGCTGAGAATGTTCCGAAACTCCTTCTCTGTGAAGGATGGTTGGAAAGGGGCATTTTATTTAACCAACTACTGTAGCTCAATGAAAATTGCTAATACAGATCATATGCAAATTGCTATTTGGGGGGAAAGAATTGGTGTTATTAGTGCTTAATAAAGTGCACCTAATCCCAGAGCCTTATTACAGAGTTTAAAAAAAAAATTTTTTTTCGGTGTGTGTATGCAGTCTTCGGTGAATCTAACTTATTTTATGGTACTATGAAAACTCAGTTTTCAAGTTACATGATTTTTCAAGGGATGGAATTTTTACAACAAATTATCAGAAGAGTTCGCTCAGTAAGTGTTTATTAGTGCTGCACCCCACACACACCAGGAGATGTATAAACACCAAGCAGCTCTTTCGTGAAGAGTTCACAGAGGGGGCACAGCTGTATTTTTAAAATTTAACACAAAGTCACGGGGCACCAGGGTGGTTCAGTCAGTGGGGCAGCCGACTCTTGATTTTGGCTCAGGACATGATCTCAGGGTTGTGAGATCGAGCCCTGTGGCAGGCTCCACACTCAGGACAGAGTCTAGTCTGCTTGAGAGTCTCTCCCCTTCCCTCTGTGCATGCTCTCCATCAAATTAATAAATCTTTTAAAAAATAAAATAAAATGTATAACACAATCGTTAATTGTAATAACAGAAGCAGAAAAAGAGACACAGAAGAGAAAGGGCTCAGGTCTGCCTGCTCTTGGGAGTGAGAGAAGGAAGGGGTTCATTGGGGAGACAACACTCAAGCAAAGCCCTGAAAGCCCACTCCAAGAACACACATTTGGAAAGGATCAGACCATGGGCACCATCTTGGAAGCTACTAGATCATTCCTGGGAGAGAAGCCAGAGGCCTGAACTGCGGGAATCCCAGTGGGGAGAGTGAGGGACAGGAAGCCATCTGCACTGTACTGTCCAAGGTGGAAATCACCAGATGTATACAGCCCTTTAAATACGTAAAGTCATTAAAACTAAATGACATTGATTTCAAAGAGTCACACTAGGCACACTTCGAGTGCTCGGTCGCCACACAGGGCTGGTGACTCCCATACTGGACAGTGCGGTTAGAGACCTCATCTATCAACACACGAAGTTCTACTGGACAGAGCTGGTCTAGAAGAGCCAAGTGTTGCAGGCTTGATGCAAACAGGTGGATGTTGGTGGCATAAATGTAAGCAAACGCCAGGGAAGCCATGGGTTTGGGGCAGCTGGTGAGCTGTGCTTTGGATAAGATGAGTTTGATGGGAAAGCCTGGCATCCTGAAGATGCCTGACAGACAGGTGGAAACGGGGGTGTGGCACTCAAGGAGAAGTGTGGGCTGGCAACAGAGCCGGAAGGGAATGCATTCTGAGAGCAGATGGAGCACCTGGCATGGGAAAGATTTCACCTGAGAGAAGAGGGCAGAGGACGGAGCCGGGGGGTGCTGAAGGCAACATTTCAGGGACGGATGGGAAGAACAGGGTCCACAGGAGAACAGGACACTGGAAAAACAGAGCAGAGGGGGAGAGCAAGAAACAAAAGGTACCTGTGAAGCCAAAGCTGGAGAATTTTATGAGAAAAAAGAATAAATGCCAAGTGAACCAAATGCAGCAGAAAGTCGAACAACGCACGGAAAAGCATCCATCGCATTTAGCAATTAAGAAATCACCTTAGTAACAGCAGCTCCGGTGCACAGATGGTAGAAGGACAACTAAGCTCATAACCACGAAGGAAATGTTCATTTTCAACTGGCAGCCTCCAAAAAAGTGGGGACACACGGGGCATTTCTGAGGGGCTGAAGCACCCGATCTCATGAGCGCAGAATTGATCAGAACGGTTCAGGTGCCTGGGGAACCCACTCCTTGTTATACCACTGCTATTAGGGAAGGAATGTTTTATCGTTCGTGTCAGCATTTCAGGACAGCCCCAAGGTGGTCCCCAAAAGAGGGAAGGAATAAATTACTGGGCTTCTCCCCTTACCCGAACCAAACCCAAGAATCCCAGTGAAAAACAGAGTGAAAACCTGCTGTGGCTTAGAGGCAGGGATTCAATTTCCCTGGAAAGCTCTTGAGCTTGGCAAAGAAAGTACACATACACACACACACACACACACACACACACACACACACACAGGTACATACACCAATATATACAGTCGCACACACCCATGCACACATACACATAGGCACGCACACGGGCATGTGTACACACTAGCATGCACACACATGTGCACACACACATAAAATTCGCACGTGAACATGTGCGCACACACAGAAATGTATACGATGTTCGTGAACACACATCTGCATACGTGTGTGTACGTGTACACACATTCATGCAACACTCATGCACACATTCTACACACGTGTGCACACCTGCACTCAGGCACACACATGCATCTCTGCCTGCACATGCACACATACACACCTACGGCTGTGCACACACATTCGTACACACACTCGCACACATGTGCATAGATGCACACGCGCACCGTCCCTCCTTGTTCCCCTTCCTCCTCTGCAGAGCCCGGTCAAGAGCCCAGATCTGACCCCCAAGCCAGCCCCCTGCTCCACAGCAGCTGCTCGGCGCCCAGGGCAGTGAGTGCGGAGAGGAAGCAGGCAGGTTTTGTGCCGGGGCGGGAGGTGACATTTCACGGACGATGCAGGGACCAGGCTGGAGTGGTTTGCTGAGGGTCCAGAATTGGCTGCAGTAAAAGCCACTCTGCTGAACCCCATCAGCCCCCGTACGTGGGCTGCACTGTCTCTGCCTTCCCCAGGTACTCCAACGGCTTTTAACAAACCCAAACATGGCAAAGGCAGACACGGGGACTGCCTGCGGCGGGCACGAGCCGCACCGTGCTGCATGGAGCACAGCCCCCTCGCCCGTGGTCCCCACCTGCAAGGCACTAGTCTCGGCACGGGGATGATGATGGTGGCAAAACAGAGACATTCCAGGCTCTCGTGGGACTCTGTCCAGGAGGGGAGCTGGCAACCAAGAACCGCAGGTCTGAGGGGCCTCTGCGCTGTGAGCATGGTCGGGGAGATGCAGTGGCGCAGGGAGGCAGAGGGAGGGTGGCCTGCCACATTCTTGGAGACAAGCGCTCGCCTCTCCAGCGGGTCATTGGGGGCAGAGAAGTCCGCGAAGGAGGAACAAGCCCGTGGATGGCCAGAGGGAAGCATAAGTTCAAAGGCTCTTGGAAGGAAGGTTCTGGGAGTGTCTGAGGACCTGCATGGTCTGGTGAGGGTGGGAGGAAGGATGGAGGGAAGGGTGACTGCAGATGGGGCCGGAGGGGCAACCAGGAGCCCGATGGTAAGGACCTGGAAGTCTACAGCTAGGTGCAACCTAGGGTCAGTCTGGTGCCTGGGCAGAGAACTGGCTGTGGGAGGGAAAGGTGGGGACAGAGGGTGGGGGAGGCGGCAGGCACAGCCCTCCAGGGCAGAGAAGAGGGTGGTAAGTAACTGGAAGGAATTATTTCAGAGAGCCTTATCAGTATCTGTGGTCAGGAACGCAACAACCATGAACAACAGAAGCCATGCTTCCGGGCGTTTCTGAGTGACTGCCAGGCCAGTGGACCCTAATTACAGAACAGCAGCAATTGACAGGGTCTGGCATCCACCAGCAACAGTGCACAGGGGGCTCCTTGCTCTTAGCATCTTCCTTTTCCTAAGCTGAACCCAAGCTTCAAAGTATCACCCACGTGTCTATGTCTATTAGAGAAAGAAAACACATTGGCCCCCAGAAGGATTATGTTGCAGGAGGTCCCAGCACCAACGAAAATCCATCAGATTATCAGCACTGCCGATGAAATTGGAAAAACAGCCTTCAAGCAAAGCTGGAGAGAAAACTTTTCCCTGGCAGATTTATGAGAATGAAGGCTGAAAGCCAACGAGGTGGCCTAGGCGGCCAGAATTCCAATGTGGGCCAGAACCATGGGTGATCTCCCTCCACTGGGGTGAAGGCCCATCGCATTCTGAAGGTGATCCGTGCGTGGCTCAGTGTCCAATCCCAAGGCCATCAGAGGCGCGCGCTGCCGTGGAAGGGAGGGGGGCCTGGCAACAAGAGCCCTGCCCTCTGGGGTTGGGGGTAAAGACGACAGGATGGGACGTGCACTGACTCCATGTACCACAAGTGGAGGCCTGGCGGAGACGCGGAGGAAGACGGCTACCTGGACGGCAGGGCTGGGAACGCAGCCGGAGGAGAGAGGCTCTGGTTTGCAGCTGGTCGTGAGCATGATGATGCAGTCACCACCTTCCCCACCAGAGTGTACGTCCTGGGAGAGCAGGGCCCCATTTGTATTTGGACACTAACATACTCCCAGCAGCCGGCGTAGGGCCTGGCACACGCTACGCTTTTTAATGAATAGCGGCTGTACTGGGTCCCTCCCTACAAAACTCATGTCCATATGGGGCTTCAAATGTGACCTTATCCGAAAACAGGGTCTTTGCAAATGTCATAAAGAGGAGGTCACGCGGGAGCAGACGGGGCCCTAAATCCAATGAGTGTGTCCTTGTAAGAAGACGAGACGCACAGGGGAGAAGGCCATGTGAAGCCAGAAGCAAGAGATCGGGGTGCCGCACCCCCAGGCTAAGGACCGCGGAGATTGCCGGGAGCCACCAGAAGAGGAAGGGGAAGAGGCAAGGAAGGATCCTTCCTCCCTTAGAGCCCACACAGAGACTGAGGCTGGCCCGGCTGACTGCTTGATTTTAGACTTCTGGCCTCCAGAACTAGGGGAGTATAAATGTCTGTTGTTTGAAGTCTGCCAAGTTTGGGGTAATCAGTCATGGCAGCTCTTGGAAACTAACACAGCAGCTCAGGGAGGAGTGAACGAACGAACCAAGGAGCAAGGGGAAGGGAGGCTGGTCCCTACTAGCATGCCAGGGACAACGAACGACATGCAGATTGAATGGCGGCACGTGCTCTGAAAGCCAGTAAGAGAAACACTTCACATGCAGCAAGTGAAAGTAACCGAGAAGATGTGGTCTTAGCTTGACAACTGCTCTCTTCTGGCGGGCACCCCTCCGCCCAGGAGGGATGCACAGCAAGACCCAAGGCCTTTCCCTGGCTCTCACTCTCTCTCCCGTGGCCATGGTGGAGTGGATCCAGACTCACAAATCGGCAGAGGAACCTGAGAATCATTGTGTTGTTTTCCCCGTTAAGAATGGTGTATGGTAGTTAGGAATGGGTTGAGAAGGAGGGTCATTAAGAAGCTCCATTGACAGGACGCCTGGGTGGCTCCGTCAGTGAAGCGTCTGCCTTCGGCTCAGGTCATGATCCCAGGGTCCTGGGATCGAGCCCTGCATCAGGCTCCCTGCTCAGCGGGGAGTCTGCTTCTCCCTCTGCCTCTGCCCCTCCTCCTTGCTTGCACGCATGTGCTCTCTCTCTCTCTCTCTCTCTCCCTCCCTCTCTCTCTCAGGCATGTGCACGCTCTCAAATAAATAAATAAAATCCTTAAAAAAAAAAAAAGGCAGCAGCTCCATCAACATATACAGGGGACACGGATGGAACACACATTCAGGGGCAGGTCTCGCTCTCTGGCTGGACATTCCCCAGCAAAAACCCGTTTCAGCCCCTGATGCTGGTGGGCGTCCTGGTAGGCGTCTTTCAGGCCCATCCCAATCTGTAATATTTCCCAGCTTCCACGATGCCTCTTGTCAGGCGAGAGAAAAAGAACTGAAGCTTGCTCACGCTCTGAAGACCACTCGTAATGAGCCCAGCGACTGTGAGTCTCTCGAGAGGCTTTGTTTGCTGGACTGCGGCCATGGGAGGCTGCGTCAGCCCCCAGCACGAAGGGCCAGCCAAGCCTCAGAGTCCTCAGCAGCCACAGAGCTCCCGGACTTGCGGAGCACCAGATCATTTATCTTCATGGTCTTTTTTCCATTACATTGGAAGCGGGCAGTGGAGGGGGGAGCAGATAATGGAGGGAAACAATCAGAATTCTTCAAAGAAACGGGGCTTAATTGTTTTTTTCTTTCTGTCTGTCTGAAAAGATTTGTGTGCCTGAAGGAATAGGGCACATCCTGAGGTCTTGATAACCAGCCTCCTCCCAGAGCCCCTAAACTCAGCTGACCTCACCCTAAAAATGCTGCCCTGCCTTCCTCCGCACTCTTGCCTCTTGGATGGAATGGGAGCAGATGAGCTCCCAGGCAGGAAAACGCTCTGCCAACCCCAAGTCCTGCTGCTGGGCACTGCAGCAACAGACGCTGGTCACTCACCCAGCACGTGCTGGGCACCGGGGACCCCGAAAGGAAGAAGACACAGCTTGGGCCTTGCTGGGGAAAGGGGAAGACGATGATGGAGCAGTGACCGGGGAAGACGTGATGAGTGGGCCCAGGGACAGAAAGCCCGGGAATGATTTTCCAGGAATACAGGTGTTAGCGATGGAATGCTTGTGTCCCCCGCAAAATTCAGGTGTTGAAACCTAATTCCTAATATGATGGTAAGAGGAGGTGGGGCCCTTGGGAGGTGATCGGCTCCACCCTCAAGAATGGATGTGGTGTCCTTATGAAAGAGACCCCCAGGGAAACCCTGAGCTCTAGAACTGTGAGAAATAAGAGTCCATGGTACTTTGTTACAGCCGCCCAAACTAAGACAGAGGGGGAAGGGCAGTTCAGGCCAGCCTCTAGAACTGTGAGAAATAAGAGTCCATGGTATTTTGTTACAGCCGCCCAAGCCTCTAGAACTGCCAGCCTCTAGAACTGTGAGAAATAAGAGTCCATGGTATTTTGTTACAGCCGCCCAAACTAAGACAGAGGGGGAAGGGCAGTTCAGGCAGAGGAACCTGATACCTATTCTGTCTACTGGATTTTCCCCATCCTGTGACCAGAATAGGGAACACTCAGCCAAAGACATCCTTCTATAGTGGTGGTCCCCAGAAACTTGATCAGATAACAAAGGAAGAGGGGACTCCCCATAAACTGACTTAGCAGGATTCCTTGTGGAAACCGGGCTCAGCGGGCCAAGCGCATTCAAAAGCCGCTAACTAAAGTTCGGTCAAGGAAGGGAGTCTTTGTTGCCCATCTTCAGGCCTTCGTACTCTGGGTGGCTCAGGCAGAGAGGAATGGCCGCTGACAGCAGAGGAACACAACCGTGGCTGATGCCACTCTGGGTCACAGCGGCTCGTGGGTCAGCGGGAAAGCTGGAAGTTGCAGCTGACCAAGCTCTAGCTTCTCACCCCATTGTTCTCAAGCTTTCCCCCACTGTGCTACACTCCTGTGCGGAAAGCCACAGCCAGCACGTTCTGCGGATGGCCCAGCAATCTGCAGTGGGGTTGGAAAGGAGTAGTTTCCCCAGAATTCTGCTCCCCATTTCCGTCTGTCACTCCGGAGAACACCAAAGTTTGGACCAGCAGGGCCTGGACAAGAGCCACCCTGGACTGCCCCCCCAGAGGGGACAAAACTTCAGCTCAATGGCAACAAGCTCCCTTTCCCACCACCTGCCCCGCCCCTCCTCACCGTGAATAAGGCTCCCCTGGACTTTACAGAAGGAACCCCTGCCGAGAGGGAGGCCAAGCAAAGAGATGCTGCCTAGTTGGCCCTCAACTGTCCCACGGACTACACCGCCCTGCGTCCCAGCCCCAGCTCTGCCAGCCTTTTCCATGTCACCTGCCACCCACATGCTCGTCCATCCAGATGATTCGTGCTTGTTCAACACAGGGGCATGCTGACCCCGTATGGGTCTTCAGAAAAATCATTGCAACACAAGGTTCCGGTCCACATAAAGCTCTTTATAAAAGGCACTGCAAATATTCCAGGTGTCTTCCCTACAGTGAGCAACTCAGGAGCAGGGGCACAGGCCTAGCATGGGGCACGCCCCCAGGAAACGCTTCTCGGAGCCGACGGTGCAGGCGTAAAAGCACGCCTCTACAGACACACGGTCTCAAGCTAGCCCCCAGCTCCAAGTCACCTTGGTTCTTTTCCGTGGTTTGGCTTCTCCTCACCTGACCCCAGCAGATGCTGCTTGGCTCTGCGCTTAAATTTCATTGTCCGAGACCGGGGCTTCTATGCCTCTTCCAGTCCCCTGTGCTGTGGCCACGCAGTCTCTGTGCTGCTAACATCTCATCTCGGCCCCACCCCTGTGACCAGCAATCCTGGCACCAGGAGTGAGAACATCTCAATACCAAATGCTTGTTTTAAGCTCACAGCAAGGTAGAGCAGACGCGAAGGGCCAGAATGGGCAGATCTGTCCCGAGGACACCTAGAGGTTCCTGTAAGTCACACGGGAAAGAGATCAGATGCAAAGAGGTCAGGGATGCAAGAGCAAGCAGATGGGAAACCAGCTGGGGGTTTGCGTCCAGAGCCCCGTCGAGGAGTCCAGACGAGAAGGAGAGGGGGTCAGCCAGAGGTCTGAGCCACCCACAGCCCAGAAGCCTGGCCAAGGCATCTGACCAAGTCAGGACAGACACATGGGCATCACAGGTGAGAATGGCACCCCTGCCTTTGGGGGCCACGTCATCTCCTAGACTTCCCTCCTGCGCAGAATCGGACCCAGACTCAGGGCTCTGCTGCATCTGAGCCTACGGGAGGAGAAAGTGGACAACCGCCAGAGCGGAGGGCTAGGAGGTCGGTGCCAGGCGATTCCGGAGCCGGCGCCTGGAAGGACATCCACGCCGAGTGTGTTTCGGTGCACCTGTTGTGCTGCAAGAGATGTGCACTGAATCCTGATGACTCCAACCGAGGACAGAAGGCAACTCATCTGAAACAGACCTTGTTTATTGAAACACGGCTTTAATGGGCAACTCAGAAGAATATCCACTGGCAGAGCTTCCTGAAATAAATCTCATTAAAGGCCTAAAATCAAAATCCAGTTATGTCCCAGAAAATCCTTCCCCTCTACAGCAATCTTTACAGATCGCTGCAGAGTTTCTTCTCTTCCTCCTCATTATGTTTAGTGGGAGACCCACCAAGTAAACGTGACAGGGTGACTCCAGACCACCCTTCGAGTGACAAATCCCGCCAGCAGCGCCCCCGAGCCAACTCCAGCACCTGAAAGCCAGGGAAAAGCTCTGACAGCCGATTCCACCATGGGGCAAGAGAGTGCCTTCCAGAAGCACGAAGATGGGCTGACTGAGGCCCCACACTCACAAGAGGAGGGACGTGCGCAGGGGGGAGCTGGCATTTAGGAAGCCGTGATATTTCCCATGTCTTCGTTCGGCAGCTGTCTCCTGCTCACTTCTCCCAGTCCTGCTAGGGGTGCGGAAGGGAAACACTGTCAGAAGAGAATGACTCAGGAAGATGGCATTAGACCTTCTTCCCACGCAGAGCCGGCAGAACCCGGGTGGAAAGCGGTGCCCATGTTTCTGCCTCACACCCATTCCAGAATAGCTGTCCTTTCTCCCCTCCTCCCGTAGAACAACGAAGGGATCCAACTGCTCCCGTCCCACCTCCGCTCAGGGGCTCCAGGTCTGCTCCCCCTGAGTGGGTCCGGGCGTGTCCAACTCCGCAGATAAAGATGACAGCCCCACGCGACACGTAGCCCCCGACACTCTGCAGCAGAAAGCTCCACACGCAAAGAAGAAGGGGGAGAAGGAACAGACCGGCTGATCAGCCAGGATCTTGGCTCTCCCCTGTTCCACAAAGCACTCAAAGCATGCGGTGATGTCCCTGCGGAGACCTCAGGGCGGGCTAGCCCTTGATAACACTGTAGTGTGGGAACTTTCCTTCTGTCCTTTCTTCCGAAAAGTTCCTTTCTCCTGGATCTGCCACAGGCAAGACCCCAGACTATCCTCTGCCATCCGGGCTTGTCCCTGCTGTGGCTGTCTCACTGAAATCCGAGGCTTCTGTGGCCAGATCCCTGTGGACAGGTGCTTTCTGCCTCCTGGGGTATCAACTATCCAGCCTAACAAATCCACAGGTGTGAGGAGGAGGAACTTAAGAGCCTTCCATCCTTTCTCAAAGAGGAACATTTCAGAAGTATTCTGGAGGCAGAAGACAGGAGGAATTATGGGAGAGAGATTTCGGGGGGTAGGTAAGGGCTTAGAGGATGTGAGGGCAATCTGGCTGCGACATCTGTCACCCCATTGGTCGCCAGGGTTGATTCGGCTGATCTGGCTGGCTAGGCGGGTGTCCCCTTCCTCCCTCACCGCTCCATGTGCGTCCCTCCCAAAGCTGCGCGCTCGGTCGTAGAGGACGACCTTCCCCGATAGAGGAGGGCCGTTCTTCGGTCAAGGGTATACGAGTAGCTGTGGTCCCCTGCTAGAATCTCCAAACAAACTCTCAAGGTAAGGGCTTAGAGCCCCCTTCAAGTCCCTGTTGCGACCTGCATCCCATCAGGACAGGGCCATGCTCGATACCTTAGAACCTGAATGATATGATTATATCGGACCAAGACAGTACATGGTTGGCTGTGTGACACGACCACACTGTCTCTGCCAAGAGCGGAAGAATTATCCAGAGACCCCCGGCTAGCCAGGCTTGTTCTCGATGAAAATAGATCCACGCGGCTCATCGAGGTAAACAGGTCTCTGAAGAAGTGTCCACACCTGATGGAAATGACCACCAGTGCCCAGTAAGAGAGAAGGGGGGAGCCACAGGATGACACCAGGTGGGTGCTATATAACCGAGGGTCAGGGGACCCCAGGACAGGGGCTTGCAGCACGTGGGTGAGATCTGTACCCTGAGGTGTCCAAGTGTCCATCCTGGTCAGCTCAGGCGGCTATGACAAGTGACCACAGGGTGGCTGAAAGAACAAACATTCATCTCTCACCCTTCTGGGGGCTGGAAGTCCAAGATCAAGGTGCCAGCGGGCCTGGGTCTCAGCGAGAGCCCTCTTCCTGGTTTGCAGACATTCTTTTTATTAGAGAGAGAGAATGTGTAAGTTGGGGGTTGGGGGGCGAGCAGAGGGAGAGGGAGAGAGAGACTCCCAAGCAGGCTCCATGCTCAGCACAGAGCCCGACGTGGGGCTCGATCCCACGACCCCAAGATCATGACCTGAGCCAAAATCAAGAGTCGGACACTTAACTGACTGAGCCCCCCAGGCGGCCCCCGGACATTCTCATCATACCTTCACGTGGTGGAGGGCAGAGAGAAAAGCAAGTTTTCTCCTGTCTCTTCTTACAAGAGCACTAATCCCACTGTAAGGGTTTCACCCTTATGACCGAGTTACCTCCTAAAGGTGCCCAGTACCTCTCCGTGCCAATACCACCACAGTGGGGATGGGGGTTTCAATATACACATTTTGGGGGGACACAAACATGCAGTCCAGAACGGTGGCAAATGCAGTCTGATGGGTAGCAGAGACCTCTAGCCGCCCCCATGCTGACCCACAACCAGATCTACTGAGGCAAGAACGGATGCTGACCAGAGAAGTTTCCAGACTTGCAACCATGACTGGGATGTTTTCACGTTCTCCGAGCCACGGGAGACCAGTCAGACCACGTATCCACCATCTTATCCATGTATGTGGGACCCCGGAACTGAACTGAGGTGTTTCATCAACTAGCACCCAGTAGAAGGGTCTCCATGGCACACAGCCTGGAAAATTATAAAGGAAGAGCTCATCCAGGGGTTCATAAGCTGGGCTGCAAAGGTCCAGTAACCGTCCCAAATCCTAAGGGGACAGAACAGGGGAGAGGGTCCTCAGCACCCAGCCAGTCCCCCGCAGGGCCAAATGGACAGAGATGAAAGGTCACTGATCTAGGCCAAATTCCTTACTTGCAAATCAGGAAACTGAGGCCCACGGAGCCAGTTTACTCAAGCTTCTCTGATAGGTGCTGCAGGAGGCTGGACTAGAACCTGAGTCTCCTGGCTTCTAAACCACCATTCTCTGCAGCACATTCTACCAGCCACGCCTCCTACCGTGTGTCTGTGGGACTTTTACCCCCAACTTGATAGAGAGTCTTCTCTCGCTGAACACGTATTCAAACCCATTTATTAAATAGGTAACAGAGTAATTACACCATTAGGAATAGATCTTCCCCACCCATGCAAAATAGAGTCTCACCTCCCCCACCACGTAGATTTGGAAATTGAGCCATTTTTCAAAACTTCAGCACTGAAACATTGTTTGTAAACATCCCGTGTTCTCCGTTACCTCGCACCTCTGTGCCTTGTCGTGTTCTCGGAAGAACTGAGATCGTATTAGATATTGTACAGAAACGACAGTGAATAAACCAGGGTGGTCTTTGGGACCTACACTCAGTCACTGAACAAAAATTCCCTGAGCACCTACTATGTGTCAAGCGCAGCTCCAGGCCCCAGGATATGACATAAAAAACAAAAGGTGGACAGACAGGACCCTCGCCCTAGGGGAGCTGGACAGAAAGTCAGGAAAGAAATAACCAAGATTGTTTCAAGAGAATAAGTACTGAGCGAGAAACAGGCTAATGTAGAGAGATGGCATGTGATATAGGAGCTCATGTGTGAAGAAGGAAGAGGAGCCAGCCATGAGAAGGGCAGAAGGACAGTCATTCTAACCAGAGGGCCCAGCACGTGCAAAGGCCCCGTGGTGGGAATGAGCTCAGTGTGTTTGTAGAATAGAAAAAAGGCCAAAATGGCTGGAGCAAAGTGAGTGGAGGGGAGAGGGTGTAAGCTGAGGCTGGACAGGGTGCTTAGACTCAGAGTGCATAAGGCCTCATAGGCCATGAAAAGGAGCTTGACTCTGGGAAGGAAGAACAAAGAGAGTCACCTCCATAAATTAAAATCCCACCAGTACAAATGAGGCAACACCCCCATGGCCGCCCACATTAGCCTTTCTCCAGCCCCCACTACCCTGGCTCCATTCCACATCACCCCACAACCAGCTCACGTGCCAGCACCTTGTTAATCCCGGCAGTGGACAAAAGCTGAGCCAGTCTGATAAGCAGCCACATACCAGAGACCCAGATGGTCCCGAGCACCAGCGACCTGGAGCCGCTCACACCAAAGCAGCTCCTATTCACACCTTTGTGACTGGGTTTTTGTTTTTTTTTTTTAAGTAGGCTCCATGCCCAGGGTGGAGCCCGATGCAGGGCTTGAACTCACAACCCTGAGATCAAGACCTGAGCTGAGATCAGACACTCAACTGATGGAACCATGCAGGGGCCCCCGTTTGTGACTGTTCTAACTAAAATGCCCTGAATTCCTTTTTTTTTTAGTCTGCTAAGCAGACATTTTTCAGAAACCTCCCCTGTCTCCTTGTACAAACATAAACCAGCCACCTACACCCACATAACCATATGCTGAAGTCTAGTGCCGCCGACTGAGAGCCCCGCATGCACATGTCTGGCCTTACCCAGGAATACTCCCTCACCCGAAGATCTGGCTTTCTGTTTCTCAAAAGGGGATCACGTGTGGGAGCCACTCCATCTTTTGGAACAATAGGAATTTCTGCTCAGTCAATTAGCAAGCCCTGAAGTTAATTGCATTTGAATGCTCCATTAATCTCAACACTACATTTCATCTCCGAGACATGACATGTTGTAAGTTGCACCCGCAGTTGCACACACGCTTGAAGCCTTAGAGCAGAAGGGGAAAACAGACCTTAAAATGCTATTCGATCACCTTAAATATAAATATAACCACGCGTCACTGACTCCTGCCCCACTGGCTGAGGCACGCCTCCAGGCTCGTGCAGGTGTCTCTGGAAGTCCCCAGGTCAGCCCCAGGAGCTGCGCCGAGGGCGGATCGCTGTGCGGACAGCAAGCACGACAGCTTCCTTTTCCTTCCCAGTCCTCCTGTCTGGGACTCCTGCACAAGAGGCAGCCACGTCCAGCTGCCCCCGCAGTAGCAGCTCAGCTAGGCGCCACGGCGACTTCTCAGAGTGTCACTCCCATCTCACACATCTCCTCCCGTCCTCTCTCTTGCTTTAGTACTTAGNNAGGAATGCAACAATCCGAACTGGACTAGGAGCCAAGTTCAAGCGACAGAGCCCAAGAGCCCATCTGCCCCCTGGCCACTGAGGCTGTCTTCCCAGGTCTGTGCGTGCCTGGCTTCTTTCACCAAGCACGCGCTCTCCCAGGAGGCGCCCCATCCCCTCTGCACCTCGACACGCCTTTATTTTATGCAGTATGTCAATCCCGCTATGACATGCCATCGGTCATGGAAGACAAAGACTAAGTTCAGAGATGCTAAAAATATAAAAAAAAGAGTGAATCTTCGAATCTGTAAACTGTGGTGTCTGGCAAGCGCTGTGCTAGTCCCTTTAGACATTTTACCTTAGTCCCAGTGTAACACATTATTATTTTTCCTATCTTATAAGCGAAGACACAGCCAGAATTCCAAGAATTCCCATCTAGGTCTGTCTGAAAGCCTCCCACGTCAGCGCACTACCTCCCAACGGAGACGTGGCTCCACTTCTGCAGATCTTACAATGACAGGCAGGACAAGAACCTCTCGCCATCCACGGGGCTGGGTGGCGCAGACAAGTAACTATTCGGGTCTCAGATGACTGCACAAGCATCCGGCTGGCTTCGGGAGCAATATTGCAAACAAATTTCCCAATGCCCAGAGCGGAGTTTCGCATTTATGATTCTAAGGACTCTCTCTTTCCCATCAACTTTATAGCCTCCTCTCACTTCAACAAACAACCATTCAAGTGGATTTAATAATCCAGAACACAGAGTGCTCTGTGTTGAAAGCGGGATTTAGAAACAAAAGGTGCATCGTTCCTTGTCAATCTTAAAATGCGTCCCTATTATCAAAGAATGAACAAAAAAGAAAGTCCTGGAAGGTCGGGAGGGGTAGTACACGATAGAGGGTGAGGAGAGAGGAGTCTGGTTTTTTTTTTTTTTTAAAGGTTTATTTATTTATTTATTGCAGAGAGCGTACGCACGTGCACGCGGGGGCAGGGCAGAGGGAGAGGGAGAGAAATCCCGAAACAGACTTCCTGCAGTGTGTGGAGCCCTACGCATGACGCTCAAGCCCAGGACCCCGAGACCATGACCTGAGCCAAAACCAAGAGTCGGCCGCCCAACCGGCTGAGCCACCCAGGCACCCCGAAGAGAGAGGTCTTGAGAAAAAACACCCATCGCCCTGGGTATTTTCACAAACATGAGTATGCTGCCACTCCCTCAAGGAGTTTTTAGGAACTCCGTGAGTAAAACCACCACCAGGAGGGAACCTGAAAGAAACCTCTCCAAGGAAACTACTTGCTTGTTTGGTGAGATGGGTATGACTTTATCGTAAGCTCTGGTGTCATCATTAAGCTATTTCTTCTCATTTTATTTTGAACACTGAATAGGCCTGGTCATAGCTTCTAGTTTTTATTCACAACTACTCAATCCTCCCCTTTGCTGTGGGAGAATTAGACATCCCCACTCAGGGCCATGTGCTGTGTGGGGCTACAGGCCACCTCTACTTCCCTTCCTCCCCCACTGTCAGGGCTGGGCATGTGAGTTGCCTGGGCCAATGGAACAAGAATGGATGTGAAGGTCACAGCATCCAAGCAGAAGGTGTAGGAGGGATCGCCGGGTGTGACCAACAGGAGCTGCTCCTGGCCCCCGAGTCTCAGAATAAGAATTCATGCAGAGCAGAACCACACCCAGCCTGCAGCCTACACATGCCTGTGAGCCACTGAGACGTATGTCGTTCCAGCATGGCTGACTGTATGGCTTTGGATGAAGAGGTCGCAGAACAGAGCACCAGAAATGTTACTTAACGATTATGCATTTGACAAAGTGCTACAAGAAAGAGAAGAGCTCAGAAAAGTATTAACTCATTTCCAGTAGGGTTGAGAGAAGAAAAGGAAATCTAGAAAATTTGGAACTTCAAAGGATGGAAGCTGCAACTGTTTCTCATCTCCTATTAATAAAGACAAAAGACAGACAGACACTCTCTGAAGGAAAGAGGACTAAGACCTGGCCTCAGGACACACACAGAACCAAGGGCATGTTAAAATCTCTAAATGGATTAAAATACAGCCCCCACCCCACACCTGGCAAATCCTTCTATACCTGGACAAAATGTCTACAGGAAGAGTGATTAGTGACACAGTCTCACCAACACCTGATGAGCTCAAAGTGCCCATCATTAAATCTAGAGAGGGACATGTGTCTGGAAAAGAATTATGTCAAAAAGGAATGTGGATGTGGCTACTGGTTGATGGAAAAACTGAAATTAAATGAAAATAAAAACTGAAAATGATTCAGAATGAGTTATTCTACCAAAAGAGACACCACCCTGGCATAAAAGAGACTGTAACCACTGGACACCTAAAAATAACTTTAGGGGGTCACAAATTTCTATAGGCAGGAAGCAGGCTAGGAAAGCTGCTGAGTCTCCAAGGAAGGGATATGCTCTACTATTTTTTCAGATGTGTCCAAAGAGAATCATCAAGAAGGAAGGATCTCCCAAAGTGAGAAGTCCAGAGCCATGGGGAACAATGGAGCTTCCTCCAGGGTCCAGAAACAGACCCACTCAAGGAACATTCCCCATGCTCTGGGTAGGGAACCCTCACGAGTTTGTCCAATAGGATTTCAGAATTGATATGTACCAATGATGGCTACGTGGCTGCCATTTTTCCTCCTTCCAAGTGGAAGGCTATATCCTTTATCTATGTGGACAGGAAACTTTTTAGTCAGTGGGTGTCCAGATCAAGAGGAACCAAATCCAGACCCGAGGAAGAGCCTAAAAGTTACCATAAGACCCTGAAAGAAATTCATACCTGATTCCATGACTGGATAAGAATTTTGAGGTATCTTTCGTTGAGTCAAAATTGAATTTATTTTGGGTATGAAAGGAATGGAAGTGTTTATTTGTGACTGAGAGGGAAGACTGTAGCAAATTGTATTACCTGCACAGTGATTCATGCCTCTCTCCCTGACAGAGGATTTGCACATTCCCACCTGGACTCGCAGTGCCTCCCTAAATGTCAAGTACACCTCCCTGCACAAGGACGGTGTTCGTATAGGATCTTGGGCCACAGAACGTGAGTGGAGATGGATACCATACCCGAGTTCTTACAAGGCGTGCCTTGTTTCCACCAGCTCTCTTATTCTCTGCCTCTACCATGACACTGGGCATGTCCCGATAGGGATGCTTCCTCAGCTGGGACCCAGAAGGAGAAGACAGGTGGAACAGAGACAGCCAACCTACAGCCTGCATGTAACCTGAAAGCAAAATGCACCTTTGTGGTTGTAAGCCTCTGAGATTTGAGAGTGGCTCGTCAGAAGGCAAAGCTGACTCTTGCAGCCTATTACACTCAGATAAATGAAGTCAATGCTAGAAGTCTTGGCGGTACACAGTCTCATGCAGACAATGCCTGGAGTCACATGTGGGCCCTCAGGCCTTTAAATCTTCATCTTTCCTGGGGACGAGCCTAGAGCACAACTGGCTCTATATAAATGCTTCTTCAAATTTTGAGCAAATGCCATCATCTCTGTGAGTCATCTAGCAGTGAAACTTAATAATGTTGAAAACAAGAATTCAAAATATGATTTTTTTTTTAACCAGCTATGTTTTGGACAAAAAAAATTGGATCTAGAGCTTGTCCTCATCTCTCTTCTCACCAACCTCAACAACTCCAGAGACCAGGGGAAGGCCAGCTAAAGCCACAAAGGCCAAACAGACATGAGAAAATAGCCTGAAAATCCAGCACCAGGGAACGACTGTGCTTTGGGAAGCCCTGCAGAGCAGCAGGGACAAATGAGCGCAGGCCCTTCTGGCTCTGGGATAGTTAAACGTCTTGGGCAAAGAAAAATGTTTTGAGAATGCCGCTGTTGTTAAAATCATACCCAATCACAACAAAAATAGACTGGGTTTTTGTGGGTTTTTTCTTTCTTTTCTTTTCTTTTCTTTTCTTTTTTTTTTTTTTTGTTTTTGGTTTTCGGGGTTTTTTTGAACTCAGATTGTAAATCTGGATTGTAAATCAACCCAGAGAAGCTCCTAAGAAAGTTCCAGACATCCTTGGCATAATGCTATCATCCCAAATTGATCACTTCCTGGAGGGGGAGGGGGGAGCCCAAACTCACTCGTTCAGAGCAGTTCTGTAGTGTTTGTTCACGTGTCAGTCTTATTACCTTTTAATCAGTTGTTCCTTTTGACTCAAAAAGGGATTACAGAGCACCTCAGAATGGAGCTCAGGGGCATGTGGACCCTAGTGGCTCTTTTTACTCCTGACCCAGGTCCCCAGGAGACACTTGCAGACCGGACTAAGGTGAAGAGCAGACTCAAAGTCTTCTGGTAGCAAGGAGATGCCCCATGTGAGCTAGGATCCACGTTGCTGGACGAAGAGACCATTTACCCTAATCTGAATAGCACCCAACACTGAGAGAGCCCTGAACGCCAAGCTTCCGGCGGGTCACTACACCTGGCTCCAACCGTTGATCTGAACCAGTGTTCACGGAAGCATTTTCAAGCCTGTCAGCATGTTCCTATGTCTACACATCTCAACACGTACTCCAAAGACGATCTTACTGATGTAACACAGACTGCAAGGTAGCCCATGAGTTTCAGAAATACTGTTTCTGTTTTAAAAACAAAACAAAACAAAACTCTAGTGATTTTAAAGCTTATAGAAAGCAGCACACATATTTCATAAGTGAGCATTCACTGACTCCATGCTGCAGTCGTGTTCCCCTGCCTACAAGCGTGTTAGAAGGCATCCTGTGAAAGTTAGTTACCTTTCGTTTTCCTATCAGGTTTGAGGGAAAAAAGTGCATTGGACCCAGTCTATCAAATCAATAGACAAGTTCATTGCTTATCTGCAGCAATATTTCATTCTCTCAGGAAGTAAATACGTCAACATGCACACACATGCATGCACACATATGCATGCGAACATGGACACGTGTCCACACACACTGGAGAGGCCTCATTCCCCCTTCACACACAGAGGCTATCAATGAAAGGGAGTATTTGCAATATCTTCCTGAAGCATATACCTTAGTCCAAAGAACATGGGTTGATGAAGGAAGGAACCATCTGATTCTCAATAAGGTGGAACTGATCCAGAAACAATGATAAAATTCCTGCAAAGAAAGGGATCCCAGGTCTAATGACTGGGTTCTTAGACAACTGTAACCACCCTCCAGAGACTATAAAAGAAATCAAGCATCAAAATCGTACTATGACTATTTGTAATTGCTGCGTAATGGCTTGTTCAGGCATCTGCTACCACAAGCCTTGTAGGTGGAGACCAAGCTCATGGATTAGACTCAGCCAAGCAAAGTGGTTGGCTTGATGGAGTATGAATGAATGAATTTAATGAACTAATGAAAAAAAAAGACGACGAAGAACATGAAAGTGCCTTACAAAAGGGAAAGAAAACAACGAATCTTTGCAGCACCAAGACTGGTCCTACCCCACCAGAAACCTGGTGGGAAGACAAGGAAACAAAAGGATAATGGGGAACCCTTACTCCAAGCTCCAAGAATAACACACAATTCTAAAACATCCCATGAAGACGTTAGGATAGGAGATGAGCATGGGATGTTAGGAAAGAGAAGCCAAACAGGGCAGTGGGTAGGGGAAAGTACAGACTGAGACTCTTAAAACCAAAAAGGCTAGGGTGTGGCTTCGAAGGGAAAAGATTGAGCTTCCAGGTCCTCGGTGCCCTACCTGCTGGTTTTCAGTCTGTCTCGTCCTCGAGTCCGTGCCAATAGTCTCGCGGCCTGAGTGTCCCTAGCTGCACCACGGCTTCCCACCGTCTGCACCGCAAGTGGGAGTACAAGGCGAAGTTGCCTTTGAGATGGAGGTGATGCAAACGAAGGGAAGTGCGTACATCGGGAGCTCATCGCCAGGGGTCTTCGGACCACCAGACAGAAGCATGAATGGGCTTTATTTCACTCAGTCAACAGACATGCCTCTAGTGCCTGGTGGGCACCAGGCACTGTGCTGGCCAGTCCTGACATACTGGAAATCAAAGTAAAATGTCTGTGAACCCACTTAGGTGTGCTTTTTCTGGGGAGAGGGTCACCAGCAATGGGTCTCAGCCAGGGGCAATGGCAGGACGGCAGGTGGCCTGTAGTGCACTCAGTGTATTCAGTACATTCAGAAGTATGTTCCGAAGTATGTTCCTCTGAGCAGCCCCAGCCTGGCCCCAGGCTGCCCCCTCCACAAGCAGAAGCTAGGCTGCAATTCAAACTCTTCGAGTTGACATCCTCCTGCAAGCCCCTGCCTGCTCTGTCTTATCTGCTCCCTACGCACAGTGCTCCAGGGGGCCTTTGGAAACGTCCGGGGCACTTCTGCCCCACTGCCACATCGACGAGGGGGTACTCCAGGCGTTTAGTGGCGGGGGACCAGGGCTCACTGAGCCACATGTAGTGCAGCCCCACAAGGAAACATCCAGACCCCAAATGCCAATAGCCCAACAGTGTATGGCATTCATCAGGCACTCGGGTGGTCTCCTCCCTACAAAATAGTCAAGACAGATGTTCTGAGGATGATGGGTTGGGGCTGGGGGGAAGAGGGGTCATCACGTGAGGGGCCAAATAAATCAGAGGTGAGTAGCTACTTCAGAGCACCTAGACGGACATCATGGAAACCCCTAGAAGAACTGTGACCTGATTTCGAGCCACCATTTCTATTCAATTCAAAATTTTTCAAATACTGAAATGTTACATTTTAAGTTTAAAGGTGCATCTCTGTTTCTTAAGGGAGAGGAAAACTGGTATCAGGGCCCTTTGCTAGTCAAGGCAGATGACTCACCTCCCCCTGGACCCCTCCGGTGGGGTCCCGGGGGTCTTGGAACCCTTGGGAGCCGTGGATTTCATTTCTGTTAAGCTCCCTACAGAGCAAAGGAAATAATTAGTAATTGGGTCAAAGAAGACACGGTGCTGTGAAGATAAGACCCATTGCTGCATTTAATGCGAGGCGCTCTAGAGTCCCGTCCTGGGCAAGGCGGCGTGCTTGTCTGCCTCCACGTGCCCAGGGAGAGGTGACAGGGAAATATCTCTGACTTTTGCACACCTAACTTAAAAGGGGAATGAGGGTGGGAGGGAGAACAGATCCCCCGCAGCCCCCCGCTACAGCTCTCCTCACCAGACTTTCAGAGTGCAGGTCTGTGGTTAAAACGCCCGGTCCTGCTGGTCAAGTCCTGTGATCAAACCCTGCCTCTGAGCAGCCTTCTGCATTCAGAATTTTAAACAAGCTTTCGGAGCCCCACGACATCCCATTAGCAGGACGGCGGGGAAGCCAGGAGGGCTCATTAGTTCTGGGAGAGCCGTTTCAATCTGGTTCTGGTTGTAGCCCTTCCTGCTCCCTCCCTTTGGTGTTAAACAGCGCGCCTCCCCAAGGCCTCACTCCCTGCACCCAATCCTGAAAATTGGCTGAGCGGCAGGACCCTGTGATCCAATCACTAGCAAAACTCGGCTCTGAAGTCTCTTGGTCAGCTAATAGGATCCCGTTAGATGCCGGCGTGGAGCCTACCCTCATCCCCAGTGCTCTTTTCCAGGCAGAGACCAGGAGGGAGCTCAAAGGGGAGAAACATGGTACTCTTAGACTCCTCAGGGTGAACAGTGTTGGATCATAAGACCCACAAAGAAAGAGAATTAATATGGCAAAGCTTTACCCCCTGGCTGCGGCAGACACACAAGCAGCAAGTCCATTCTGACACAAGCGGGTAATACCTCTAATCCAGTAGGGCCGGATGATGGGTGGGTTGAAGCATTGTCACCCAGAAAGGACACTAAGCAGGATGACTCCCGGGAGAGGAGTCCCTATAATAAATAAACCATAATAAACCTCAAGGTTGGGGTCTAGACTCTCATGGGGCTCCACCCCAAACATAGGGCAGGGACACTGACAAACAGATCGCCAAGATGAGTTTAATTAGCACTGCAAGCTAATGGGCTTCCGCTCCGCAAAGCCAACCCCAAGCGAAGGCCTGGGGGAGAACTTCACCCAGATCTGATTCTCCGGAAAGAGGGGCGGGTGGAATCTGCCCACGTGGCTCTCCAGACACAGAGGGAAGTGAGTGCCTCTGAAGAGCCTTTCCAACTGCTGCAGCTCCCGGGAAGGGCTGTGCTGGGGCCAAGGCGGCAGAGCCGGAGAGGACTCCCCAAGGTCTGCCCCTACTGAGAGCGAAGGAGGGGCTGGCCTCAGAGAGAGAGGAAGAAAGGGAGGGGACGGAGGAGATGAGCAGGGGTGTGGGCACAAAAAGAAGTTCCAAGGGTGAGATCCGAAGAGGTGAGTGTGAGACACCAGCAGAGACGAGACGAGACGAGACGAGACGAGACAAGGGGAACCGTCCTTGTGTTAGCCAGGCTCAGAGGTACTGCTGGACTGCGGGAAAGGAGGGGAGAGGTTACCATGGCAACACTGAGCAGAAAGAGCAGGCCGGGTAGATGAGCCCAGAGAAGGCACCTGCAGCCCCTGATAGCCACTCCGACGCTGCCCCTGCTAACTGGTGAGACTGTGTGGTGGCCGGTGCCTGAGCTCCCACTCGCCAACTCCAGGATCTCAGCCAGAGGCCACTGCCCCAGACTTCCAGGTCCCACGAGCCCAACAGGCAGAGGGGTCCTTGGTAGGCTCAGGGACAGACGAGGAATCTTGGAGCAGGAAGGGGGCCTCAGCAAGTTACTCAGCCCAAACTTCCACACTGCACAGTGAGCCCCTCTATGACTTCCCAGACCACTGGTCACCTAGCCTGTACTCAAATCCTTCCAGTGATGGGCAGCTTAGCCCTCTACACTGTTCCGGTGCTTACCACTTCAACTTTCCTTCTCTGAGCTAAGACACTGTTCTGTGTCCTGGGCAGAGAAAAAGGGAAGATAAGCAAGGTCCATTCTCATGCCGATGAGCCATGAGTCCAGGGTACTAGCACACCCCCGGACTCTACCCCCTTGCTCTTCAACACACACACACACACACACACACACACACACACACACACACACACATACACATACACAGAGGTTCTCTCCTCCTCACTTCCCAGTTCTCTAATTTTTCACATCTATCTTATGGCATATTTTTCCTTAACCACACATTTATGCTTCTTGAATTCCTTTAGGGATTTCCTTTTCCTGGGAAAAACCTCCTCTTCCAGCTCAGGGATGACCCGTTCTTTTCCAGTGTGGCCACTCCATCCCTGAGTTGGCCCAAATGTAAATGCCGCACATCTGTCTGAGCACCTTGCGGGCCTTAGAGACCCGAACGTGCTCAATGACTGGAGAATACAAACGCAAACTGAAAGCTTTCTGTACTTTTTAATATGGGCAGCAAAATCGCCACAATCTGGGCCAAAAAAAGATCCCACATCCAGGCACCCTGAGCCCGGGCCATGTGAGCAGCTGTCCTTCTAGAATAACGACGACTGATATTCACCAAGAGCACACAAAACACTAAAGCACTATTCTAAGCACTTTACACATATCATCCTCGCCTAGCTTCACAGCTGCTCCATGAGGTAATTACCGTCACCCCCATTTTGGAGAGAGAAACTGAGGGGGAAAAGGTTATGAAATTGCCCAACGTCTACTGCTAAGGGGTGGAGTCAGAATTCAAACCCAATCCCCCTGCAGTACCTATTTTCTGACCCATTCAACTCTGTATCATTTCTGTATTGTGACATCTCTTAGGAACCTGGTGACTTTTCAAATATGTATGCTTTCATCTACCATAAGCCTATAGATAACACCATACTTAATGGTGAAAGACTGAATGCCTTCTCCCTAAGATTAGGAATAAGGCAAGAATGTCTACTCTCACCACTCCTATTCAACAGTGTACTAGAAGTCTTGGCCAGTGCAAGTAAGACAAGAAAAAAAAAAATACAAGGCATACAGATTGGAAGTAATAAAATAGCCACTATTCACAGATAAGGCATAGAAAATCCCAAGGAATCAAAAAAAAAAAAAAAAAACCTCTTAGACCTAATAAATGACTTTAGCCAGGTTGCAGGAACAAGACTAACACACAAGAATAAATTATATTTCTGTAAAATAGCCATGAACAATCAGAAGTCAAAATTTAAAATACAGTATCACTTATAATAGCACCATAAAAGGAAATATTCAGGTATAAACCTAACCAAACAAGTGTAGGATATATATGCAGCAAACCACAAAATGCTGATAAAAGAAATCCAAGACAACTTAAATAAATGGAGAGATATACCATGTTCATGAAATAGAAGACTAATATTAGCAAGATGTCAATTTCCCCCAAATTGATTTATAGAGTCAATGCAATCACAACCAAAAGCCCATCAGGACTTTTTGTAGATTTTAACAAGCTGATTCTAAAATTGGCATATAAAGGCAAAGGAATAAACAAAAGAATTTTGAAAAAGAACAAAGTGGGAGGACACACAGTATCTGATTTTGAGATGTACAATAAAGCTACCATAATTAAGAGAGGGTGATACTGGTAAAAGAATAAGCACATAAACTAAAGAAGCAGAATGCAGAGTCCAAAAACAGACCCATACAAATATGGTCAATTAATTTTTTTACAAAAGCACAAAGTCAATTCAATGGAGAAAGCTCAGTCTTTCCAATACATAGTGCTGCAACAATGGAACATCTATATGGAAAAAGCTGAACCTCAAAGTGTACCCCACTCCTTATCTAAAAATAAATAAGTAACTCAAAATGAAGGGCTCTGCGTGGGAGCACCAAGGACATATTCAAGACCCACTTATGGGACTGTTAGAAGCTTCCTTATGTTTCGTTAAACCATATTAAAAGGCCCATTGGTTTTCCAAGAAGATCTGAATCTCCTTGAGTGCTCAATGTCTCCTAATTGTTTTTATATGTACAACAGGAGCATCCCTACTGGAAAGAACATAATCAATGGTTACTAGGGTTGACTTGAGCAAACCTTACCAAGGCTTACTGAGGATTGGTGCTGTGAAATCACCAGGGGTGCCCTGATCTGCTCTGAAAGACAGCAGACTTCTGGCCTACTGTACCTAAGAGTTGCAAGAGACATCGTACGCATCCTCTCCTGCCATCCCCGCTGAATGCCTCTGCCTCCCCTACCAGCTGATGATTAGTTTGGGATAATCAAGGAGTCAAGGAGCCCTGGGAATTAGATCTGTCTGGGTGATCAAGTAGGAAGTCCCTGGCACATCCCTTAATAGCTCCCGCTCCAAAATGCTACAACCCTTGAGATCATGTTTCATTGAGACAATTGATTTAGTTTTAAGACACTTGGAGCTATTTTCTTTCTCCAGCCCTAGGAGGGGAAACGCACTAGAGAGAAGAACGGAGAACAAAATACCATAATGCATACAACACGAATAAGAGAAGGCAGGTCAGACAAACCGTGCGTGCTAACAAAGGACGCCTGGGACGAATGGAGCACATCACAGACTCCTTCTCTTTAAGGCAGGATTGCACTGACCCCATCCCGGATGCTAGAGTTGTTGGTGTTGACTACACGAATTCAAACCCTACTCCTCCCGCTCCCCAGCAGCCCCTGCCTTCTCTAAGGCTGCCTGTCTCAGTGAGTGGCACCTCCCAGTTCTGGGGGCTCACAACCAGCTTCCATTCCTTCTTAGGCACTTTCCTTAATGGGCCCAAGGAAAAGATAAATAAACAAACAATGGCGATGGGCATGAATACGTGGAGGGACTCCTAAAGATCTTAAATACTTGAAACCAGAGTGCTACCCTGTGCTTCTCCAGCTTAAGGGGCTTCTGCAAAAAAATCCCATCCGAAAAATAAAACACAACAGTCTGAAAGGAGCCTAGGTTGCATGACTTTTTGGCAGCAGCCCCCTCCATCTCCGGGTAATAAAAGCCTGGCAGGAATATCCTAACAGGGGGCTGGCACTGCCCAAGCCACTTGTCTGCTCTGCGTCCCAAAAGCACATTAAAAACACATTTCCCAGCGTAATGGACTTATGAGCTGAAATGAATGTGTCAGAACTCTTATAAATATCATAGAACCTGCTAGCCCAGCAAATGTTAAATTTTGCATAAGAAGACAGTATCCCTAACTCCTCAGTAGACACTTAATGAATATTTCAAAGAGCCCCGGCAGCTGCTCTATGGGCTCCTGATGAATCAAATGGGGTTTTAGTACTGCCAGGATTAGCCTCCTTTTGTCTCCTCCCGTTTTCTCCCACCTCCCTCACTTGTGCGTGACACACAGGCCCCTCCAGACTAACCAAGTTCCTGGAGCCCAGTCATGGAACGATCGGAGGAGGGGACCGGTCAGCGTCCTGGGTTGAGAAGTGTCCCCCCAAAATTCCACATCCACCCAGAACTTCCGAATGCGACCTTACTTGAAAACAGAGATGGAATGGCAGGTGTCATTAGTTAAGAGATGGTCATACTGGATGAGGTTGAGTCCTAAAGCCCACAATCGGTGTCTTTACAAGAGAAGGAAGAGGGGGATCAGACACAGACACACAAGGAACGAGGCCATGTACTGATAACAGCGGTAGAGCCCGGAGGGGTACAGCCACAAGCCAAGGAACGCCAGAGCCGCCAGCAGTTCTCAGAGTCAAGGAAGACTCCTCCCCCAGAGCCTTCAGGAAGAGCGTGGCCCTGCTGACAAGAATTTCAGACTTCCGGTCTCCAGATCTGTGAGAGTATAAATTTCTGTGGTTTGAAGCCACGAGTTTGCGGTACGACGTTATGGCAGCCCTAGCAAATGAACATTGTCAGGAGAGGACGTCTATAAGTTTGCTTGTGCATTCGTACTGATCTCCCCCAAAGATACCTGGGCCTATCACTTTGTGGGATAGCTAGCTTTGTCCCACCCCCTTAATTTCATCAGCATAGGCAGTGCACCTGCCAGCAGCCTTCCACCATCAGACTTCAAATCACCTGACCTACTTTCTTGGCGCTGACCCTGAGGACATTTTCAGCTTCCTTCAGCCCTGCTCCGTACCCCTTTCTCTGCGTCCCCAGCCCCTCCGGCTATGAGTCCAACAGACGAGGAAGCAGAAATATGGTGAGAGGATCTAAAAAAACAGAAAGAAACCAGGAGAACCCTGTTCTCTTGCCACCTGGTATTCCTTTAGGCTGACTACTATCCACAGGGAGATGACTTTTTAAAAAATTGTGAAGCGCTGCTATGGGCGGAACTGCGTGCCCCTCAAATGCCTATGTCGAAGCCTTAACCCCCAGAACGTCACTGGATTTGGAGACAGGATCTTTCAAGAGGTAATCAGGTGGAAATGAGGTCATTACGGTGGGCCCCTAATCCCATCTAACCGGTAAGGAGAGAGAAGGACACTGCACGCACAGAGGGGAGTCCAGGTGAGGTCCCAGAGAGAAAGCAGCCACCTACAAAAACCAAGGAGGGGGCCGGAGAGGACACCAGTCCAGCCGACACCTCGACCTTAGGCTTCCAGCCTCCGGAACTGGCGGGAAATACGTTTCTGCTGTTTAAGCCACCCAGCCTGTGGGACTTTGTTATGGCAGCCCGAATAGAACTGCCTCTAAGTCCAGGCCGTGTGAAAATGCACACACCCCAGATGACTGCCTCGCTTGGGAAGAGGCAACACAGACGGGAGAAGTGCAACCTGGGTGTTCAACATCAGGTGAAACACGATGCCTTCCAGAAGCACAAGAATCTATAAAATGTATGCACCTAATAATGTTCCCAGGAGCTGGGACATGCGAACTGTCGCTCGCCCCACCCACGCAGAGCCCTGGCCAAGGGGGTATTTCTGTGTGACTTCCTTCTTTTATTCCACGTCCACGGTGCCAAGCGCTCCTGGTGATTGTTTTTATTGAACACTCTGCTCTTCGTCCTCCTGCAAAACATTTTCCTACTTCCCTGTATTAAGATGGGGCACATTTTAATAGCCCCAGCACTGTTGCCATGGGTTGGCAGGTTTGGCTCATTCCCAACCTTTTAATGAAGAAACCCAGGCTACAGGCCCTAGTCCGGAAGGGAGGTGGCAATGCCAGGACCTGCCTATTTTCCGGGCCCCAGACAACTCTCCCTTAGGCCAGGAGAAGACTTTCAAGTGTCCCCTCACCAACCAGTTACAGGGGGGAAAAGAAAGAGTCTAATTGCTAAAACCACATGCCAAGACATTAAATTTACATTAAAAACGGTGACGTTGTTCTTTCATCTTTAGCGATCTTACTGATCAAAAGTCGAAGTTACTAAGAAACCTTTCATAACAAACCTGAACATGTGATTTTAGAGACCTGATTCCAAAGAAACATTCAGACTCTCTCCTAGGGGCTAGCTCTGACTCCTGATAGAGAATCTGTCCCCGGTTAAAATGCAAACGCCTGAGTACCACACTGTGGACTGTTGGATACCTCAGTGCTTGGCAGTTGTAGCCAATCTTTTCCCGGAGGCACCTAAGGGGGTATGTTTAACTGGGAAAATAGGGGAGAGCCCAAGGTTAAAAGGGGACAGTAGGATACCTGGAGGAAAACAGAGGGTATCCTGAGGAAGGACAAAGACATCGGAGAACACCCGGATTCCATTCTGGGTCTGAATGGGCAAGTCCCCCTGGGTGCTGATCTGGGGGTCAGGCACGTGGGAACCTTGAGTCAGAAGAGGCAAATCCTCTCCCCCAAGCTCAGTTCTGTCTCCACAGGGGGATACGACCCAGCAAAGTAGCATAACCAAGAAGGAATTCGAGATGTAGGTAACAGCAAATAAATGTTGCCGACGGGCTGGTGACGGCAGCTCGTGCAAACCTAGCACCCACTGAACACCAGGTCTGCATCGGTTTCATTTTGCAAAACACGGCTTCTAATGGGCCAGGCTGTCTAGTTAGAATTATTCCTGCCGGGCGAGTTCTCCTATTAGAAAAGAACAGGACGTTAAGGAAAAATCTGTTTCTAACTAGAGTTTCTCATAGCTTATGCTTTCCTGACTCAAGTCCCCATTCACTTACCCTTCGACAAGCTTTGGAAAGGTTTACGCAAGATAAACAGGTGCCGCTTCATAACTAACTAATTCCCCAAATTAAATCCCGGAAAATAATGCCTCCTCCTGTTCCTTCCACAGATACACAGAATTACAGATGATTCTCCATCTGCCATGCTAATGGGTCAGTGGGAAAAAACAACCAAACCTCACTCTTGAAGAAGAGTTTCAACACCCTCCGTCAGAACAAACAACAGATTGAAACGGGCAGTTAAAGAATGGACTGATTCACTTTTTACTACCTTTTTTGAACCTAGAGGGAGTGTTAATAAAAAAAATAAAAATAAAAATAGAAGTCCAACTGAGCAGCTGAATGGGGAAGGTTAAGGCAAAACAAAGAACAAAAAAACAAAACAAAAAAACCACCAAGATCTAGATGAATGCCAGGGTCACGGAGCCACCTGAAGTGACGGGTGTTCCCGGCCTTTGGCTTCGAAAAACACATATTATTTTGCATAAAATGTCAAGAGATATATGAACCCTTTGGTGCCCATTCATGGACCCCAGAGTATAGAACCTCTGGCCTAATTTCTAGAATTTACTCATCAATATAACTGCCCACAGAGAGGTACCTATAAAAAGGCTCTCTGCCACATTCTTTATAAAAGCACACAGTGCCATCAAGAGGGCATTAATTAAGATCATGGCCAGTAACAAGAATGCAATGAATCTATGAGCACTCCAGGACACAAAGGCCAAAAATGTGTTTTCGCCGAAAAACCCAAAGTAAGCAACATTGGGCCAAGCAGGACTGTATAAACATAATATTTCTAAAAGGGCACACAAGGAACTAGAACCAGTGTGTGTGCCTGAGTTGAAAGCCTGGACCAAAAAGGGTTTGAAGTTGGAAGAAAAATTGCTTTTCTATTTTTAATCCATGTTATTACTTTTTTAATTAAAAGAAAACTAGTTGGAGAGAGATAAATAAATGGCTGAATCGAGAGAGAGAGAGAGAGAGAGAGAGAGACTGATGGTTTTAAAAGAACTTCTGGTCTCGCTAAGTCCCAAAATATCCCCAGCCTTGAGAATAATATCGTAAAACATTTGGCACCAAGACATAAATAGGAAAGTATCTCATAAATGCTTCCCCCAGCTCGGTGGGGCTGCTGCCGCTCAGAACAGCTGAACCTCTCCCACAGTGGGGCTTTCCTGGCTTTTTCTCTCACTGAACCAATTATGGAACATTATCATAGCAGCACCAATATTATTTTTTAAAGGCCGATGTTATTCACTAAATACCCATTAAACTGATCTCCTTGCTCCATTTACAGCCCGCTGAAGGGCAAATCCAGATGGCTCAAATAATGCATCTTTGGGCTCCAATCTGCATGCGGCCGGTCAGCAAACAGCCATTATCAGCTTTAGAGTCTTGAATTGCCTGACACCCACAGGTGTGTCCAGGTGAGCAGAAGAGCGACCTTTCTGGAGACGGCTGGGCCCCCTCCGGCTCGGCAGACCACCTCTGTGCTCTCACAAGGGATCTTTGCCTTTGCATCTGACCAGTTAGTGATGGCGACTGAGGGTAGCCTGGTCACAGGCTGTGCCTAGGTGTTTGTTCCTCAGAAGAGGACAGGCCTGCATCTCCCCCCGACACAGCCCCCCACTCAGCCCTTCACCCTGGGTTGCCAAGAAGATCCAAGAGTCCTGGGAAGCTCTCCTGCAGAGCCAACTCCCACTGGCCCTATGTTCTCCTGGCCCCACTGGACGAGGTCTACCCAAGGGACTACCACTGTTTCAATCTTTTTTGATTGACAGGCTCTGAACCTTTCCCCCCACGCCCCCCATGGCTTGAACATTAAAAAAAATGGGATAGAATAAAATCTGGCCTACTTTTTCATCTGAGAGAAGGCTCAGAATCAGAACTTTATTATAAAGCCTTCAGAGGGGTATGCATCATATAGCTAGTAAGGGGCGACAGAAGCCTTCTGTCTCTGTGTTCCCATGGTTTGGCATGACACATGACAAGCTTTCCTGGAGGGTGGGACTCCGTCCTGGTCTCTAGATAGCTCCTGACTCTCCAACAGAAGGGGAACAGCAGGAAACACCCAAGCCGCTCTGACTGGAGTAGGAATGGCACGTGTGATCGGAGGCAGGGGGCAGGATGCTCGCGCTAACCCTCTCCTACGGGGGCTGACGTTAGATGAGTCTGCACTTCCTGATTACAACCCACCGAGGAAGGTGTAAGAGGCGGTGAGGATCGAAGAAATTCAAGTTCTGCATGAATAATGCATGCCGGACGTGGTCGGAACACAGATCGACGAGAACGGGCATCACTGCAACTTCTGCACATTTACTCCCCCTGAGGTCTAGGGAGCGCCTTAGCCTACACGTGGTGAGAAGATCAAATTCAAATACCAGCGCGGAAACGGGAAAGGACTCTCCTCCCTTGAATCACTAATGCGAAGACGGTGACCAGGCGCCAGTCTGTTACTCCCCGATTCACCGAGAGAGAACCTTGTGCAAGGGACGAGGCACCCCATTCTCAGCATCTTTTTCCTGGTTTTAGCCCCAAGTCCATGGTCTATGGAGGAAGTGGGGAGGGCAGGGGCATACACTTCACAGCCTGGGACTTCAATAAATTCAAAGGGAAAGAAAGGCATCCACCTCTCCTTACGCTAACTGGCCAGATGCCCTGAATGAGTCCGCGATGATGAGATGGGGAGGGGCAGCCTTCCCTGGAGACTGGAAAACCGTGTACCCCTCTTCCAGTGCACCCTCTGCTCCTTCTCGGGGGGCCACGGCCTGGCTGCACCTCCCCCGCAGAGATTAGCCACTGCAAGGTGTGCCCTCTTGGGGAGTGCGTTCCCTCTACCTTAAGAGAAAAGGTGTTTGGGGGCTTTCTGGCTCCCAACTGAATCAGTGAGAGAAACAGCCACAGTTTCCCAGGTGCATCAAAAAGAAGAAAGTCGTGTGGATGGAAAGGAGCATTCGGGGTGGGTCAGACAGCAGGAGATGGAAAATGCTAGGTGCTGTAACCCAAATCAGCCCAGGCCCATCAGAGGGGTCCCAGTGCACTTGGCCCAGCTGGAAAGACAAAGAGAAGGCCCTGTGAGCTCCTGTGCGGTAAGCAGGTGATTTGGAGAGCAACAGGAAGGGAAGGCACGGGGCCAGACACCGGTTCGGCCCCGTGCCACCGTGGGGTAAGTCACATGCACGGACAGGACAGAACACCAGCCCTTTCCCTTGTCCTTCCTCTGCCACCAGGCCCGAGCCTAGGCTGCCTGACTCAGCCCCAGGTCTGCAGGGAGCTTGCCTGGAAGAAGCCCAGCTCTACCTATCCGGATGGAAAGTTCACTCTCAGGGAAGAGCAGCCCGGGGCCCTCAGTGTCAGACTTCTTCATCGACGCAGGGGTGAAGTTCAGTGCCAGGGCCGTCGGGGGGTCTTCTGCGGCACCCTGAAACAAGAAACAGTGATGTCACTGCAACACCCCCACCACCTTCACTCCCCAGACCCTTCCAGCTCCGAGCCACCCAGGGCAGCCAGCTGGTCTCTCCCAAAAGCGCCAGGGCTGGCTCACAAGGAAGACCATGAGCTTTCTGGTTGTAGAGCTTCGGGGTGACAAAAACCCTAGGATCTGAGGACCGATCGCTGCTGATCCTAGAAATAGGAAGAACGTGCACTGGGAAAGAGGGGGGCCCCAGCCCCTACCTCATCACCGCAGGGTTAAAGGCACAAGGGACACAGCTCCCGAACAGTCCCAAGAAGGCTATGTGGTAGGTTCTCTCGGATGGCAGCCTTGCTACAGGAACAAGGTCAACATTTCTTAGGAACTGACCCCCTTCATGTTTCTCATGAGAGCCAAAGGAGAAGCGATCCAAACAGAAGCATCCCGAAAGAAGGAAAGAGTGCCAGTTGCAGGGACCCAACATACTTGGAGTTAAGTCCAGATGGACCTTAAGACGGCCATGTCATCCTTGTGCTTTGCCCAGCTAGTTAATGTGACTGTCTCTGCATTAACTAGGCAAAATCTTGAGTTTGTTCCCCAGGTTTATGTAACTAGTACTTAGAGACTGCCAACTTTGCGGCTCCTTGGTGAACAAGACAAAGTCACAGCCTGTCATAGGGCCTACATCCCAGTAGGAATAGATAAATGAATCCATAAGGGGGCCAAAGGCATCCGTGGAAACCCCTCCAACCCCGCCGACAGCTTACAAATGCACAGGACCCTGATGGGAAGGAGGAAAATGGGTAAACACCGCTAAAAGGGCTTTCCTCCTCCACCTTCATCCGAACACGCGGATGCCAGTCGCTAAGGCAAGGTGAGTCGAATCATCTCGATGCGGGGAAGAGAAACAAAAAAAAACCCCACCAAGATATTTTTTGGAATCCAGGCAAAAATAGTTCCAAACAGAAGTTTCCATCTAAAATACGCGTATCTAGTATGGGAGAGAAGACTGCTCGATGCCGATCTGATCACTGAAATGCTTCCATTTATAAGGAACTACTAAAATTCTTGGTTGAGCTTCTTTTATGAAGGTGTCTCATCAAAGTTATACTTGGCTGTGTCTTACACACACACACGCACACACATGCACACACGCACACGTGCCTCCTTGTTTTCCACTGTCACTGCGGATCAGGAGTACAAAGAGAATCTAATAATTCCGATATTTTAATTCATCATTTCTTTCCAATGACGTGTTGAAAATGAAAACATAAGCCCTTCCTCTCATGTCTTCCCATTTGTCCAATACATCAATATTGTCCTAATCATTCTACTGGCAACGTCCTCCATAACACACTTTAAATAAGGATGGCGACACCTCACTGAACCTTGTTGTAAAAGGGGGGCAGAAAAGCCTCGTGGCTCTGTTTGAGCTTCCCTCGTTCCGGTCCTCGGGTCCCTTTATGGAGTCCCAGGGACTGCAGGATCTACCCTGCTCTGTCCCTGGGAGCAGCACCGAGAGAGGTGGCCTGTCACACGGTATCACAGTCGAGGCTGGCGCTACAGACGGAAGGAATCGTGGGGACAGAAGGGACTTTGAGAGGGCCAGTCTCTCCCCCTGTAGAAACTCCCTCTCGGCACCCCCGGGGTGACGGCTGGTATCTGCGCTGTGCCCTGGGCCATCGAGTCACAGCTCTTTGTCTGTGTATGCGCTTTAATTATTTCTAATTCTCTGCCTCACGCTGACATCTGAGGAATTCCTGTAGCAAGAAAAGACGTGTTTCACCATGAGAATGTGTCGGCTGACTTTCCTTCGTCTTCCTTCATAATGTGATTTTTTATCATGTGATTGGTGCACAAGGGGGAAAGGATATGGAGAGAGGCCCACTTCATTACAGCGGAAACGCCACGGCATTCAGACCCCCGATGCTGCTTATTTGGCCCATTTAGCAAAGTGCGGCTTGGAGAGAACCGGTCTTCACTGAAAACAGTGGTTTTCAGCCTGGGTGATTTGGCCCCCCAGGGGACACTGGCAACCGGCACTTTTTTGTGCAGGGGTGAGGCAGAGGAATGGTCTTGGCATCTAACAGGCAGAAGCCAGGGGAGCAGCTAAACACCCTAACTGCACAGGACAGCCCCCTCCCCCCCAAAGAATGATGCAGCCAGATGTCACCAGACCAAGGCTGATGAACACTGCTTTCGAACGATTTAGGATGGTCAGGGCCCCAAAGCTCCCCGTGTTGCTGGTGATGCTGGAAACTCACAGACCCTCTTTTTACCGTGAAGGTAAGAATTTTGCCACTTTTTCTAGGAAGCCTGCCTGCTTTCGTGTACCTGGCAAACTCTTACGCAGCAACTACCATGTCCCAGAACTATCCCAGGTGCTGGCAAAATGAAATCAGCCAAGTCCCCTGTCCTCATGAATCTTGAGTTCTCCTTCCAGAGACAGACAACAAAGTAACAATAAATGCAAAACAGAATGCCAGGAAGTGATAAGGCAGGAAGAAACGGGAATCCCAGCCAAGTTAGCCCGGCGGTGTTCCCAGCAGAACAGGATGCACCCTGGGTTTCAGGGTTGGTGGAGGCTTTGTTCCAGCACCTGACAGGTGTGCTAGCGGGCTGGGAAATGTTAAGGATGGGGCACTCCCCTCCAGCTAAGATGTGGAGGGAGGCCTCTCTGAGACCATGGCGTTTGAGCAAAGACCTGGAAGTAAGGAAAGGAGCCACACTGCTTTCTGAAGACCATGTTTCCGGCAAGGCACAGTGAGGCAAGCACCCCTCTGCCCTGCCATCTCCTTTCACCATTTTATCCCACCTCCAACTAACTTAAAGGCTGTCCTTCTAAAAGCTAGACAAGGACCCAGCACATCCCACCCGTCCTGGCCTCCTCCCGTGCGCCCCACCCCACACCTCGCCTGGGACCAGCGGTGCAGCAGGAGAGCTATGGGGCGTGCCCAGAGTGAAGCCCAGGATCGCTTCCGCACCCCATGCCTGGCAACGCTCCCCACGCACGTCTCCGAGCCCAGACACCAGCAGGCCTCCCAGCACTCCTTCCACACTCCCTTCTGGGATTCTCAACGTCCCCCCACCCTCCCCACTCAACTGCTGATGAGGACAACAGAAATAGAAATACATCTCTCGGAATTTCAAGGAATGGCCCCCGCGGGAGATGCCAGTGCTGCTTTGGTGGCTTGATCATCACGCCCATGAAGGTGGGGGAAAAGTCAGGAAGCACCTGTGGGACCATCCTGCAGGGCTGACCCCACCCCTCGCTCCCTGGAGCCCCAACTGCTCCCCAAGCGAGTACACAGACTGCAGGTGGAGGGGGCGCTGCCTTGAACACAGCCTTGGCCTTTGCGCCAGTGCCCAAGACCCCAGGGAGAGAGTCCTTCCCTACATCCTCCTCTTGCTTTGCTGACGGCAGCACAGCCCTCTTTCCTTGTTATCACTGCCTTATATTTCTGGGGCTTCTCTGTTCTTTTGCAATCTTCTGCAAAGCCTTTCCAATCGTGCTCCCCACTCGATCCTTGCCGGCCCTGCGAGGACAGCAAGGTGACAGCATGAGCCCTTCCAGGGCAGACATCTGACTGATGCAAGCTGCTCTTGATTCTCCACCTACAGCCCGGAGAGCCAGCTCGGCCACCCATCAGCGGGGGGTGGGTCTGCCACTTTCAGTCGGGCTCCAGGGTTGCTGTGTCACCCAATGTCAGGTGCCAGACAAGCAGGCTCCTTACCAAAGTACAAATCGTGATTTTCTTCTGCACCACCCCCTCCCCCCCAAGTCCTCCTCCAGCTCTTCCCCTTCCCTACCCACCCCTCCAAATCCAGTGTGGTCCCGAAAGCAAGGGAGGGGGCTGCTGGGAGGCACTAGGCAACACCACCCAGGGCCACGGAACTTGAGATTGCTATCTTCTTGCGACAGAATTATTATTAATTATTATTATTATTAATGTCTCAGAGCAAGTGTGGTTCAGAACAAACAAAGCCATTTCCACCCACTCGAGAAGGGCTGTGCAAAGGGGCACGAGCTGGAGAATAATTAACACTTTCCAGAAGCGAAAGAGAAAGAATGGAGAGGAAAGGCAATAAGGAAGAAATAAAATGGGGGGGAGGGCAGAGGCAAGCAGCCCCCCCAGGATGCCTTACATGAAAACATAAAGGCTTCGGAAAGTAATGCATATACCTCTAAGAAATACAATCTGGGTGCTGCTCAGCAGGGCTTGCGGTCCCAGGCACGAGGGGGAGAACCGCTGCTCACTGAAGTTTCTAGAGCCCCAGAGAAATGAGTCCCACAAGGAAAAGCCTAGAGGACAGCCAGGAGAATGCAGCCACGTCCAGATGAAGAAGTCTGTAAGGGCAAACGGAAGCCCCCTGCCAAAGCACACTGGACACAGGCCACTAGGAGCCAAAGCACTGCGGGCCCCCAAACTCACTGCAAACAGTTTGCTGCGTTTGCTCTGAGTCTCAGGGGCCAACTTCCACATGTTCACCTGCCTCTGGCTCTTCTCCTACTCAGATGTCAATTACTACGAGTAACTGTCAGGGCAGGGCAGAGCTGACCAACCTCTGATACTCACGGGCACGCTGCCAGCCATGTTCATTCAGGCTCGGGGGCTCTGGGATGACTCTGAGCTCCCCCAACCCCACAGAGTGCGGGCTCTTTAACTGAGCTTGGCCAGGGGGTCAGAGTTCTCTTATGAGGGGTGAAGGGAAAGGTCAGAGGATTAACTGGTGCCCCTGCCAGCCACCGAGCCACAGGTGAAACGAGGCAAGGGTACACCCCAATGGAGAAGGGAACGAGGGTCCGAGCAGGGCCGCAGCCCTTCCCTGGGGACTCAGGGTGAGCTGATGCTAGGGAAGGTGCCTGGAGCCCCTGTGGGCTGTGCCTCCTCCCCCGCCCAGCCTCTGCCTCCCATCATCCCCACTTAACCCAGACACACAAGGTGACAATAAATAATTGATGCTGTTTTTATTACCGGGAAATTGCAATAATAATGACACTCGTAACACAATCTTAAATTATTCCACATAATGGAAAAAAAATTAAATGTCACCCCTGATCACTAGCCAGAATAGGGATGACACTTACATAAAAGATGACCTTCTCTCCTAGGGAGCCCAGCAGCAGCCTGCTGCCCAGGGCCTGGCTGGCCTAAGGTGACAAGTGGCTGAGGCCTCAAAGCAAACAGGGACACAGAGCAGTGTAGACATGGAGGCAGAAGGTACAATCCTGCCTCAGGCTCTCCCAGGCAGGACGCTGCCCTCTTTCTTACCTGTTTCCCTATATGTTTAGCAATCATGGGTCATAACCAGGAGCCTTACAGACAAGGAAAAGCACAGCTCAAAGAACTTGGTCCCCCCTGGTTTACCCTGCCTGAGGACACTAGGATTGCACCTCTAATTCAGCCTATGTCCCCTCTCCCTGTGGCAACACAGCATCCAATCAATGGCCAGCAAAGCAGGCTTTCAAGCTTCTAATTGCTCAATACTGGATACTTTAAAAACTTGGGCTGAGGAAGGCAGAGCTCCCTCCTCCAGGAAGCCTTCTTGGATAGATCCAACCTAGTTTGGATCAGAAACGCCTCCCTCTCTGTGCTCCCTGGACATCCCACACACGTGCTTCTGTTACCACATTTACCAAACGGCACACGGTATCTTCCAGCATCCTTGGCTACCTCAAAACCGTGGGATTCTCAATGCAGGCATGCTGTCTTCTGGCTCTTCTGTTGGGGCTCAGTGCAGTGTCAGCGTTCACTAACCCCGTTAATTTCCAGGAATGAACAATACCCCCAAACCTCCAAAATGAGAGGGGAAATGTTGCATAACATACAACACAAAGACCCAGGTGACCACAAAACCTTTAGGCCTTGAGAAAGAAGGAAAGAGGGATTCGCGCAGAATGGGAAAGCAAAGGCTCCAGAGTATTCAAGGTGGTCTAGCTAAGGGCAAGGAGCAGGGCTTCCCCCACGCCCACTTCGGCCTTCCTGATGATGACGTGTGACCCTCAACATCAGCCCCGAGACCACGTGAGGACGGGTAGCCCCCTACCCTGTGACTCGCCACCCAAAGGCTCCATGTCCACGCCCCTTCCTGGCAGGAACGCTCAGAGTGGGACAGCCCAGCTCGCTCCCCTTGAAGGGAAGACCTTTCCACGCTGAAGCCCATAGTCCCTCCAAGGTCATGTCTTCCACCTTCCTGCCACGTCCTCCGTGACCTCGGCCTGGAGCTTTACAACGGCAGAGGTTAATTACAAACTTCTAGCTATATTTAAGCTTCATAAATCTGCTATTACTCAGATTGTCTCTGTAGGGACAAAACCTCCTATTTCTGATGCCAAATTACTATTCATAATCAAGCCTATTTAATCATATAAAACTGATTTTAAAGCACCACGTGGCTCTGCAAAGATACAGCTCTCTGAGCTTGCAAAGACAGCCCTCCCTCCCTTCGCTGGCCCAGGTAAGTGGCTCTATGCTTGCGTTCCAAAGAGCTAAGTCTTCTGCTCGTGTGGCTGACAGAGAGATGGGGGTTGGCAGAGCTTTCCAAACTTTTGTGTGTTTTCTTATAACTCAAAATATCAGTTTTCCTTAAAACAGAAATACAAACCTAAAGAAACGCAGGTACCCAGGTATAATGAGTTGCTTTCTTCCTAACCCTCAATGATTATCCATCACTTTCAACCTCCTTCTCAGCCTAGGCCTGGAATTCATTCACATACACCCCAATGATCCACCTGGGCCTTTTCTGGCTTCTCAGCAGTTTGAGAATCCCCAGCTGGGCTTTCTCAGGCAACTCTTTCTTACCTATGTTCTCCTTTTGAAAGATATCAGATCCCTCCAGAAATCTGCTAAAAGACAAGGTTTCTCTTCCCCGAAAAAAAAAAAAAAATGCATGTGTATCAGACGCTTATTGCTAGGTAACAAAACACCCCAGAACTTAGTAGCTTAAAGCGACGGTTATTAACGCGTGAGTCTCCAGTCAACGGGGCGCTGCTGCTGATCTGCTGTCTGGCCTCAGTCAATGTTCCTGGATCCCGGCTCGCCCAGGCCTTGGAGTGTCCAGGACGGTACACGCATCGGAGGCCCACAGGCTGCTGGCCAGGGGTTGTCTGATTCTTGGCTGGGAAACTCGGATTCTTCTCCACGTGGCCTGTCATCCTCTTGTGGACAACATTGGATTATTCATACGGTGAATCCAGGGTTTCCGGGGCAGCGAGATAAGGCGATGTCTGATGTCAAGTGCCGTTCAGCGTTCTGCCTGGAGCACATGTGCCACCATCCCGTTGACCACAGCCAAGCCAGTGACCACCAAAGGCGAGGATACCTCAACTACACCTCTCGTGGGGAGGACCTAGCGTCATGTTGCCAGAGTATGCATGACAACAGGGGAGGGATTTGTGGCCGTGTTTGCAGTCTACCACAGCACCTAGGCACCGCCACATAAAATGTGGCACCGGACATCAGGCAGCCCAGGAACCGCACGCAGCCCCCCGTGGATCTGGCCTATAAACAACTGCTCCCGATTAAACCCGCAAATTCAGTCTCATTTGCCCAAAACAGTGTTTCTCTGATGGGGACCCAAGGACACATTCTCAGCAGTCTGCAAGTTTGATATAAAAATTTTTTAATTTTGTATTTTCATTTAAATGATAATCTACAGAAAAAAAAATAATACCAACAATCTGAATCACCAAGGTGACCCCTTTATAACCGAATCCCTACTGCTCGATCTCAGCGCCCTTGTTTGCATTCGTGCTTACGATCGAGTTGGTCCAAGTTAACTGCCTAGCTCAGATTCAACAGACAGATGATATGTTTGAGCCAAGCTCAGACCAAATGACGTCATGGAGCCCCGTCCAGATGATAGAGGCTTCCAAGTAGTTCTAGAAGAGCAGCTGGAGAGCTGACTCCATCCAGCAGCTTTTGTTGGACACATTTGCCAGAACCAGTGTTAGAGAGAGCAACTCCGTTTGCACAAAACCTCTTGTTACACCATGCTCAGCTGCTAACGTGCCCTCTTATATCACCACACGCGATCCTCCATATCTTCTTCTGATGAAGACCGACAGGTAGCATCATGGCCCCATTACGGGCTAAACTTCCCCACCACTAAAATTCCTATGTGGAAATCCTAGCCCCCAGTACCCCAGAATGGGACCCTATTTGAAGGTAAGATTTTTACAGAGGTTATTAAATGAAAACGCAGTTCTTAGGATGAGATATAATCTTTTTTTTAAGATTTTATTTATTTATTTGACAGAGATAGAGACAGCCAGCGAGAGAGGGAACACAAGCAGGGGGAGTGGGAGAGGAAGAGGCAGGCTCATAGCGGAGGAGCCTGATGTGGGGCTCGATCCCAGAACGCCGGGATCACACCCTGAGCCGAAGGCAGACGCTTAACCGCTGTGCCACCCAGGCGCCCCAGGGATGAGACATAGTCTAATCTGACTGGTGTTCTTAGAAGAAAAGGAATCTGACACAGACACGCATGCAGGAAAGACAATGTGAAGACACAGAGACAAGATGGCGGGTGACATGCCAAGGAGAGAGGCCTGGAATGGCTCCTTCCCTCAGGGCCCTCAGAAGGAACCAACCCTGCCAATACCTTGATCTTGGACTTCCAGCTTCCAGAACAGAGGCAATAAATTTCTATTGTTTAAGCTACCCAGTCTGTGGTATTTTCTTATGGTAGTCCACAGTGACTGATGCAACCCCCCCCCATTTTACATTTGAGGAAATTAAGTTGTAAAAGCTAATGATTTACCTAACATCACACCATTAGGCAGAGGCATAAGCAGGATTTGAACCCAGAACTTCTGACTCCAACTCTCTCGACTCCTCCTACCACCAGGCTGTGGTCAACCAGGAATGTACTAAGGCAACATATACCTCAAGAAGCAACCCGGCCGATACTGACCCAAGGCGGGCGTGTGGGAACCCACACACACTAGGTGCAAAGTCGTGTGCCGCTCCTTCGGCAGGAAGAGTTGTCTGAGTGTAGTGTTCACACAGCGGCCATTGGTGCTGCTGCATCTCCAGGCCTGGCACAATCCCCGAGATATGGAATCACAACCTTCAACATCTCAGCCTACACATGACCTGTGAACACTCACTTCATGGGTACAGATAGATGGAAGCTAAAGCAAGATTCCATGGGGTAATGGCCCAACCTCATAACTGGGTCTCCAGGCAAGAAGAAAAGAGCCTAGAAATCTTATTGCTGGTAAAGATGGCTTACAATGGAAAGCAAGACACAGAGGTCGGTCGTCAGAAGGGACACAGGTGCCCTCAACACCATGCCGGGGGCACTGAACTATCAGACATCGTCCAGGGAATTAGAGACACAAGCACCAACTCCAACAGAACAGGAAAGAGGGAGCGTGGTTGAGACCTCAGCACAGCGTCAGTGTCTGTGTCCTGAGCCACTTCGGCAGAGCCTGGCTTCCCCCGAAGCCCACCCAGGAGCCATCTGGAAGGACAGGGGAGGTGGGGACAGGGCGGTGGTGGGGCCCGGCTCAGCAGCACCCAGGTCCCGGCAGGCCTTGACCACCAGGGTCTGAAGCTTCCCTGTCTGCCTCCCGATGACTGTGTCTCCAAGGCTGAGACACACAGCTTCCTAAACAGGACTGTGACCAGGGTATAGGGCCCAGAGAAAGCCGGCTGGGAAAGGTGGAATCAGGAGCCCCTTAGTGACTCAAAGGAGGGCAGAGAGGGAAGGGGGGCACCGTGGGTGAGGGCGCAAACCCCCAAGCGTTTTTATGCTAAGGAAACAGCGTGCAAATGACATGCAAACCACTTCAAAAGAGAAGCTCTGGCTTTGAAGAACAGACTTGATTTTTTTTTTTTTTTAATGGGGCTTTATCCAAGGCATCACTCTGCTTGGAGCAGAATTAATTATTCAACATTATCTGGGCTTGACGAGCACTTGGCAGCTGAACAGGGACGGGAGCTGCCTGCGTCGAAGGGACTATTTTCTGCTTCCTGCCGTGGGGACGTGCAGACCTGCATCTTCCCCCTTTTCTTTCCTCCCTAAGCCTAAGTTCCAAAGCACACACCCGACGGGAGACACACGGCCTGGTTGTATGAGGTTACCACTGTGGCACAAAACCCCACCCGTTCGGGGCTGCGAGCATCCGTCATTTCCTATCTCAGTTTCCAGAGGTCAAGAATCCAGGAATAAGTTAAACTGGGTCCCTGCCTTTACTTGCTGGCTGTGGTCTGGGGACTGCTCCCACGGACGAGGCACCACCGGCTGGTCCTTGACATGTGGCCCCCAACTGTAGGCTATTCACAGCATGGCTGTGTTCCTTCAAGGCCAGATCAAATCCCTCTGGCCTCAGAAAGGGCCTCATCCCACTTTTGAGGGCTCACCTGATCAGGTCAGGCCCACCCAGAGTAACCTCCCTTTTGATGAACTCAAAGTCAACTGATGGATAACCGGAGCAGTGACCTAATGGGATGAAATCGCAAGGAGGGGAGGGGATTCTATAGAGTGCACACCAGGGCCTGCAACTCTCAGGGGCCACCGCATGCCTATAGGGTACAAACCTCTTTCCTCCGACATCTCCATCACCTTGAGATTTCTGGAGTCTAAATTTCCCCTTTGATGATTAAATTGGGAGCCACAGATTACGGACAAGATCTGGTGTTCCACCAATTCTTTGTAACACAAACTTTCCATCAAAGTCCCAACCTCACAGAACAGAGAGTCTTCTGACTCCGTAAACCATGGCAAGTATTCCACAGGCTCTGTCTGGGCAAGAAATGTGTAGTGGCCTGAGGGTCAACTGATCCACTCGGCACAGGAAGTGCAGTGCCCAGGGGCCCACTTTCAGGGGCCCCCGAAAATATTTTGATTTCTTTTAAAATCAGAAGAAAAAAAAAATGAGTGATAATGCATAATAATGAATCCCGGGGCGCCGGGGTGGCTCAGTCGGTGAAGCGTCTGCCTTCAGCTCAGGTCATGATCCCAGGGTCCTGGGATGGAGCCCTGTGTCAGGCTCCCTGCTCAGTGGGGAGTCTGCTTCTTCCTCTCCCTCTGCCCCTCCCCTCTGCCTATCCCCTCTGGTCCTACATGCACTCTCTCTCTCTCCCTCAAATAAATAAAATCTTAAAAAAAAAAAAAAAAAAAGAATCCAGCCTGCATTATATTCATCTTTATACCAACCTAGCTGTAAAATGTAACTTTTAGTCTTTTCTTTTGGTCTTTTTTTGGTGGAGGAAGGGGCCCATGAAAGTCCAAAGGTAAGCCGGGTAGTGATGCCTCTTTGGGGTAAACACTGGTTTTCCTTTTTTTTTTTTTTTTTAAAGATTTTTATTTATTTATGTGACAGAGAGACAGCCAGCGAGAGAGGGAACACAGCAGGGGGAGTGGGAGAGGAAGAAGCAGGCTCATAGCGGAGGAGCCCCATGCGGGACTCGATCCCATAACGCCGGGATCACGCCCTGAGCCGAAGGCAGACGCTCAACGACTGCACCACCCAGGCGCCCCTACACACTGGTTTTCCTTGCACAGCTCCACGGCGATTAAAAAAGGGCAAAAGAGCTTATCGGAGCAAGGGGAGCCAGTCAAGCCTGTGGTCCTATGATGCTGACCTCTGGACTAAGTGACAAACCAGGATAGTCCCCGGGCCACTATAGGACAGTACTGATATGCTAACTAGTGTGAGGGGAACAAATTAGCCTCAAGTTATAAACACAGGACTAAAAAGGCCATGTTTGGTACTGGCATGAGCCACTTGGTTTTGTCGGAGTCCGTGGTTATGCTGGACTCCTGATTCCCACCAACTACCTCACAGCTGGGAGCCAATGGGCTCCAGGGGGAGGTAAGGATAGAACTGAAGCAATTAAAAATCTTTCTTCAACACCAGAAAGTGGGCATAAAACTACTCATTACTAACAATGTCAGTAAGACTATTATCCTATTAAAAATCCCATTAAAGAGGAAGAAGAAATTGTGTGTCCCTCGATGTTAACTTGAGTTAAGTATTTGCGTGATACACTTAGGCGGTAGGATGAAGGGGGTACGGAAATGCCAGCAAGACTTGGGAAAGTTGATATCAAGATCCAAGTATAAGGGAGAGGCTTCCTGAGTGGGAAGGAAGGCAGGATGGATGACCACAGGAAGCTGCCGAGACAGGCAGGGTCAATGCCACCCCAAGAGCCATGAAGCCTAACAGGAAGAAAGCTCTGCTGATAACCACACTTCAACTCTTGCTCGTAAAACAAGGGGCTTTGGCGCAGATCACGCCGAAGGCATGCTCTACCCCCAACCTTCGATAAATCTACAAATGCCTCATTCCAGACAAAGGCATCTGCTCTCACTCCACGGGAGAACTGCACCAGCCACACCTCCCCATAGCTTTCCAAGCCCCCTAACGGTGCATCGAAGCAAAAAGCCATCGGCTGCAAGGTGGGACTTCCTCCCAGCTGGATCAGGGTGACAAGCCCACCAGGTGACAAGACCAGCAGAGGGCAACAGCAGAGTGACTCTAGACCCAAAGGGGCATCAATGGGGGACAAGGGGCTGCCACCTCTAGTGGATAGGGTTGCAGGACTGTCTTTTCTCAGGCAGAGGTTCCTCGTGGGAACATCGCACCCAGAGGGCTCTGTAGAGGAAGAAGGCCCAGCTCTCCTGAGAATGAATTCCCTGGGTTTCCAGGCTGAGAAAAATGGGACACCCACACAAGCTAGCCCGACTAGCTTCCAGGCATGGGCACTTCTCCCGTGAGGATTCTCTGTGGACCACAACTCCCTCCCTACCACACAGGGACGCTGAGCAAATACCCACAGCTGGAAGATAAGCAGGTTTTGAAGGTGATGGTATTTCCAGAAGTTCAGGGACCTGCTATGATGAGAAACCATACCTTTTCATTACAGAGACAGCACCCTGGTGAGATGAATCTGCATATGAGCCAGCGTTGTGTGTGTGTCCCTGTTACGTGGGAGACCCAGATAACAAATATATCCCGGGGCATGTCTGAAACTGGCCTCCACATCCCAGTGCCCTCCCGGGAAGGAGACCAAAGGGCTGATGTGCCTGCAGTTACCCGGGAGGGGGAGCCTAATGTAAGAGAGAAAAAGCACAAGCATCTCCTCCCAAACTAGAAAAGCAATCCATCATGGAAAGCTCCAACAGTCAGCAGAGAGAGCCTTTTGCAAAAAAAAAAAAAAAAAACAACACAAACTCGTCAGAGGGGAAAAGGGCCTGATTGCTTTCCTCCAGCACGTATATGCAAGTGGAACAATATGGGAGGCATTCCCACTGAACACCTTCCTAGCGGATGCAGGAGGCCAGCAAATCAGCCTCGGCTTAACCAGAGTGCTGGCTGGAGACACAGCCATTGTCAGGATGCGTGGGATCAAGGAGAGAGGTTAATATGCAGGGTTAACTGTGTCCTGGCCCTTAGACTAAGGAGAGTGCTTTCTACCCTCTTTGTTGCTGTTTCTCCAGGGGAGCAACTAATAGCATTCAGACCCCTCTCCCCACTCCCCCTCCTCCCCGGGCATCATCCCTCATCTGACCCGGAACAGTATCCTGCATGCCTACGTGGGCACAAGGAGACAAGATTAATGTGTTCCTCTGGGCACCTGGAAAGCAAAGTTCGGGTTTGGTAGTAGGAGCAAATGCATAACTGGAAAATTAGCTATTGCCCCCAAAATCCCATGAGCTAAGGGGGCAAGCCGGAAGGCAGGTGTCCGTTATCTAATTAAGAGGGGCACCTCCACGAAGGTAAATACATACAGTGCAGGGCTCAGCGCAGGAAACAGCATGGACAGATTCACTGCAAACTGATTACCTGATGTTGTCTCTTTCTCCCCCCACTTCTAAGACTAAGACATTTGCATGGAGGGACCTAGATGAGAGGCTGAAGGGCTACGGACAGCACGTAAGGTCACACGGAGAGAAACGACTAACAGGCAGTCAGATCCCCCCACTCACCTGACTGCTGCCCCCCTGCCTGTGGGACCAGGTGGGTAGAGCATGTGACGCCTGCATTCGTGCTGAGCCCTCCCCACCAGGTCCACGAGGCCATGGGGGAAAATGCGAGAGCTTCACTTCAAGCAAGATGTAACCAGTCTCAGCCCCAGTTATTCTACTCTGGGCCTCCCAAAGAGTAACTAAAAGAAAAAAATATATTATTTATTATGGGGGGGCAGGGGAGGTGGTGTACTGACTTCCCAAGCCAGGGCTGTTCTGGCCCCTAGCAGCCGCCTGCAGGAGCAGGGGATCAAATCCAGAGACCTCCATCCCCCACCTGAAATGCACAGCTCATGGCAGGAAGCCAGTGCCACGGAAGGGGAGGTCACAGAGCCCTGGTGGCCCTTCCGATGCCTGGGACACATTCCCCCAGTTACGGAGCCACGCTATTGGCAGGAAGCAGGACCACAGGAAAGTTTCAGGGTTAGACCTATTAACAGAGCCCAACACAAGGGCCTGGCCTAAGGGAAGGATGGGCAAACCAGCTGGTTCCAGGGAGAACACAACTGGTTTCACTTGTGGCCACCAGGATCCAGCCTCACAGGGGAGGGCTTCCCAGGGAGGGCTCTAACTTCTTAGAGGGTCCAGCGTGGGGGCAGGGGGACGAACAGAAGATATGGGCCATGGCAACTGTCCACTAAAGCAACCCCCTGGGACAAAAACAGGGCAGGTCCAGAGCACCAGCCAGGGAACCGTGAGCATGAACAATATGCCACGTATGTTCTCACTGCTCTCTCCCTCTTTTCCTCTCTCCCTCCCATTCTTCCCCTCCCCCTTCCTGTACACGTGTGTGTGTGTGTGTGTGTGTGTGTCTGTGTCCCTCTCCCTCTCTCTCCTCCTCTCTCTCTCTCTCTGACACACACACACACACACACACACACACACTATATTTTCTATGGGTATTTTCAAGACTCCTGTAAATACACAAGAAAAACTATCCAGAAGGAGACACACCAAACTCACCTCCCAGGTTTCTGGGGAGAAGACGATGGTGATGGAAGACAACAGATGTTCTTTCTTTTTTTTTTTTAAAGATTTTATTTATTTATTTGACAGAGATAGAGACAGCCAGCGAGAGAGGGAACACAAGCAGGGGGAGTGGGAGAGAAAGAAGCAGGCTCATAGCGGAAGAGCCTGATGTGGGGCTCGATCCCGTAATGCCGGGATCACGCCCTGAGCCGAAGGCAGACGCTTAACCGCTGTGCCACCCAGGCGCCCCGAGATGTTCTTATCTTCAATATTGTGTAAAATCATGAAGCCCAGAGGGCAAATGTGACACAGAGTTCATCCCAGAATATCATGGTCTCTAGCATATTCTCCCCAAGCCTGGCATTCCAGCCGCTGGGGCTCCTCCTCCTAAAAGGGACCCTTCCTGCCAGAGCCTGGGGCTTGGTGCCCAGGAAGGAAGAGGCCAGGGGTGCCTGGTACCACCAGGTCACGACACTTGAGCCAGGGCTTCCCAGTACCCAAATGGTCCCAAACCATTTGACCTTTGCGCTTTCAATAGTTAAAAAGCCAGCTTTTAAACAATAAGACAAATAACCACTACCTAAGTCAGAGTCCTTTGTGGGGTTAGAGAAAAGATGCCAACAGACTATACTCTCTCTTCCTTGCACCCAAACCCCTCCCCTGCAAAAAAAAAATAAAATTAAAAAACTAAATTAAAATACATTTTTCCTCTTAACCAGGAACGTGCTACCTAAGCTTGCAACTTTCTGCTTCTCGGAGCCACAAGTTCTCACCTTTACATTGGCAATAGCATTTACTTGGGCTGGGAAGCATGAGCACATTATAGGTGACAAGCCCTTCATCAGAAGCTGTGCGTTCAGGAGCCAGCCACACCACACTAACACAGGATTTCCCTTTTATGCCCGAAACAAAGAGAAGCCTGAGTGTATGTGCTGAATTGCCAGAGAGGCAGGGAAGAGAAGGCGCTAATAACAGAAAATATATTAACAGCCCTATCAACTTAATATCTACATGAAAAATCAAGCTTTGACATCTTCCTGAGGGCAAAACTCATCGAAGGGAATTAAGTCCACTGTAATATACCAGGATTTGCCCCGGAAGGCTCTCATTTTATGCCTATTAAAAAGGCGATTGGAGGATTAGCCAAGAGAACAGCAATCCACGGGGGCCTGGTCAAAGGGCTGTGAGTCCCGGGTCATGTTGGGCTTCTAACCCCTCCAGGGGGTAAGAGGAAGGCTCCCCATCAAAAGCAGCGCAGAGAACCAGGGGAAAGTCATTTCTCCTGAAAGGACTCCTGCAAGCTCACCTCGCCGCGCCCAGCAGGCTCTCCCCTGTGTTTCCTTGTCTGCGCCACCCCTGTGGGGCCCGGGACTCAGTGTCCCTGCTCGCCCCTCCAGCGCTCAGGGCACAGGCTGATGGCCAGCAGTGCCTCCCTATGCTCACCAGACAGGATCACCAAGAGGCTGCCTCTGAATCAGCCAGACCTCTTGTTTCTCCAATTTCATGCTTTTCCGTCAATCTCTGCTCACCAAAGCACTTGGCAGGAGGAGAGAGACGGTAACGCACAGAGTTGACGGTGAACACTCACTCACGACGGCCCTCTCTTAGGACAGGTTGGGGTCGGGTTGAGAACCGGAGTTAAAATGAGACTTTCAGTAGCCAGTGACTCCTAGAATCTGCTTATAGAAACCATCAAGGTTTGTATTCACCATCCCTCATCCAACACGTGTGCACAAATACACACGCACACACGCGCGCGCACACACACACACACACACTCAATTCCCCTTTCTCTCTCTCTCTGAAAATCAGTTTATTTCTCAGGTGGCCAGAAATCAGCTCTGGGTTGACTGCGCAACTCTATCTCCCACAGGAAACGGCATGACATCCCCAATTTTCATGAAAACCTCCCCCCTTATTCCCAAACCCCTCCTAATGCAGAATGTGTTTTTTCCTATTTTCCATCCAGATGGAGAGCAGGCATTAAAATCATGCCAATGAGACCGCCATCAGCCCTTGTGATCAGCACTCTTCAAGGAAGTTTGGCTCCGACTCAAGCAGAGTGACATGAGCAAATGTGACAGGTTCTGAGCAGCTCCCTTTCGGCCTGGGCTGGGGCAGGGCACCAGGAGCACACCTGTGGGCCAAACTCTTCCTTCCCCAGAAGGATGACCACCCCCCACCCCTGGGACAGCTGCTGTCAGGAGCCCATGGCTCCCCCAACCCTATGTATAACTGGTCACATGAGACCTAAACGGTTTGTGGTTTAATTAAAGAAGAGAAGCTGCAGGTGGTGGAGGGGACCTCCAATACAGCCACTCGGGGAGTCAAGATGTTATCTAACAAAGCACCTATAGCTTGCAAAAAGGGGCTGAAATCCCGACTGCAGGCAAAGTGTGCAGACGCAAGTTCTGCTTCCAACCTGCTGGGACGTGAGCTTCTCTCTGGAATGAGAATGAAGACGTTTATGTAACGAGTTTAGCAGGACACCTGGCATGTAATAAGCCCTCAATTAATGTTAGCTGTGATTATCATCATCTCATTATTACAGGGAGTACTGTGACCGGGGCTGTCTTCGCAGTGGAAATCACAGGGAAGGGGAAAGAAAATGGACTCGATGTTATCAGGCTCCCACTGTGGAAGAGAAAAAGACATTTCACGGTGCTCAGCGCCACTTTCTCCCTTCGTGGCGGATGATGGCCCCACCGTGGCCCATCATTTTTAGGAAAGTGAGGGTGAGGATCAGTGGACAGAAGGAGGCGGGGGAGGGTGCACAGCCAGGCCAGGTTTGAGCATTACAATATAGACACCCCCCCAACCCTTCCATTTGATAGATTCCCTCTGCGGTCTCCCCATCCAACCATAAGCCTAATATTTACCCAGCGAAAGCAGTGTTTGTGTGCGTTGCCATCTAAAATCCAATAAGTATGGAGACAGAAAAGAGGCTGCCTGCTTATGAGGCATGAGGGCAAATACGGCCAGCTCTTTAAAGAGCCATTGAGCTAATCAATACCCCTCGCCCATTTCCATTCAGGGGCCCTGGGCCCATGGAGACTTAATAATTATTTTCCATTGTTACCTCCCTCGGAGAAGCTTAAAAAGGAAAGGTCGCTGTTTCTAAGTTTGTTCTCTGCTATTTGCCAACTACGGATTATTTCCTGGGGTCCGTGAGGCTCCCTTCCCAGATCGCAACAACCAAAGTCAGTCCGCACAGGGCTTTGCGGAGCTGACTTCGGAAAAGGATGTTGTTCTACGCAAGGAAAGCACTCCAGTCATCACGTTCGGTTGCCTGGGCTCCTACCCCCTACCTCCTCTGCCAGGGTCAGGTTTTGGGCAGACCTCCTGTTGGACATTCTTTTTCTTTGTCCAGAACTCATAAAACAAATAGCAGACTCAGTGGGAGGTCGGGCAGGAAGGGGGGGTTGCCGTGGGTTGCTAGACACCATGACCAGCTCCTTCAACCTGGCTCCTTCCTCTAGAGCGAACACACAGGCTTCCAGCTAAGCCCTTGTGCCTGCCATGGATACCTCCAAGCCTGCTTCTGCTTGTCTTTTTTTTAAGGGAATTTGAACTAACGGTATAATAGCAAAATTACAGAATCCCTCTTTTCCTCGCACAAAAGTCAGTTCAAATAACTAGTTAAGACTAGGTTTGAGTAGAAGAAACAGAAAATCTGGGGCACCTGGGTGACTCAGTCAGTTAAGGAGCCAACTCTTGATTTTGGCTCGGGTCAGGATCTCAGGGTTGTGGGATCGAGCCCATGTTGGGCTCTGCACTCAGTGAATAGTCTCTTGAGATTTTCTTCTCTGTCCCTCCCCCAGCTCCTGCTCCTGCTTTCTCTCTCAAATAAATACATAAAATCTTAAAGAGGAGGAGGAGGAGATAGAAAACCCTATCGCAGTGACTTAAACACATAAAGGGCTTATCTGTCTCACTCAGCAAGTAGGCCTGGGGTCAACAATCAAGCTGGTTCCGTGGTCCCAACACTGCCCAGAGCAACCAGGCTCTTCCGGCTTCCTGCCCTGTCGTCCTTAGCCATGTGGGCTGCATCCCCAGGTGCTACCCTGTTGTTCCATGAAGGAGAAGGGGTGAGGAGAAGATGAGAAGGAAAGCTACCCCCTAAAGACTTCTGCCAACCCCGTCATCTGGGTCTAGCCCCAAAGGAGGCTGCCAGATTGAGGCTTTACAGCTGGGCACATCACGAGGTCAACCAAAATTGGAGTTCTGTTGGAAAGGAAGGTCGGGTATGTGCATGTTTGGCAGGGAATCCATTCAGCTGCTGTAACAAAAATAGAAAGTTAGCAATGGCCGAAGGACAAGAGACTCTTTCTCAGGAAAAGGTCCTTGTAGTCGATCTAGGGCAGGTATGGAGAATAAGGCAGGTATCAGCAAGGAATCAGGCTTGGAAGGGATGAGACTGAAAAAAGGAAAGTCTCTGTATTGTTATAAAAGTTAACTCGCTTTTTCACGATTTGATTTATTATTATTATTTTAACCTCTCATTTCCCCTGAAGGGATCTCAAGGAACTTCCAGGAGTCCCCAGACCACACTTTGAGAACCACCATGCTAGGGTCACAGATCCCTAGTAAATGAACAAAGGAGTCTGGACATCGCGGAGGGTAACTTGGCCCCCGGGGTCTAGCATTCATCTCCCATCCCGGTTTTCCATTTAGAGAATCCTTTATAAAGTAGTAACTGACATGTCGGAGGAAGTAGGAGTCATCGGTTGGCAATCACTGTTCAGAAAAGTCCCCTGGGGGAGAAGGTCTTAGTTTGTAGGAAGGCAGGCAAGTTTTTCTGTTAGGTCCCTGGATCACACATTTCAGTGACTCCTGGGCCAGGCGTGGTAGGTGGAATTTCTAAAACAGCCCCCAAAGATGTCCTGCCCTGAACACCAGAACCTGGGACTAAAACAAGCTCTCAGTCCCATGACTGTGGGAAGTTGTCTGGCTCAGTTGTCCTTAGGAAGGGAGATGACCTCAGGGGCCTCCTCTAGTCACACGAGCCCTCGGAAGTAGAGAGCTTTCTGGGGTGATGTCAGACAGATTCAAAGGTAAGAAGGAGCTGATGTATCGCTGCTGGTTTGAAGATGGGAGGTCATTTGAGGAGGAACTTGGGTGGCCTTAAGGAACGGAGAGCAGCCCTTGGCCAATGGCCAACAAGGGGATGGAGGGAGCTCACTCTTCTGCCTGCAGGAATGAGTTTGGAAGAGCACTCCAGGCTCCAAATGAGAACACTGCCGGCCGCCATCTTGATTTTGGCTGGTGAGACCCAAGCAGGGAAGTCAGCCGCATCAGCCCGGACGTCAGACCTACAGAACTCTGAGCTAACAAACGGGTGCTGTGTAAAGCCCAAGTCTGTGTTCATTTGTTATGAGCAAGAGAGAGCTAACATACCAGGGCAGGGAAAGAGGTGTGGCCCCGGGGCCTAATCCGTACGGGATGAGACCCGTCTTGCACATCACTGAGGCAGTAGGAGAGCACCGCCTTGCCCTGGTGAGATAAACCAGTAGCAAGGTTTAGATGAACCACCTGCACAAGCATCAGAGCACGGGAAGAGACGAAGAGCAGCTCCCCACACTGTCCAGAGAAAGGGACTCAGGAAGATGTGTGGAAAATAACCACGAGGCGCTGGCCCCTTATATAATATACACCAAATAAACAGCTGTCATAGAAACCTACACAGCAACAGTGAGTTTGGGGAAATGAGAGTCACATTAGTGGTAATATCCAAAGGGCAACAGCTCCCCAAGTGAATGAATGCCTTCATTCAATAAAGCAATAAACTGAGATGCTCTGGAAAACTCCATCAGACAGCCAGCTGCCTCGGAGAGCAGAGGTGCCCAGGAATTAGGTTCCATCAGCACTTGCTCCCAGGAGCCTCTCCGAATCACAAAACTGTGGGAATGAAAACCAGCCGTGAGTCACGGGGCCACCAGAGAAAAGCGAACAGAGTGTTGGTCCCCAGGGTTCTCCATCATTGCTGGCTTCCTGGCTGGGATGGCCGTTGGAAAGCTTCCAGGCCCCCCCTCCAGCCTGCGGCACAGACAAAACCACAGAGAGACCCCGGTAGCCCCTCACTTCCTGGGGCCTGGGCTCCCATCTGTAAACCCCAGAAATAGCACTCGTCTTCCCTGCCCCTGGGGCTTTCCTTCTTTCCTTCCTTCATCTGAGATTGATTATTTACCAAGGTCAGTCCTTCTGCTGGGAGCTGACGGTTGGGCTGAGAGCAAGCCGGACAGGTGCCTGTCCTCAAGGAACCTACCATGGTGGGGAGGATGGTAAAGATGTAGAAAAGCACACACACAAGGTAAAGACTGGAGAATGAAAGATGATGGCAGGTCCAGAAAGAAGGAACTGGAAGAGCCCGCATAACCACAGGAGGGCAGGGGGATGACACTTGCAGGGAGGCAGGCGCAGAGCCGCCGGAGGCCTAAATCAGAGGCAAGGAGCAGCAGGCACAAAGGTCTGGAGGTGAGACGGGGCTTGGTGAGCTCAAGGAGCACAGGGGGGCCGGCTGAGCCAGAACAAGTTGAGGGGAGATATGTGTGAGATGATGCAGGACACGTATGTAGGAGCTGAGGCTGTGGAATGACATCTGTCCTTAGTTTCAAGTGCAAAGGCAAATTGTCAGAGGGCTCTAAGTAGGCGGTGGGGGGGTGTTGTAGTTGGAATGCCAATCTATATGTGTTAAAGAGCTTTCTGGTTGCTCTGCAGAGAAGGACTGGACAGGGCTGCAGACCACGAAAGCAGGAAGACTTATAGGGAGGCGCTTACAGAGGGACTTCCAGGAAAGAGCTGATGATGGGTTAGGATGTCAGCAGTGAAGGTAGAGAGGAGAGCATGGATTCAGCAGCCCTTTTGGGAATGGAGCCAGCAGCACTTGCATGTGAGGATGAGACGAAATGACAGTTCATCTTTACTCCCATCCACGCTCACCGCATGCCGAATCTGGACAAGGTGCTGCCCGCAGCCCTGGGACACGAGGGGGGTCAGGCCTGGTTCTTGCCCTCAAACAGGGGATATCACACTAGGCACAGGACAAATAAAGATACAGTACAGAGGCACTCACTCGGGGCCAAATAGGCGATGCTGAGAATTCATGCTGGGGCAGTGCTGAGAGGGGGTATGAGCTCTGAGAGCGTGTCGGGTGGGGAAGCTTCATCCATTCCCACCTGGCTCTTGAGAAGCAGAGAAGAGACAGGAGAACATTCCAAGTGAGGGGACTGGGAAGCAGTGGACACATCCAATGCTGTACATTGTTCTGGAATGATCCGCCTTCTCCCTACTCAGTTGACTGCGGAGAGGTCCTTCGACAGAGCTCACTTCGCTGTGCCACCTCCAGCATCGGACCTAACCCGTGCTTAAACCAGGTGGTGCTCCAGGAAACTAAGACCTCAGACCAACCAACTGGCAGATTCCCAAACCAGAGTTGCTGCCCAAAGAATGCGGAGGCAAAGAGGCACGCCCACTTCCTGTGACCTGCTCCCCCATTTCTGAAGATGTTCAAAGCAAAAACATTACAGGCCTTGGAAGGAGGCCCCAGGCTCTCAGCAGAGTGGTCCCGGCAATGGGGTTCGCCTAAGGAAAATGCTCAAGTCATTGTAACACAAGCCAACATCCACAGAGCTGACCAAAAGAACCCACCAGGCAGCATAAGTGAGTAAACAGCAGAACGCCCCCCCAGGATTGCTGCGAGAGCCGGAGGGCGCCCCTAATAACAACATTTACTCCACTCAACTGCCTTCCTCGTGTCCAAAGATGAACGAGGGATGGAACAGTCCACTTGTCACCAAATGCAGGGCCGGAAGACACATTAGGAACTGAAGCCCCTTCTCTGTCCTGCTGTCACGTAACTGGACTCCCAGCTGGAGTGTAACCAGAACACCACACAAGGGCAAACACCTGCCAGCACACCGGGAGGGGACAGTGCTGTGCCCCTAAGCAGAGAATCAACAAATCAGGGGACCTAGAGAAATCAGGAAGAAATGCAAATATGCCAGTTGGATGCCTCCTACTTGTAGGGTCACAAGTGTCTTTGGGTGGTTAAGGAGGAAGAAATACAAGGTGTAAGGGAAGGCCATGTTCTGTCATCAAAGTCCAGACCTTCTGAGGTCTGGCACCTGAAGGAGAATCTTCAGGCAGAGAAAAGTGCCCTGGGGGTTCCTCACCCTCTGGGGTCCTTCACCTCAATTGGCCCCCACCAGAGAAGAGCTAGAGTAAAGAAGGAAAGAATAGAAAGCAAAATGCCTGCGAGGTTGTCTGGGCACTCTGGGCCTGGATCCCAGACACTGCACGGGTCATGTGCAAGAGTGACGTCCCAAGGTCCTGGGACTGGACCTCATTTTTTTAAAAGTTTTTATTTAAATTCCAGTGAGTTAACATACAGTGTAACATAAGTTTCAGGTGTACAATATAGTGATTCAACACTTCTGGGTGCAGCTCCCGAAGATGGCGGAGGAGTAGGAGACACCGTTTTCAGCCGGTCCTCCGAGTCGAGCTGGATAGGTACCAGACCAGCCTGAACAACCACGGAACCAGCCTGAGACGCAGGAAGACGCATCTGGATCTCTACAAATGAACATCTCCAGCGCTGAGTATTGAGGTACGAAGCGGGGAGCCATGAAACTGTGCACACGTGGGCCGGGTGCGCGCGCCACCAGGCATCTCGCGGAACCCCGGAATCCCGGTGCGCTCACTGGATCCAGACTGAGACCGGGAGCTTCCGGAGCGCGCGCGGGGCGGCTGGCGGCTGGCGGCGTTAGAAACACAAAGGACAGAGACGCGCCGGCCCTGGAAGTGAGGGCTGGGACGCCGGGTGTGGGGCGCACATCCCAGGACGCTGCAGGGTTGAGCAGCACCAACAGAATCAGAGTTAAAGTGGCCAGAACATTAGTAGAGAACGGGCCGCAATCCTTCTGTTCTGTGACAGAGGCTGAAATTCGGCCGCTGCTGCTCTGACTCTCAGAAGAGGCACAGCAAACCGCCAGGGAAAGCCGCCAGAGAACAAAAGCCTGGAAATACCGGCTCAGAGAGTGCCCATCCCCATCCCCCCTCGCAGGGGACACGGAGACTCTACCCAAACAGGGTTGCCTGAGTATCGGCGCGGCAGGCCCCTCCCCCAGAACACAGAAGGCAGGCTGAAAAATCAAGAAGCCCACAACCCGGGCGCCTGGGTGGCGCAGTCATTGAGCGCCTGCCTTCGGCTTAGGGCGTGATCCCGGCGTTCCGGAAAGGAGTCCCTCATCGGGCTCCTCCGCTGGGAGCCTGCTTCTTCCTCTCCCACTCCCCTGCTTCTGTTCCCTCTCTCGCTGGTTGGCTGCCACATAAATAAATAAATAAAATCTTTAAAGAAGAAGCCCACATCCCTAAGATCCCTATAAAACAAGGGGCACGGCCTGGGACCCAGTCAATAATTTGGGCTCTGGAAACCCCGCAACCTCTCTTCATCAGAATGACAAGAAGGAGAAGCCCCCCCCAGCAAAGAAAAGACAGTGATTCTGTGGCCTCTGCCACAGAAATAATGGATATGGATGTAACCAAATTATCAGAAATGGAATTCAGAGTAACGATGGTCAAAATGATGAGTAGAATTGAAAAAACTATTAACGAAAAGGTTACTGAGAATATAGAATCCCTAAGGACAGAAATGAGAGCGAATCTGACAGAAATTAAAAATTCTATGAGCCAAATGCAGGCAAAACTAGAGGCTCTGACGGCCAGGGTCGCAGAAGCAGAGGAACGGGTTAGTGAATTGGAGGATGGGTTAATAGAGGAAAAAATGAAAATAGAAGATGGTCTTAAAAAAATCCACGCCCACGAATGTAGGTTACGGGAGATTACTGACTCAATGAAACGATCCAATGTTAGAATCATCGGCATCCCCGAGGGGGTGGAGAAAAACAGAGGTCTAGAAGAGATATTTGAACAAATTGTAGCTGAAAACTTCCCTAATCTAGCAAGGGAAACAAACATTCGTGTCCAAGAGGCAGAGAGGACCCCTCCCAAGCTCAACCACGACAAACCTACGCCACGTCACGTCATAGTGCAATTCGCAAATATTAGATGCAAGGATACAGTATTGAAAGCGGCCAGGGCAAAGAAATTTCTCACGTACCAAGGCAAAAGCATCAGAATTACGTCAGACCTGTCTACACAGACCTGGAATGAGAGAAAGGGTTGGGGGAGCATATTTAAAGCTCTTTCAGAGAAAAACATGCAGCCAAGGATCCTTTATCCAGCAAGGCTGTCATTCAGAATTGATGGAGAAATAAAGACATTTCAGAATCGCCAGTCACTAACCAATTTTGTAACCACGAAACCAGCCCTACAGGAGATATTACGGGGGGTTCTATAAAAGTAAAAAGGCCCCAAGAGTGATACAGAACAGAAAGTCACAGCCAATACAAACAAAGACTTTACTGGCAACATGGCAACATTAAAATCATATCTCTCAGTAATCAGTCTTAATGTAAATGGTTTGAACCATCCCATAAAACGCCACAGGGTTGCAGATTGGATAAAAAGAAATGACCCATCCATTTGCTGTCTACAAGAGACTCATTTCAAACCCAAAGATGCATTCAGACTGAGAGTAAGGGGATGGAGTACCATCTTTCACGCAAATGGACCTCAAAAGAAAGCTGGGGTAGCAATTCTCATATCAGATAAATTGGATTTTAAACTACAGACTATAGTTAGAGATGCAGAAGGGCACTATATTATTCTTAAGGGAAGTATTCAACAAGTGGATATGACAATTATAAATATATATGCCCCCAACAGGGGAGCAGCAAGATACACAAGCCAACTCTTATCCAGAATAAAGAGACATATAAATGAAAATACATTAATAGTAGGGGACCTCAACACTCCACTATCAGAAATAGACAGAACACCCTGGCAAAAACTAAGCAAAGAATCAAAGGCTTTGAATGCCATACTCGACGAGTTGGACCTCATAGATATATATAGAACAATACACCCCAGAACCAAAGAATACTCATTCTATTCTAATGCCCATGGAACATTCTCAAGAATAGACCATGTTCTGGGACACAAAACAGGTCTCAACCGATACCAAAAGATTGAAATTATCCCCTGCATATTCTCAGACCACAACGCTCTGAAATTGGAACTCAACCACAAGGAAAAATTTGGAAGAAACTCAAACACTTGGAGACTAAGAACCATCCTGCTCAGGAATGACTCGATAAACCAGGAAATCAAAAATCAAATTAAACAATTTATGGAGACCAATGAGAATGAAAATACAACAGTCCAAAACCTATGGGATACTGCAAAGGCAGTCCTAAGGGGGAAATACATAGCCATCCAAGCCTCACTCAAAAGAATAGAAAAATCTAAAATGCAGTTTTTATATTCTCACCTCAAGAAGCTGGAACAGCAACAGAGGGACAGGCCTAATCCACGCACGAGGAAGCAGTTGACCAAAATTAGAGCTGAAATCAATCAAGCAGAAACCAGAAGTACAGTAGAGCAGATCAACAGGACTAGAAGCTGGTTCTTTGAGAGAATCAATAAAATTGACAGACCACTGGCAAGACTTATCCAAAAGAAAAGAGAAAGGACCCAGATTATTAAAATTATGAATGAAAAAGGAGAGGTCACGACGAACACCATTGAAATTGGAAGGATTATTAGAAATTTTTATCAACAGCTATATGCCAATAAACTAAGCAATCTGGAAGAGATGGAATCCTTCCTGGAAACCTATAAACTACCAAGATTGAAACCGGAAGAAATTGATTCCTTAAACAGGCCAATTAATTATGAAGAAATTGAGTCAGTGATAAACAACCTTCCAAATAACAAAACTCCAGGCCCGGACGGTTTTCCTGGGGAATTCTACCAAACATTCAAAGAAGAAATAATACCTATTCTCCTAAAGCTATTTCAAAAAATAGAAACAGAAGGAAAGCTACCAAACTCATTCTATGAGGCCAATATTACCTTGATCCCCAAACCAGGCAAAGACCCCCTCAAAAAGGAGAATTACAGACCGATTTCCCTAATGAATATGGACGCCAAAATCCTCAACAAGATACTTGCTAATAGAATCCAACAGTACATTAAAAGGATTATCCATCACGATCAAGTGGGATTCATACCTGGGATGCAAGCGTGGTTCAATATTCGCAAATCAATCAGCGTGATACATCATATCAACAAGAAAAGACTCAGGAACCATATGATCCTCTCAATCGATGCCGAAAAAGCATTTGACAAAATACAGCATCCTTTCCTGATTAAAACCCTTCAGAGTGTAGGAATAGAAGGTACATTTCTCAATCTCATAAAAGCCATCTATGAAAAGCCTACTGCAAATATTATTCTCAATGGGGAAAAGCTGGAAGCCTTTCCCTTAAGATCAGGAACTCGACAAGGATGCCCACTCTCGCCACTATTATTCAACATAGTACTAGAAGTCCTTGCAACAGCAATCAGACGACAAAAAGGGATCAAAGGTATTCAAATTGGCAAAGAAGAAGTCAAAATGTCTCTCTTTGCAGATGACATGATACTCTATATGGAAAACCCAAAAGAAGCCACTCCCAAACTATTAGAAGTTATAGAGCAATTCAGTAACGTGGCGGGATACAAAATCAATGCTCAGAAATCAGTTGCATTTCTATACACGAATAACGAGACCGAAGAAAGAGAAATTAGGGAATCCATCCCATTTACAATAGCACCAAAAACCATACGTTACCTTGGAATTAACTTAACCAGAGACGTAAAGGACCTATATTCTAGAAACTATAAATCACTCTTGAAAGACATTGAGGAAGACATAAAAAGATGGAAAGATATTCCATGCTCATGGATCGGAAGAATTAACATAGTTAAAATGTCCATGCTACCCAGAGCAATCTACACTTTCAATGCTATCCCGATCAAAATACCGAGGACATTTTTCAAAGAACTGGAACAAATAGTCCTTAAATTTGTATGGAAACAGAAAAGGCCCCGAATCTCCAAGGAACTGTTGAAAAGGAAAAACAAAGCTGGGGGCATCACAATGCCGGATTTCGAGCTGTACTACAAAGCTGTGATCACAAAGACAGCATGGTACTGGCACAAAAACAGACACATAGACCAATGGAACAGAATAGAGAGCCCAGAAATGGACCCTCGGCTCTTTGGGCAACTAATATTTGATAAAGCAGGAAAAAACATCCGGTGGGAAAAAGACAGTCTCTTCAATAAATGGTGCTGGGAAAATTGGACAGCTACATGCAAAAGAATGAAACTTGACCACTCTCTCACACCATACACAAAAATAAACTCCAAATGGATGAAAGACCTCGATGTGAGACAGGAATCCATCAAAATTCTAGAGGAGAACATAGGCAGCAACCTCTACGACATCGGCCAAAGCAACCTTTTTCATGACACATCCCCAAAGGCAAGAGAAACAAAAGATAAAATGAATTTATGGGACTTCATCAAGATTAAAAGTTTCTGCACAGCCAAGGAAACAGTCAGAAAAACTAAGAGGCAGCCCACGGAATGGGAGAATATATTTGCAAATGACACTACAGATAAAGGACTGGTATCCAAGATCTACAAAGAACTTCTCAAACTCAATACACGAGAAACAAATAAATCAAAAAATGGGCAGAAGATATGAACAGACACTTTTCCAATGAAGACATACAAATGGCTAACAGACACATGAAAAAATGTTCAAAATCATTAGCCATCAAGGAAATTCAAATCAAAACCACACTGAGATACCACCTTACGCCAGTTAGAATGGCAAAAATAGACAAGGCAAGAAACAACAATTGTTGGAGAGGATGTGGAGAAAGGGGATCCCTCCTACATTGTTGGTGGGAATGCAAGTTGGTACAGCCACTCTGGAAAACAGTGTGGAGGTCCCTTAAAAAGTTAAAAATTGAGCTACCCTATGATCCAGCCATTGCACTACTGGGTATTTACCCCAAAGATACAGACGTAGTAAAGAGAAGGGCCATATGCACCCCAATGTTTATAGCAGCAATGTCCACAATAGCTAAATTGTGGAAGGAGCCGAGATGCCCTTCAACAGATGACTGGATTAAGAAGTTGTGGTCCATATATACAATGGAATATTACTCAGCTATCAGAAAGAACGAGTTCTCAACATTTGCTACAACATGGACGGCACTGGAGGAGATAATGCTAAGTGAAATAAGTCAAGCAGAGAAAGACAACTATCATATGATTTCTCTCATCTATGGAACATAAGAACTAGGATGATCGGTAGGGGAGGAAAGGGATAAAAAGGGGGGGGTAATCAGAAGGGGGAATGAAACATGAGAGACTATGGACTATGAGAAACAAACTAGGGCCTCAGAGGGGAGGGGGGTGGGGGAATGGGATAGACCGGTGATGGGTAGTAAGGAGGGCACGTATTGCATGGTGCACTGGGTGTTATACACAACTAATGAATCATCGAGCCTTACATCGGAAACCGGGGATGTACTGTATGGTGACTAACATAATATAATAAAAAAAATCATTAAAATAAAAAGAAAAAACAAAACACTTCTGGACATCACCCAATGCTCATCACAAGTGCCCATTCCCACCACCTATTTCACCCATCCCCTCACCATCTCCCCTCTGGCAACCAGCAGCTTGTTGTCTATCATTAAGAGTCTGTTTCTTCATTTGCAGCTCTCTCTCTCTCTCTCTCTCTCTCTCCTCTTTTCCCCCTATGTTCATCTGTTTTGTTCCTTTTTTTAAAAAAACTTCACATTTTTTTTAAAAAATCTTATTTATTTTTAGAGAGAGAGAGAACACAGGAGGGAGGGGCAGAGAGAGAGAAAGAGAGAGTCTTAAGCTGACTCCCTGCTGCGGGTAAAGCCCAATGCAAGATCGATCTCACAACCCTGAGATCATGACCTGAGCCGAAATGAAGAGTTGGACGCTTAAGCGACTGTGCTACTCAGGTGCCCTACATCGGTTTTGTTTCTTAAATTCCACATGAGTGAAATCATATGGTCTTTGTCTTTCTCTGATTTATTTTGCTTAGCATAATACATCATTGTGAATGGCAAGTTTCCATCCTTTTTGATGGCAGAGTAGTATTCCATCATATATATATATATACACACACCACATCTTTATCCATTCATTAGTCTATGGACACTTGGGCTCTTTCCGTAATTTGGCTGTTATAGATAATGCTGCTATCAACATCGGGGTGCATGTGCTCCTTCAAATCTGTATTTTTGTATCCTTTGTGTAAATACCTAGTAGCCCAATTGACGGATCGTAGGGCATTCTACTTTTAACTTGTTGAGAACCCTCCGTACTGTTCTCCACAGTGGCTGCAGGGACTGGATCTCACTTTGCAAGCTAGTTGCCCTTAGGTTTTTGTTTCCCAGTTGTCCTCGCTTAATAAAGTTTTTTCAAATGTCAGCCTGTCTCAGTGAAGAAGAACCAGGTGTTCAAGTCCAACTTTCTGTGAAAGGGAGAGCGATATTAACCAAAAGTGAAAGTTGGGGAAAGGGTAGGATTTTGTCAGGTGCTTGGCAACGGAGTCTCCCCCCAGTCTGAAACCTCAGGTCGCCAAGCTCTGCTTCCATCAGAAGCCAGTTATTTCTGCTAGGAGAGTCTCACTGAAGATAACAACAGCTAAGACCAACAAAATGTCAGGCACTGAAAGTACTGCTTTAAGCAGAAAATTTCATTCTGTCCTCTCGAACAATCCTGTGGGGCAAATCGTATGTCTATCCTCGTTCTTCCAGTGAGGAAGCTAAGACTCCAAGGGCTGGACCCTTGGCGGATCTCGGAGGAGCTAGGAAATAAAAGCCAGCGGTCTGACTCCAGACCTGTACTCTTACAACCATCTCCCACGCCACCTCCCGCCACGAAAGATGCTGTACCAGTACCATGACCATGGCTCCAAAATTAGCTCGGAAGTAACAGGAAATGGTGGGAGAGGCCGCCACTGTGTCAGGAAGAAGAGATGACCACCAATTTTGCCAGGAGCCCTCAAAGAAGGGTCTGCCCCAGGAATCCCTAGCGATCTCAACAACAGCCACCCCAAAAGAGTTTTAGATGAGCTTGTTTCCTGCTCGATCCAGGTATGAAGCACAGTTCTCTCTTCCTGATGTACCTGTACAATCATGCCCCAGACACAGACTGCGGGAGTGTCACCTCACGGGGCTTTGAGACCCATCACCTCAGGAGCCCGCCATCACTACATGAACCATCACTAAAGGAACCCCATTCTGTCTACGTGGGGGATCTGACAACCCCTTTTTGGTTTACTTTCCCTTTCCAGTTGCAATTTGGTGAGTCTTTACCAAAAGAATCTAAGAATTAAAACACAACACAACAAAACCAGGGACTCCAGAAGCCCCCTCGATCCTCAAGCCCAGGCTAAGCCAAAGAAAATCATGTCGAATGGCTGATTGATTGGCATCAAGCATATTCACTCCAGCTCAAGGAGGCTTTAGTCTGGTTGGCATTTGGGATGCTTCTGTATTCTTGTTTTTTTTTCCCTGCAGATGCTTTGCAGTCTGCTAAAAGGTCTCCAATGGACACATCCTAAGCTATGTTTCCTGGTTGGCAAAATGCCTTCTGTCCCTCAAGTGACTCAGAAAGCCTGTGGTTAAAAAAAAAAAAAAAAAAAAAAAAAAAAAAAAAAAAAAAAAAAGGTTACTGCTGAAGTCAGGAGAACCTCCGGGGGTTGGGAAATAAATCGAAGAGGCAAAGTCCTTACAAACATCTATTTCTCAGTAAGTACATGGAGTCCCACCTTTAGCCACAGAGCGGGCAGCCAGCAGCAGGGACAGAAACAGGATGCTGGGAGGTCTCTGGGGGGGTCTCCTCTGATTGTGTTTCTTTTAGAGATGATCCCATGTGAATTGAAAAGGAAAAGAAGTTATTTCCCCCAGCCACAGATTTCCTCTGACCTCCAAGGGGTCCTCCACCACCAAGACTGGGATACTCAGCAGTCATAAAACTCAAGACCGTGTCCCTGCTTGGGAATCCAGCCATTAAACTGCTCTCAAGAGCTCTCTGATGGCAAGCGTGGCACCTAGGAAAAGTTGCAGAGTTTTCATGTGGCTTGCCTCATAAGAAAAATCCACACACTAAAGCCAAAGAGTTTTCTAGAATCCATTCCTCACTTTCTCCTTTGTCCCACTCCTTGGTCTCATTTTAACAGAGAAATTAGAAGACTACCTTAATTTTAGGAGTTCCCGAGTGGCTTGGTCAGTGAAGCGGCTGACGCTTGATTTGGGCTCAGGTCATGAATCTCGGGGTCCTGGGATCGAGCCCCGTGTCAGGCTCCATGCTCAGTGGGGAATCAGCTTGAAGATTCCCCCACCACCCTCTTCCTTTGCCCCTCCTCCCAGTCATGCCTCCCCCTCCCAAATAAATAAATAAATGAATAAATCTTCAAAAATAAAAAAAGACTACCTTAATTTTAAAATTGCCCCAAAACAGAACATGCTGTCTTGTAAAATAGTAGGTTTCCAGGTCACAGAACTGTCCAGAGCAGAGAGCAGGATGACCATCTGTTATACAAGGTGAAGCCAAGATTTTTGCACCACATAGAATGTTCAACTGGGGGCCACCAGGTCATTTTTGCCGTTAGGCTTCATCCCTGTAGCTCACGTCATCCCCATTGAATCCCTCCCCACACAGGGAGCTTTGGCAGCAGCTCCGGTGCTCCTTTCCTGCTGACATGCTAGGCTCACCGTCACCCAACCTTCCATGAAGCCGGCCTCACCGACGTGAGCACTAAATTGTCCCCGAGGTCCTGAAAAAGCAGGATTCGGGGTTGTAGAGTCAGAGAGCACTGGGGTCCAGGCACAGTCCCACCACATTTTCGCTGTTCCGCCTTGGGTACATTTTTCACTCTCCAAACTGAGCTTTCAGTGACTGTAAAAGACGAGGGAATATTGCTCATGGCCCTGAGGTTCAAATAAATCCGCTTCTGCTTTGTGCTGCTCGCAGCGCCTGGCCACCAAGGGCATCCATAAAACGTGCATTCTTCCCCGACCCCATCCCTGCACGCGCTCTTCCTCTGTGCCTCCTCCTGGTCTGTAGGTTGCTCCCGGACGAAATAACACACCCAGAGAGATCTGAGTCCCATCAGGTTACCAGCCAGCGCCAGACATGCCTGGCAAGTCTTCATCCAGCCTTCAACTTCCTGCCGCCCTCCCCACTGCAGCTGCTCCCAAGCTTCTCTTTTCCCCATTTGCTTCCAATCAATAATCAAATATCTGCTGAACAGCCAGTATTTTGAAAGCACCAAATTGCAGTTGTAAGAGAGACAAAGAAGCATTACAAACAGTCTCTGTAACCCATGCATGCAAATGAAGACACAACAAACCACGTATCCGAAAAGTGCCACGTGATGGGGATGGAAACAAAAAGACTATCGGAGGGTCAGAAGGGGGTTGAGGTCGCCGGAGAAGGTTTGCTAGAAGTGTCACTTCAGCTAGGTGTCACAGAGAGAGGATGTCCACAGAAAGAGTCCAGGGACAGAAGAAACCAAATGAGCAATGGCAGAAAAATGGGAAAGGACAAAACGAGCTGGAATGTGAGCACCAGCCAGGGGTCAGAAGTAATGAGAGACCACCTGATTTTTTTTTTTTTGAAATAAGGTAAATTAGATTCTGGAGACTATCTGCTTCCAAGCATGGCATAGAATGCATTCCCCAAAATTCAAAGCCGGGGGTCGCAGATCCAATGCCTGGCAGGGCCCAGGTGAGAAGCCATCTGAGCACACCTGTGCTCACGCTGAGAGCTGGGGGGGGGAGCATGATGGGACACAAGTTCAGGTCCCACCTAGGCAGGGCAGCAGCTACCCAGCTCCAGCTGACCCCTGCCAGGCTGGACACTGGCCTCAATCAGAGAGATCAAAACTCAGGTGCCTCCTCTGACATTACCTGATTTTTAAAACTATATGCTCGACTTTGGGGTCAAAGGATAATCTTCTAACAATGTGAGCTGCACTAGAGATGGTTACCTCATGGGGTGATGAGCTCTCCGCATCGTTCAGAGACAGGCTGAATGTCCCCTGCCAAGGATTCTGTTAAGAAGGGTTCTGAATGGATTGGGAACAGGAGCAGAGACTCTGGGGGTCCCTCCTGGTTCTAACAGTCTAGGCTCTCACCACCCCTCCTTGCTTAATAACTGACATTGACCTCCAGCAGCAGAGAGAGCAAAAGGAGACCTGTCTCAGGTTTCATGCCCCCATCGTGTGCTTTTCTTGCCTTGGCCACCACAAGCCCCCCCACCCACCCGCCTTGCCCTTGACTGACAGGTACGCTCAGGAGAAGTGCTCCCCAGACCTGAACGGCCCTTTCCTCCTCTTGGCAGCCAAAGCTGTGCTTCTTCCAGGCCCCTGCTCATCATGACCTCCATGCTCTGCTCACAGATGCCCCCCCACACAGCACATTCAGCAGTGCACACGACCCCCTCTCCCTCCAGCTTGCTAAAGGTCACCAACTGCCCGCTTGCCCTCTGGGCATGTGGCTCTTGTCTCTTCAGAGTCGGTACCTTCCTGGAGGACATGGACCTCCCTCTCTCCTCTATTTTTCTACCATCCCTGGAGCAGCTCTGGCTTCACGGTTCTTGCCGGAACCAAACAGGAAACATACCGTGGACCCTACAGGTCTGAACTTGGAATAAAAGGTCATATAAACCCACTGAGGAGAGAGTCCCTCACTTCTCAAAGTTTGCCTTTACTGTGAAACAGCCATAAAACCCCTAGACTGCGTGTTCTTAAAATAGCATAGCAACAAAAACATTAGTGCTCACATGAGAGCTACTGAAATATCCCTTACCTATTCTTTAAAAAAAAAAAAAAAAAGAAGTCTTGTGCTAATGAACTTCCCCACATCTGCCCTAATTTCAGCTCCAAATAGTCTGAATTACTGGGCTATTTTCCAGAACTTCAATGTATGCATAGGCTTTTTTTTTTTTTTTTGCTGTTCCCAGGCAGGCAACCCCATCACTCAGGTTAACTGCCTCAGCATAATCACTAAAAATAAAATGTAAACCTTTCTCTGAGTAGCAGCGGGGAAAATAGAAATAAACCTATGGAATAGTGCGGTAGAGCTGATCATTCAAAGCTGGGTGATCCGTGCAAGAAGACAAGAGAGAAGACAGAAAGAAATGAGACATAAAAAGTATAAAAATTGTGGAAAAAAGTATAAAAATTGGGGAAAAAGTAAACCGTCATTCTTTATGATGATCTTACTGTACCTATATGTAAAATCTCAGAATTACCTAAAGAATAACCACTACCAATAACAGTGCTCAGTGTGGCGGTTCAGTACAAAGAGCTTGGAAAAATCAGCAGTTTTCCTATGCAACGACAGTAGCCAGATAGAATATATAGTGAAAGAAAAGATCTCACTTGCCCTAGGAACAAAAGGAAATGCGATACCCAGGAATACACTCAACCAGAAATATGAACAATCCTTATGAGGAGAATGCTACCGAGGGACATAAGCAATGACCTGAATAAAAGGAGGGGCACACCTTGTTCTTAGAAACTCTCATCATCATAAAGCTGCCACTTCTGCCTAAATTAATCTAAAAACGTGAGACAAACTCCATAAAAATACCTAGAGGATGTTTTTGAAACCAAAAAGCTGATTCTGAAGTTCACATGGAAAAACAGGCTGTTAGAATAACAAAGAAAACTGGGGCGCCTGGGTGGCTCAGTTGGTTAAGGGTCTGCCTTCGGCTCAGGTCATGATCTCTGGGTCCTGGGATTGAGCTCTGTATGGGGCTTCCTGCGTAGTAGGGAGTCTGCTTCTCTCTCTCTCTCTCTCTCTCCCTCTGCCCCTCCCCACTGCTCATTCTCTCTCTCTCTCTCTCTCTCTCTGGCTCTCAAATAAATAAATAAAATCTTAAAAAGAAAAAAAGGACAACAAAGGAATTTTTGAAAAGGAAGAGCTATACAGGGGATCTAACAGATAATAAAACAACACTCCAGTCACTGAAACAGTATAGAACACGAACAGAGCAGAAAAGATTAAAGCAGTGCTCTATAATGAAAATACAATCTGAGCCACAAATACGATTTTCAACTTTCTAGTTGCCAAATTAAGTAAGCACAGTAAAAAGAAATGGGTGAAATTCATCTTAATAATATACTTTATCTAGTATGTCCAAAACAGCATCACTCCGACATGTAACTTTCACTTTATGGTGAAACAGCCATAAAGCCCACAATAAAAATTTCTGAGGTACTATATATACTTTAGTAAATCTGCAAGACCTGATGAGTCTTTTACATTTGCAACACATCTCCATTTGGACCAACCACGTTTCAAGTGCTAAATAGCTACAGGTGGCTAAGGGCTAGTATCGTATCCACTTTATGACTACAAAATCCAGAAATGAATCAATAAATATATTCTCTCATTTAGTAAACAATCCAGTTGGCATTTCATATCAAAGGTGTATTAGTCAACAAATTAGGTATTAGGACTTCTAGCAGACATCTGGAAATACCCGCATCTTAATCGCTACCTCACTTCTTATACCAAAATGGATTCTGGATGGGTCAAACATTTACATGGAAAAAATGGGGGAGGTGGGAAGCCATAGAAAAGACAGATGATATTTGTAATCATCCTGGAATGAGGAAAACTTTACTGAGTACGCCTCAAGAAAAATGAGTAAGTTCAAATAAGTGCAAATTAAATGAAAATCTATGTAGCTAAAAGCACCAGAAGCAATGTCATAAGTGAGAAACTGAGAAAGTAATCGAAAGGATGACAGATCGCTTCCTCAATAGATAAGCAACTCCCAAGTGAGACCAACAGTTCGCTTCCTCAATAGATAAGCAACTCCCAAGTGAGACGAACAGTGACAGAAAGAGAAAAGAAAGATACAGTTCATAGAAAAGGAAAATGTGAATGGCTTTGAAGCCTATGGCAAGATGGTCAAGCTGACTTAGAAGAAGAAAAATGCCCATTCAGACTCCATGAAATACCCTTTTCACCTGCCCGTACTAACAAAAAGTAGGCTAAAACCTCATAATGATGAGGGTGTGGGGAAAGTCGTTCTCCAGTACTGCTGGTCAAAGTGTAAATCAGTACATGCTCTACAGAGGGCAACCTGAGAATTCCTATAAAAATGGAAAATTTATAAAACATCATGTAATCCTGTTCTAGGAGTTCATACCACTGACCTGTTCACATGGACCTAAACGCACTCGGTACTCAGTAGATATGCTACCTTCCGATGTAGCCCTAGCTGGCCTTTAGTGGGTAAATTTTTTAAATGGATGATGGGAAGAATCTCCCTCCAAAAATAACTTTTTAATTTCAAGTAAATAAATGTGCATTAACTTGCTCAATATATGATGTAACACAGAGGCCATTTTGGTGCATTCAGGTTAACTGACCGAGTTCAGCTTCATCTGTCTTGGAGAAACCTTACTCATAATACTTCATTTACAGCCTTCAGATTTGGTTTCTTTGAAGTGGTGCAAGGACTTAACACACGGGAAGAAATCTGAAAACAGCCGTTCTCAATATTTTGGATTTGTTGCCTGGTCTTTGACAGCTGTCTCTTCTGTGCCTTATTTGATGGAAATTTGGTGATTAGACATTAGCAAATCTATGCAAAGCAGTCGACCACACCAGCATCCAAATTTCTTTTCCTTTTCACCCTATTTCATCGGTTTGTGTAATATTTGGTTAAATCCAATTATTGCAACAACTATAACCGGCACAAATACTTGCGCTAACAGACAACGGACACTGGGTGAGCTGATGACACGCAGTCAGTGTTACAGGGAACAGAAAGGCAGAGCATCTGTTACTCAAACAATGCACTGAGTCAAGGTCAACAAAGAGCCTGGATTTTATTCAGGAAGGCAGACATTCTCAAAGTGGAGTCCCTGGGCCAGCCCTTGTAACACCCCAGAATTGTTAGAAATGCCAATTCTCAGGCCCCATTCCAGACCTCCTGAACCAGACAATCTGGGGGTGGGCCTGTAATCCAGGTTGATTCACAGGCTAACGTGTGAGGACCACTGCAGACAGGCAAAGCCCTGGGAGCCAAGAAAAGCACAGTCACATATCATCTGGTGACCTGTGTTTTGTACCACCAAGGGTTTCATGGGGCCCTGAGTCACCCACCAGTTCCCCCCCAGAAAGAGAATGCTAAACGAATAAGTAGGAGGACCACTATTTATCTGAAACATAGCAATATCCCAAGCCTATTTCATTTACTTCTCAAGCTAATGATTCTGCCAACCAATAACTCCAATGAATTGTGTGCAGCAGCAATAACCCTCTTAGAGAATTGATTTTCGCTGGTTAGGAACAAAGAAGTCTCTCCCTCTAACAACACAGCCTGCATTGATTAGTTCATCAGGTTGCTGGGAGGCCCAGGCTGGGGCTAGGCACAAGCACAGCAACTCCTCTGGGACTACAACCCTCCTAGGATGCACCCCCACCCCCAACCAGGCACCAGGCATGAGGCCATGATCTGCTAGAGCTGAAGGGGCCCACGAGGGAGAGCCACACCAGGGCTGGGCAGAAAAAGCAGGGGTGCTTATGGAGGGAGGGACAAGTCACATCATTGCTCTCTGAAGTCTGCCTACATCTCTGCTGACAGGGCTGACTGGTCTACCCCACTCTCATGTGGTATTTATTTGAGATGTCCACTTCCATCCAAGCCTTTCTTATTTCCATAGGGCTCCAATTTTCATTCTTCCCTCCTGCAACACCAATGTCTGACATTTAATATTGCATTTGTTAAGCCTCCAGCTATCTATGCCCTACCTTCCTCTTATAGGTTGAGCAGTGTCTCCCCAAAAAGATGTCACAGTCTCAACCCTCAGTACCTGTGAAAATGGCCTGATTTGGAAATAGGGTCTTTGCAGATGATCAAGTTAAGATTAGGGTGGGCCCTAATCCAATAGGACCATGTCCTTGTTAAGACAGAAATGTGAATACACAGGTAGAGACACACAACAGGGGGAACGCCATGCAAAGTAAGGAGTTACACCATCACGACCCAAAGAACTGCCAGAAAGCAGGAAAGAAGCCTGCAACAGATCCTTCCCTAGAGCCTCCTGAAGGAGGGAGGCCCTGCCAACACCCTGATCTCCACTTTCAGCCTCCAGAACTGACATGATAAATTTCTGTTGTTTAAACCACTCACTTTGTGGCCCTCTGTCACAGCAGCCCTAGGAAACTAATACCCTCTTCAGTGAGACCCTAGGCTCCCCTGAAAGCAGGATGGCCCTGGGAGCTACCAGTGAAAGCAGGATGGGCCAGTGTCTGCACAACCTTTAGGGCGAGATGTTTAGGCGGTGATCCAAACCGTAGTTGGGGAGCTGAACGCATTTAACCAGTTCCCAAACCCAGCTATGTGTCTGAAGCCTTCCGTGAAGCTTTTGGAAATACAGGCATCTGAGCCCCACCCCAGGCCTCCTCAATCAGAATATCAAAAGGTCAGGTATGAGATGCCACCTGCCAGGCACTGGTTCACAGAACCTTCAAGGGCCCCTCCAACCGTGGGATTTCACTGCTGCTTGCTGTACCCTCCATCTACCCAGCCACCCGAAGTGGGCCCCACGGACCAGCAACATCAACCTCACCTTGGAGCTCGTGAGACTTAGAGAGTCCCAGGCCCACCTCAGACCTGCCAAACCAGAATCTGCATTTTAACAAGCCCTCCAGATGAACACTGACTTGCAGATGCTCGACGAACGTAAGACAAATGATCAAGAGGAAAGGAGAATTATATTAGAGGGATTTAAGAGGCAGCATTGCATAGCTGTCAACAGCATGGGCACTGCAGCTGGGCTCCTTCACATCACTGGTCTGGGACTCAATTCTTGAATCTGTAAATTGGGAATAATGCAGTACGTGCCTTGTAGGACCAAAGACTGAGTGAGTTCACACACAGGCAGGGCTTAGGACAGTGCTTAGTGCATACTAAACACCCAGTAAGGGCTATCTGGCCCCAGATAAAAACCAAGGGATGGCCTAGTTACTATCTGCAACTACAAGGAGCACAGCTGTTTTCTTTAAAAAGGGTGTCTACAGACCAGAAGAGATTCACATGCAAAGTAGCAACCAGTTTCTGCTGTTTCTTTGTTAGCTGAGCAGACCTAAAACAAATGAAAAAGTCCCCAGACCTGGGTTTTATTTTAAAAAGCCAAGTATTCATTTTGCAAGTATAGCTATTTTTCATTTTATGAAATTAATGTCTTTTTCTAAGGCTAACTATAAATTGGTCAATTTTTTTAAAAGAAGATTCTACTTCGTCAATGATTTTCACTTTTAAAAATGGAAGTGCCATATTTGAAAAAATGTCTCCCCCAGTAAGTTAAATTGAAAAGTCTAGATAGGAAGAGTCCACAAAAACCTCAAATAACCCTATTAAAAAATGGGCAAAGGGCCTGAATACACATATCTCCAAAGAGGACATACAAATGGCCAATGAGCATAGGAAAAGATGCTCAACATCACTGATCATCAGAGAAATGAAAACCACTATGATATATCATCTCACACTAATTAGGATGACCGCTATCAAAAAAACAAAAAACAAAACAGCAAACAACGTGCAGGTGAGGATATGGAAAAGTTGGAACCCTTGTGCACTGTTGGTGAGACTGTAAAATGGGACAACTGCTACGAAAAAAAGTATGGTGATTCCTCAAAGAATTAAAAATGAAACTATCTTATGATCCAGCAATACCATTCCTGGGTTTCCAAAGAATCGAAAGCAGGGTCTCGATGAGATATTTACACACTCATGTTCACAGCAGCACTACTCACAATAGCCGAGAGGTGAAAGCAACCCAAACATTCAGCAACAGATGAGTGGGTAAACTAAATGTGCCAAATCCACGCAGTGGAATATTACTCGGCCTGAAAAAGGAAGGGAGTTCTGACGCCTGCTACGACATCGATGAACCTCGAGGACATGGCACTAAGTGAAATAAGCCAGACAGATACTATACAATTCCACATAATATATGGGGTATCGAAGTAGTCAAATCCAAAGAAACAGAAGGTAGAAGGGCGGTTCCCGGGGGCAGGAGGGGGGAGAGAAAATCGGGGGGGGGGGTTCGCTGCTGAATGCATACAGTTTCAGACCCGGAAGATGACCAAGTTCTGGAGATCCTTTTTCACAAGACGGTGAACATATTTCATTGTAATGAACTGTATACGAAAAACAGCTGAGATGGGCAATTTAATGTTCTGTGTTTTTTACCATGTTAAACAAAAAGAAAAACAAAACAAGGATAATAAAGGGAAGAGTCAGCCGTCCTTGCTAAATGCTAGAGGTTGGAGTTTTCACAGCACAACAGGATCTTGGCTTCACCGTACACTGTTTTCCTTACTCTGGTATCTCCTTTCCTCTAATTGTTTAATCCTTTTATTTGCAATGAAGGGATTTTACTGTGATAACAATGAACAAGGAGCAGGCAGCCTGCGGTACCCGCTTCTCTTAAATTGTTTGGAGCAACTATGATGCCTTATGACACAGTAATAGCAAGGGCATAAATATTCCATTTATGTCAAATCAGTCTGCTTACGCCATTGCCAGATAGGTCTTAAGGATATAGATTACCTTTAAACGATCTAGTCTGGTATCTTTGTTTTTGCCTTTTAAGAGAATTTTTAAAGGGCATCTACTGTTCTAAGAAATTACCACTGTACTTGGGAAGTACGTTAACTCGTAATGACAAGCTGTCACGCGTCCTCACCTCCTGCACTTGATCAAGCCAGGCTCTGAGTGAAGACAGTTTTTCTTATTCTTACTGTTCCAAGGTTTTAGACTTTTGCATTTATTAAAAGAAAAGTAATAAGCTCCCACCTTGAAAATTAAACACAGGCCGCTGCACGGCGTATCCATCAATGTTTGGGTCCTGGGATGCTGCTCTTCCAGCAATGGGCTCAACATATGGATATCATAAAACTTAATTATCTGGGGACATTACTGTCACCTAAGAGGAAATGAATGTTCTTATAAGAGGTGCTCCAGTAATTTCTTTTGTCTTCATCACTAGAGCAATTTTCTCTTTCCACGAGAAGTCATCCTAAATCACCCAGCATAAAAATGGATAATGCCGCACACATTATCAGACTATTTGCAGATGATGCTGTAAATGGCTTATCCATCTCATTACATGAAAGGCATAACATCACAAATATTCCATCTTAGAAGCAAGCAGAGGCTGAAAACTTAATTAAACAAAATAAGAATTGATGGCATGCCGCTACCCTTGTGTCCTGCTTGGTTTCAAAGTGAGAGCACTGAGATTCACATAATGCACTACACCTTGATGACTACTAAGGGTAAATTATTACAACTGGTTACAAACTCAAAAGACTGCCAAATATGGACAACCTGATTCTCCGTAGTTATCAAAATTAGAAATGTAACGATAATCACTAAAAAATGACTGGGAAGAAAATACAGGAGGGGCTCAAGTATAATGGTGTGAAAACATTCAAGGTAGGCATCTCTTTTTAATATTGGATTTTGTAATAATCCTCTGTCTCCTCCATCACACGCAGGTGCACATGTGTGCGTGCGTGTGCACACTCATTCTCTCTCTCTCTCTCTTACATCAAAATCTGACAGATTTTTTTGTAGGCTATATTCAAAAATTTAGCGTACTTGAATTGCATGACCATCCAAGGTCAAGGACCATTACCACAAAATGTGAGAGAGATGTCTTGGTAACGATTACATGAAAACACGAAGCCCCCTGATCCACTGTTTTCCCCTTCCCTTTGATGTCATTTATTTTTATTATTTACAATTTTATCTATAGATTTTGGGGGGGTTGTTTGTTTGTTTGTTTTTAAGTAGGCTTCATGCCCAGTGTGGAGCCCAACGCAGGGCTTGAACTCACGACCCTGAGATCAAGAGCTGAGCTGAGATCAAGAGTCTGCTGCTTAACTGACTGAGCCACCCAGGCGCCCCCTATAGTCATTAACATTCCTTCTTAAAGAACTACTTCAGAGATGCAGAAAAGCTCAACATCCATGTACCTCCCACCTTAACTTCATAAAGGCAAACCTTTAACTATAGTTGATTCAGATTTTTTAAATAAAAGATTGCAAAAAGAATTGGAGCTCCCTCCCCCCCCATGCACACTTAGAGGTACTAAATTTCTGGAGAAGTTCACGAGTCCCTTTCATAACCACATTTTTACACTTTTAATAGACATGCTTATAGATTCCTATAAACCCATAAAAATATATAATGTGATTTTATATAATTTCAAACTTAAGTTAAACAGTACTTTATGTAGCATTCCGCAACTTACTTTTGGTTTCTGCTAAATAGGGGACATTAATCTGCATCGATATATACAGCTGGTTCATGCATTTTAACTGCTGTTGGCATGCCATTTTGTGAATTTAGCGCAATGTGATTATCTGTTCTTCTGATGACTAGTATTTTTTTTCCAATTTTTCAGTATCATGAGACATGCTGCCACAGACATTCCTATGCATATCTCCTTGTGTACCTTTGCAAGAACATTCAGAGAGCATATACCTGAAATGGGAATTATTTGGTCATGGGATATGTGCGTCTACAGTTTTACTAGATATCTCCAACTTGCTCACCGAGATGGTTGTATCAATTTGCATTCCCACCAACAGCACATGCACGTTCCCATCTGCCAAGATCTTGCTTTGTCAACACCTCGTGTTGTCAAACGTGTTTCCATTTTTTGTCAAATGTAATGGGTGAGATTTTAAGTTGCATTTCCCTAATGACTAGGGATATTGAGCATCTTTTCGTGTATTTGTTGGTCCTTTAGGGTTCCCTTCTCTGAATTCCTAATCAAATAGTTGGTTCATTTTGTATTGAGTATGGTTTCTCCTTTTCTCATTGATTTTTATATATTCTAGACACCAGTACTTTGTCAGTTATATGCACTGCAAATATTTCACCGGCTTTGACTTGGATTTAACTTGTTGGTATCTCTCGGCATAGAGAAGTTTCTTGTTTGTTTCCTTTAACGTTATCAAATTTTAAATGCCTCCTTTTATCGTTAGTTGGCTACTCATTAGAATCACCTGGAGAGGTTTTAAACTACTGAGACCCAAAACTGGGGGGGGGGGGAGTTAAAGCAACAGAAATATATTCTCCTGTGGTTCTGGGAGCCAGAAGTCTGAAATCGAGGTGTAGGCAGGGCTGTGCTCCTATTAACACCTGCAAGGGCAGGAGTCTTCCTTGTCTCTTCCGTTCCTGATGGTTCTGGGCCATCTTTGGCATTCCCTGGCTGGTGGTAGCAGAGCTCCAGTCTCTGCCCCATCTACACATGGCCATCTTCCATCTGCCTTTGGAACCTGCGTCTCTTCTCTTCTTCTAAGGACATCAGTCATTTTGGATTCAGGACCCAACCTGATGTCTGCTAATTATATTGGCAAAGACCCTATTTCCAAAGTAAAGGCCCACTCTGAGGTTCCAGGAAAGACATGAATTTGAGGGGATTCCTATCCAACCCCCAAACAACCACCCCTCAACTTTGGACTCTGCCAGGTGACTTGCTGAGCCAGTGATATGTGGATGGAAGTATCAGTGTGTCACTTCTGTGCCTGGGCCCTCAAGGGCTTTGTTTCTGCTCTTGCTTTAATGTCTCTGCCCTCACGAGGAAAAGAACATGCTCTGGTCTCAGGCAGACAAGCCTCTGGAGCAGAGCCGCCCCACCCATCTGCTATCTTGCCACGCTGCCAATTTGCCGACGGCTGGGAAATGAGTCCTTATTGATTGTGGCATGCCCCTGGGATTTTGTGCCTGTTTGTTATGCAGCAATAGCTAACTAATACATACACTTTGTACCACGGCAACAATGAACAAGTCAGCCTACTGCAGTGTCTCTTTAGATATAATGTTCCCTTTGTCTGAAATGTATACCCCACCTCCTATTCAAGGCCGTCAACCTGACAAAGCCCAACTTCACCTTTAAGTCTAAACATAAGCATCAACCCCAGGAAGCCTTCTATGAATCCCCCAAGCAGACTGAGTCACTATTTACCCATCTTCTACTCTTTTCCATTACAGCAATTACTGCTCTATAATTGCTTACTTATATAATTATAAGGCTTTTGATCCCTGGCATTAGCAAAATGCCTGGTTCCAAAATTTGTCACTGAATGAACTACAGGAAAAAAGACCTGGTGGGAACAGGGCAGTGGGGGGTAAGGGGGAAAAGGGAAGAAGAATCACAGCCTAGGAAGAGAGACTGCAGTCCCAGCAAAAACCTGCAAATCCAGACACTATCAAAATGTGATCCTGACACACGGGGCTGCTTTGGAGTATTCCCTCCAGTCCCCGGATAAAAACTCATGCAATCCTACTGAACCACAGAACAGAGTGGGAAAGGGAAGCAAAAGTCCAGTGGTCCCTGCTGAAGCGTCTTAGCGAAGACACCAGGAAAGCCAGGCCACAGATGGGCTTTGCCAACTCTGAGACTCAACGGAGCTGATGCCATTTTCTGTGAAAATAACCACAGTAAAGGAATTCAAGGAGAAGAGCAGCAGTTTTAAACAGCTGGTAGTTAGGGACGCCTGGGTGGCTCAGTTGGTTAAACGGCTGCCTTTGGCTTAGGTCATGATCCCAGGGTCCTGGGCTTGAGCCCCACACTGGGCTTCCCTGCTCACCGGGGAGCCTGCTTCTCCCTCTGCCTCTGCCTGCCACTCCCCCTGCTTGTGCTCTCTCTCTCTGACAAATAAATAAATAAAAATTTTTAAAAAAATAAAAATAAATAAATAGCACTTTTTGGCCTCATGTGGTAAGAGTTTGGGAAAGACAACAAAGATGACGATGATGATGCAGGAAGGGGACAGGTCTGCAAACGCAAGCCCAGCCCCATCTCCCTCGGGGAAGGTGGTGGCCAACGGCTCGAGCCCTAGCAGCTCCGGAAGCAGCCCACCAGGAAAAGAGAATTCACACATCCTTGTGACGACACGAGTATCTCTTTCTGGAGCTATCAGTTCTCCAAATTATATTCTTCCCCTCCTGACTGGCTCTCGTTCCCTCATGCCACCCGCAAAAACGTGCTCTTCCCCCTGCCCTGCCTTTGTCCGGAATGCAAGAACAGCTGTCCTCCCCCTCGGCAGGCCTGCTGGGAGACTAATGAAAACCAGACTGGGCTCCAAGAGACCCTTTCCATCCAGGAATCTCGTCCGGTTCAGCTTTCTGCAGGGTAAGGTCGTCTTGGGGCTGCTCAACATTAATAAACCCGCTGAACACCTTGAAACCTCAACCATCCAAGGGTTCTCACTACCAGGGCTTTATCTTATCTTCGGAGGGAAGGTTACAGGTGTGTAATGAGCACTCCCTAAGAGCAATCTTCAGCCATTTTTAGCACGTTGGCGACTGCAGACTCCTCGGAGAACACACCGGAGGCCATGGACCCATTTCCTACTGAGACGAACACTGCCTAGTACAGTGGATCGTTTTCTTTTGGTGGTGCTGTATCTGAACCCCTTCGTGTCTAGGGAACCACCCACTTTCTGACAAGCGATAGAGAATGAAGAGCTTGTCCCACAACAGGAGCTGAAAATCTAGACCCTCGGTCACGGCACAGGTGCAGCGGGGGCACAGCCACGTGCCTGAGCTCTGCCACTCAAATGCTACCCAAGCTGGACTGACCGAGAAGGTAGCAAAGTCAGCTGGGGGCCTCCCCTCCCCCTCCCCCCCAACCCCGTCCTCCCAGTGTTGGCTGATGCAAAAGCACCAGCAGGGACATTCAAGTCATGTATCCGGCAAAGGCGTGGGGCAGTGACTTGGTTTCGGGGCTTGTTCTCGAAATCTGAGCCTAGAGCCTCATCCTCCAGCTCCCTCCTCTCCCGCCAACATTCTGAGAGCTACTCGGTGAGCTTCTCCAAGCTCCGCGTCTGTTTAATCGGCCAGAGTCAGTATCTGTTGCTCAGATCCAGAACCCTGATGGATGGGCGCGCTCGTTTTCATACACAGAATCACAGGATTCATGGGCCAACCAAAGTTGGTTGAAATCCTAACCAGCCCCCGTGCAGGTTTCTCGATTTCCATAATCCTGGGGCGGAGGCTTTGCGAACTCTATTTTTGTTTTGCCGGTCGTTCTTCGTGAGGTTCCACGAACCAGGCGCACGAGAGGGAACCATGGGGCTTGAGGAGGGACACGCTCCTTCCCGCGTGCCGGCTGCTGCCGTGACACCATCCCTCCAGCAGAGACTCTCCATGCACCAGCAGCTCCCTCCTGTACTATCCGCTGAAGCCCGTCCAGACTTCTTCCGATACTTGGCAGGACTAGCTTCACTCTGCCCCAGCCCGAGACATCAGCACCCGCCTGCTGGCACGTCCTCCTTGGACACTGGAGTTTCCGCTCTGAGGGGATCCTCCTCTAAGTTTCCATAGTTCTAACTTCTCCCTCTATTTCTCCATTCTAAGGGTGGTAGCTGTTTTCAGCGGGTGCCACCTCTGATACCTCAGGGCCCTCCTTTCACCCTAGCTAACAACTTTATACCAAGTTAGCAGTTCTTTATGTTAAATTCTTCGTGTTCAAATGACTGCTATGGTTTCTCTGCCAGACCACTAGACCATGACGGACACAGCATCCCAGCCTTAAGAAAAGCTAGAATGAGTACCTCATCTCATGCCACCAGAGAGCATAGAAGCAAAAATAAGAAGGAAGAAAAATTTACAGACAAGTCAAGATTTAAGGTCTCAAAAGACTCTTAAAAAAAAAAAAAAGATTTTAAGGTCTCAGACTCAGAGGCCATGGGAGCAAGGTCAAGTTATACAAGTCCAGCAGGCAAGGTCATGAATACACCTGGGTAGTTTCTGCAAGATGGGGAGGCGAGAGGAGAGCAGGACCAGACCTATCACTCAGAGCCACAGATTCTTATTTTCCTGCACCCAGTTCTGCAACGAGGCTGTACCAGGGGAATGGAAATGATTGGAGATAGGACAGGTGTGGCAAAGGGGAGGTTCCTGAGCACAGGGAGGAGAGAGAAGAGTATCAGGTGTCAGGTGTGGAAAAAGATGGTGAGTTCATACCTAAAACCCTCTGCCTCCTTGCTACAACTGAAACAACTGCATCATTGCAAATTGTTACTGGGCTCTTAAAATGTGCAGACACTGAGTTCAGCATATCTGCATGGATTACCATGTTCATCGATTCTAAAATGCCTTCTGCTATAGATACACCATTCCTCAAGGTATCACTAAGAAGGAAAAATATGGTCACAGACAATGACCTGCCCTTGCCTGTATAATGCACCCCAATTTTAGAGAGGTTAAGATGTGCAAAAATGTTTCTAGGACCAATCAAACCTGGCTGCTCACTCAATCCTTATAACCATCTCTGTGAAGTAGCTAGAGCAGGGCATAGCAGGAGAGAGGCTGCGCTACTAGTCCAAGGTCCTGTGGTCAGAAAGTCGCAGAGGATCTGATCTCAGTCACTGGGATTCCAGAGCCCATGCTATTGGCAATTATGCTCTGCAGCCTTTTAAGCCATTTAGAAGTCAGGGATCAAACTCTCACTGAATGTGTGCAAAAGCCGCTGATCTATTCTGAGCCCTGAGAGTACCCACAAGCAGTAAGTTGGTCAGAGAAAGGCCTCACCGCTGAATTGCTTCAGTGGCATAGGACACCACCAGCTCCCAGAGCAGTGAGGGGTGGGAGGGGCGGCAGCACCAAGGAGAGAATTAACCATGCAAACTCTATCAGTTTCCTGTGGATGCAGTTAACAAATGACCCCCAAATGACAGTTTAAAACAACAGAAATTCATTCTTTCACAGTTCTGGAGGCTGGAAATCCAAAATCAGTATCATTGGGCTGAAACCAGGGTGTGATATAGGACCAAGCTCCCATCAGAGAAGCTCTACACAAGAATCCATTCCCTGCTTCTTCCACCTTCTGGGGGCTCCTGGCATTCCTTGATTCAGGCCTTCATCACTCCAACCTCTGCCTCCAGGGTCACAATGCCCTTTCCTCTTCCGGGTCAAAATTTCCTCTGCCTCCCTTTTATAATTATGGACACGTGTGACTTCCTGTAGGGTCTGCCTGGAGAAACCAGGTTGATCTCTCCATCCCAAGGTCCTTAACTTCACCACAGCTGCAAAGTTCCTTTTTCCATATAAAGTAATATTCACAGGTTCCAGGGATGAGGACCTGGATATCTTTGGGGGCCATTATTCAGCTGACCATCCAAACCAAAGGCGGAACATGTTTCTAGGGCCTTCCGAGCCTGGATATCTAAGCAAATAGGTACAAGTTTTTGAAATGTTCGTCTATATTTTAATATTTCCAAACTTGTGATGGAAGAGAACCTTTACCCAAAATATCTGGAAATGTAACGATTGCTCCAATTAGATGTGCCTGGAATAATTATAAAAGAAATCAGGGTTTCGTTTGCTAATGCTACAAAGGACTGGTTTGACAAATGACCTTGGGTGGGTCTGATGGGACTTGTGGAGCAGAGTCCTGGATGGGGACTTGAGATAGGGAAACAAAAGGGACCCCATGAAAACCTGCTTGGGGGGAGGGGCAGAGGGAGAGGGAAAGAATCTTAAGCAGACTCCACGCCCAGCACAGAGCCCAACGCGGAGCTGGATCTCACAAACCTGAAATCATGACCTGAGCCGAAATCAAGAGTCAGATGCTTAACGGACTGAGCCACCCAGGCGCCCTGAAAACCTGCTTTTTTCACTCCTTTCCTGTTTCTATTCTTGCGAGGACCTGCACCCCCACCTTACGTACACCTAATAGAACAGATAATGTATGTCTTCTTTATAAAGGTCAAGGATTTAATGGTTTCTTTGGAGTCTTCCAGCACAACAGATAACATCTAAGGAGGGACCAAGGTGGAGTAGACATGACTACTGACTCATCAAGACTCCTGCCTCTGGGGCATAAGTGATTCACAGGGAACACCTAAACACATGTCCTTGTTCCTGGATTGCTGAAAAGACACAGACCACTGTCCTCAATAAAAACCCCAGACCCCAAGCAAAGTGGAGATTCACCCTTCTTTCCTTTCTGAGTCTCCCGGACGCTCTGTCCGTATCTATACTCTCTATATCTTTAATAAACTCTACTCTCCCTTCTTCACTTTTGATTTCTTTCCTTCACAAAGTCAAGGACCCTCTTGGCTGGTTCTGCAAGAGCCCCTCTGGGTCCTTGGACCCAGCCAGCCTACATCAGATGGAAAACTAGAACCCTTACAAAGAAACCAGAGGGAGGAGACTGACACCTGTTTTAGAGAGAAGCCAGGCCTCAGGAACAGGCAGAAAATACAATCTGGCCCCACATTAGTAAGGGGCAAAAGGACACTCCACAGAGATGTCCTGGGGGTGAGTCCTGCACAGGCGGTGACAAGACCGCTGAGCCAGGGCTGAGGTGGCTGCAGAGAGGGGCACAGACCCATGCAAGGGGCAAAGAAGGACTGGGTCACCCAAGATCTGAGACAATAGTTTTAGGGTGGGCTGCCCTAACAAAGCCCCCCACACCGGGTGGCTTAAACAACAGAAATTGGTTTCTCACGGTTTTGGGGGTTGAAAGTCCAAGATCAGGGTACTGGGAGGGTTGGGTTCTGGTGAGGACCTTTGTGATACTGTGATTTATAATAAGAAATATGTGTTTGCTCTTTGCCCCTCTTTCTGGCACAAGAGCTCTTAAAAACCCCTGGGAAGTCCTAAGTGATAAGAGAGATTACCGTGTCTTGATATTCGTAACAAAACCTTTCCACCACACCTGAGCTTCTGTTAATCGGGTGACCTTTAGAAAGCACCACGGGATGGGGTTGGTTGCCAGGGGAACCAACCATGTGATTAGAAGGCTGGAACTTTCAGCCCCATCCCCTGACCTCTGGGAAGCAAAGAGGGACTGAAGATTGAATCAATGACTTAATCAGTCGTACCCAGGTAATGAAACCTCCATAAAAACCCAAAAGGACAGGTTCGGAGAGCCTCCAGTTCGGTGACCAGTTCGGTGACCACACAGAGATGCGGCCTACCGAAGTGCAGGGAGAGGGGATAGAAGCTCCCCGAACCTTTCCCCCGTGCCTGGCCCTATACTTCTCTCCCATTGGCTGTTTCTGAGTTTTGTCTTTTTGTAATAGACCGGTAATCTCATGAGTTCAGCTGACCCTTGAATAACATGGGCTGCGTGGGTCCAATTATATGAGGATTTTTTCCATAAATACGGTACAGTGTTGTAAATGTATTTTTTCTTCCCTATGATTTTCTTACTATTTTCTTCCTTCGAGCTTACTTTATTATAAGAATACAGCACATAATGTGTGTGTGTGTGTGTGTGTGTGTGTGTGTGTGTATATATATATATAAAACATACCAAATATGTATTAATCAACTGTCTGTTATCAGGCTTTCAATCAACACTGGAAGCTTACTATTAACAGTTTAGTTTTGGAAGATTCAAAAGTTATAGGGGGTTTTGGACTGTGTGTATGTAGGGGGGTGGTGGGGGTGGGCACCCCTAACCCCTGCATTGTCCAAGAGTCAACTGTAAACTGTTTTCCTGAGTTCTGTGTGCTGCTCTAGCAAATTAATCAAATCCAAGGAGGGGGGAGGGAACCTCTGAGCTGTAGCTGCCCGACACAACCAGGACTTGATATTGGCAGGTACGTAGATAATCTGCGGGTAGATAGCGTTGGTATGGACTTGAACTGTAGGATAGCCAGATGGTGTTGAAGAACTGATTGGTGGTACAGAAAACGCACACACAACAGAGCTTTCTTCCTGGCTGGTAGGCAGCCACTTTCTCACTGGGTCCTCACATGGCAGAGAGAGAAAGTGAGCTCAGGCTCTCCGGTGTCTCTTCTTACGAGAGCAGTACTCCCACCACAGAGGGCCCACCCTCAGGACCTCATCTGAGCCTCATCATCTCCCAAAGACTTCACTCCAAATAGGAGGCATACATCAGTCGGTAGCAACAACCTAGATGTCAAACCAGGTGGGCGACCTACTAGCAACCTGTTATATGAGTAAAGCAAATCTAGTTACTAACAGGTAAGGGAGAACTGAAGGTTTCCACGTCACCTAGTCAAATCATATTGGGTCTTCACGTGGCCAGTTGGTCACTCTTCCTTTGAACAACAATCCATCCGAGAGAAAGACACCACGGGACAAGTGGCAAAGATGGGCGATGGTCCTAAGGGTCTAGTTTTATAGGCACAACGTTTCAACCCATTCCCTTGGGAGCAGTAGGAAGAAGGGGCCAGCTGCCTATAGGATATCCAAACATCTATGAAAGGACATCTCACCTTCTGGAACCCAGAGGCAAGACGGATGAACATCACAGTGAAGCCCTCCTCCTTTGAAGACTCCAAGCATGCACAAACACATAGACACATCTCCCCCAACACACACACACACACACACATTTGATTAAGGCTGAATCACAACAGCATCCACATTGCCCGATAAAAGGGATGTGATATTTATTAAACACCTACTGTACACCAGCCAAATTGTGTATTAGGTGCTCTATAAGCATTATTGCAGTTAATCCTCATGGCCACCTGCTCAGGTAGGATTATATCCATTCTACAGATAAGGATACTGAGGCTCAGAGAGATAAGTAACTGCCCATAGACAGGCAGCCCCAGGAATCCAGGGCAATTTGGTCCAAGACCCATGCTTGCTCCCCTACGATGTGTTGTCTCTAAAGCAGCTTTATGCCAACCTAGAAATGAAGACTAGGGTGGGAAGCATGGGGTGTTAGAAAGAATTAAGATATGGGGTGCCTGGGTGGCTCAGTCCGTTGAGCATCTGACTCTTGATTTCAGGTCGGGTCGTGATCTCAGGGTCATGGGATCGAGCTCCATGTCAGGCTCCTCGCTCCATGGGGAGTCTGCTTGAGATTCTCTCTCTCTATCTCTGACCTTCCCCCTGCTCGAGAGCTCTCTCCCTCTCTCTCCCTCTCCCTCTCTCAAATAAATAAATAAATAAATCTTTAAAAAAAGAAAGAATTAAGATATAATATATATAACGACATATTGTTACATAACACCATTATAGAATATCCTTATATATCCTCATATAATATGCCATCGCAAAATACAGTATCATTATATAATATACATCACCCACTTCTACCTCCAACTGTGATGTCGAACTACAACTCACTCGGCAAGAAAACCCAGCATTAGCTTGCACTTCCCACGGCTCATTACCTACAGGTCCTGCCCTAAACCATTTCTGGGCATCTTCATGAGCCAGTCTCCTGGGACGCCACCAACTGCCACTTGCTCTGCCATATGGAAACTTGATATTCAAGTAGCTTCTGGCAAAATGGGGAGGGGTGAGCAGAATCAGGATCAGGGTGTTAGACAAGGCAGGTGATTACTTTTACAAAGGCTGCCCAGAGAACCAGGGGAGGAGAAAGGCAGTGGTAAATGGGAATGTGTGCAAAAAGGAGCTAGAGCCTCTCTGGTAAAGGAGGTCTGCCAGGTGATTCTGGTGAGCTACGAAATTTGCAACCCAGAGAACCAGATCCTCTCCCCTTTCATCTTGAGACTGTCCCTTCATCCCCTGCAGGAAGCCCTTCTTCCCCTCTTTTCTGAATCTTTGGCAATAGTAAAACTTGGCTCAGAAAATGCCTGTTCTGGGGCGCCTGGGTGGCTCAGTCGTTAAGCGTCTGCCTTCGGCTCAGGGCGTGATCCCAGCCCCACATCAGGCTCCTCCGCTGGGAGCCTGCTTCTTCCTCTCCCACTCTCCCTGCTTGTGTTCCCTCTCTCGCTGGCTGTCTCTCTCTGTCAAATAAATAAATAAATAAAATCTTAAAAAAGAAAAGAAAAGAAAAGAAAATGCCTGTTCTAAATGGCAGGATAGGTCTTTAGCTTCTTAGGTAAACATCATTAAGAAAGTAAAGCCATGGCAAATCGTAGAATAGATTCAAATCTCCAATTAAGTTTTCCTATTTTTCACTCACATGGTTAATTATCCATGCCTCATGTTTGTTGTGCCAAGAAAGTGGTCCTGGCAAAGGGCACAGATCTGCTTCCAGAAAATACCTCACAGGTATAAAGCCCTTTCAACTTAGAAGCTGGAGGGAGTTTTCACAAAGACGATCCCATTAGATCTTCCCAACATCTCCATTCCTACATTCATCAGATTCCTCCTGGAGACCCAGTGTGTGCCAGACACTGTGCTGATTGGTGTGGAGAACACAGGGGGCACCAGAGCAGATCCATCGCCCGCCCACGCACCTGCATTCAGGCCACAGGGGATTGGGGCCACAGGTGATGGCAGCATAGGGAAAAGAAGGGCCACAGTGGGAGAAGTTCCAAGTGGAACCAAGACATGGGGCGGCAGGGAAGCTTTGTGGAGGAGGAACACACCAACCACATCCCCTAGGGGAAGCAGAAGAGAACAGTGTTCTGAGCTATTCACCACTGCCAATGGGTTAGTAATTATCACTTAGCTTTTGCACTAGACTCAGAACACCTCCGTCTGGCTCTGGTCAAGGTGAGGAAAAGTCCTACAATTGCTCACCCAAGTCATTGGAAAAAGGAGGCTCCAGAGGGGACTGGCTATGATTCTGGGCCACGGTGTGCCCCTGAGACACGGGGATGAAGCCCCTTCCCCTCCACCCACCCCTAAGATACAGGACAGCGAAAGGAACTGCAGCACCTAGAACAGCAGAGAGCAGTTCTGGAAGGAGGGACTATAGGCTACTACTGTGGCTATGCCTTGTCATCTATCCCCAGGGATCCTCGTGGGAGTGGCTTTAATCCAACTCTGTCCTTTCCCAGAACTGGCCAAACCACATCTCCGTCCCCACGCTTCACTCCTCTTTTCTTCTTGGATACCAGATGTCTAGCTGCGCTGGGGCTTGGCTTCTCCAGCACCAGCAGCAGCAGCACCATGATCCCGCAGGAGACCGACAACAGGGGCGGGGCCTGGGTCTGCTCTGCTTGGCAAGGACGCACCAGATGCCTAGCTCGGGATGCCACTGTGAGCCGGACAGATGCACTGCCACGTTTGGGAAGAAGGAGCTCCCAGGAGACGCACGCCCCATTCCAGCCTCGTAAATCTCTGCCACTGTCATCTTTGCCGTGAGCACGCTGCCCGGCTCAACAAACAGCAAGACCTGACAAGTATTCCGTCACAACTCTGTGGTCTAGAATATGAAAACATGGGGCACCTGGGTGGCTCAGTCCATGAAGCAGCTGCCTGTGGCTCAGGTCATGATCCCAGGGTCCTGGGATCAAGCCCCACGGCGGGCTCCCTGCTCAGCTGGAGGTCTGCTTCTCTCTCTCCCTCCTGCTCCCCCTGCTTGTGCTCTCTCTCTCTCTGTGTCAAATAAATAAATAAAATCTTTAAAATAAAATAAAATAAAATAAAGTAAAATATGAAAATGTGTTCTAAGTATGGAGAACAAAACCCAAGTTCTAGAAGGGTCCAACTTATTTGCATTTAAGAATCCCTGCCAGTTTGGGGTGCCTGGGTAGCTCATTCGGTTAAGCCCCGGACTCTTGATTTTGGCTCAGGTCATGATCACAGGATGGTGGGATGGAGCCCCATTTCAGGCTCCGTGCTCAGCAGGGAGTCGGCTTGAGATTCTCTCTCTCTCTCCCTCTGCCTCTTCCCCTGCTCATGTGCTTGCTCACCCTCTCTCTCAAATGAATATATAAATCTTTTTTAAAATGTCAGTTTATTATAAACTGCCAGTTTATTATAAAAATAAAAAGCATTTAGTGCTTGGTTTTACAGTGCTTTATAGCCTAACTGCAGCGGAAGCTTTGGTGCACGTGTGTGTGTGTGTGTGTGTGTGTGTGGTGTGTGTGAGTGCGTGTGCCCACCCATGTACACGTTTTCATGCCAGACCCTCTTCCCTCCGGGAAGACACAACGCTGACAGAGGTGGGCTTCTGAACCCTGGTCAAAAGCCAGAGCGGACAGTGTCCGACGCTCTGGGCCACCGGCTGCAAAGCTACAGATGTCTCTCCCGCAGCCCCACGGAGCCAGGACTGCGTGCACAGCTAACACTCACAGGCGCACAAACGGCTGGGGCAGTGTGTGTGTGCACAGCTAAACGTGCACTGCAAGACAGCCAGGGAATGGCGGAAGCCGCGGTTTTCTCCAAGAGGCAGCAGCCAGACTAGGACACTGCGTCCCCCCCTTTCAGCCCCTCTGCGGGCCGGCAAGACCAAAACCAACACCTGAACATCTTCTTCAAAGTCACAAGACGCTGCAGAATGCACCACCAGCAAAAGAAACCTCAGGTCTGGCTCTGGCTTGCACCTTGGGACCGGGTGCTCGGGCCCCGGGGGCCCCGCATGTCACTCTCTACAGGTCTCACGTTCTTAAGTGCCGGCAGCTTCCGTGCACCAAGAGCCCCTGGTACAATGACATATCCTGTCCACTCTGTAAAAGATCAAAACCCCCTTGGCGGTGGATCCTTCTGAAAGACCACCTACGATGCTCTCTAGCCAGGGCTCATAAGCCACTGCTTCTGCTGCTGGCAACCCTATGGGTTTGCGCCATCAGCAACAAACGTATTAACCAGTATTGGGTATTGGTCAGTGAGCTTTGCCGCTCAGGGAGCAGACTTGGTCAGCCTGCCCGTTCAGCGGCCAGAACTTCGGCTTGTCCTTGTTCAGAACACCCAGTGCCTAAACTGATGGCCTCCAGGGACGCCCACGGGATGAACTATCCCTATCGGGCTCACCTCTCAACCTTAGTACCATAAATACCAAAAGAAACCAAGAGAATGTTGTTAGGGGCTGAACTGCACCCCCTAAAATTCTTATGGTGCAGCCTTAACCCCTGTACCTCAGAATGTGACTGTATTTAGAGGGAGGAAAAGGTCTCTGAAAGAGGTGATTAAGTTAAAATGAGACCGCACAGGCACAGAAGCAAGGCCACGCGAGGGCACAACAGGAAGGGAGCATCTGCAAGCCGACGCAGAGGAAGACCGACCCGCTGGCTCCCTGAGCTCGGAGTTCTGGCTTCCAGAACTGGGAGGAAACACATGTCTGTCGTCGAAGGCCCCTGGTCTGCAGTACCCTGCCGCTGGCCCTACAGATGTGCAGGCGGTGAAGCAATACGCCCATTGGCAAAACCTCTTCCCTCTTTGACTGGATTCTATAGCCAGTGGAGCCACCTGATACCCCCCACGCCCCAGCCCCTGCACTAGAGGCTCTCTCCAGCCTAGCCACGATGTCCACAACCCAGCAAACCCAGCATACCTTCCAGTATCAAGCAGAATTGCATCAGCCAAAGCTGAATAAGAGAAAGAAGGAAGCACTCAGGGGCGCCTGGGTGGCTCAGTCCGTTAAGTATCTGCCTTCGGCTCAGGACACGATCTCAGGGTCCTGAGATGGAGCCCCGCATCGAGGT
>NW_024424897.1:7955116-7967604 GCF_017311325.1 Ursus maritimus | reverse complement strand
CATGCACGGTGCATGCACGCTTTCTCTTTCTCTCCCAAATACATAAATAAAAACTTAAAAAAACAACAACAACAGAAGGAAGCACTAACACTGAGGCAGAGGGCCCGTCTTCCTCTATGAAGCTAGTTGGGCTTATCAGACAATGTCAGGCTTATGCTACAGGCTCGGGTGGTTACCACCCCAGCTTCTCCTTGTGGCGTTCCGTGAGATATTCTTGCCACCCCCCCACCCTCCGCAACCCCACCTTTTCTCTGCAAGGTATTCTTTAGTGAAGTAGAATCAGAATGCTGAAGACGAGAGCACCTATACAGGAGGAAAAAACCATCCAAACGGGGGAAAAATACTCGCCTCCTGCTATCTGTGTCGCTTCCAGACACGTGTCCTAGGTGGCCCCTCCGAGCAACCCCAGCCAAGCAATACTGACATCAGCCAAAGTTGGCCACGTATTAAAAGTACGGGCGCACGCCGCTAGCTAAGGTTGCCAGCAGCAGCATCTTCTTCGCCATTACAGAGACAAGAAAGAGAAGAGACTCAACAGGATTGCGTACACAGATGACTGAAGGAGGGAGCGGAGAAGAAGGCAGTACCCCCCCACCGCTTGCGAACTGACCCTGCCCCAGGCAGGACCACCAGTCTCGCTCTCAGATGAGAGATCTCAAAGGGAATCCGCAGACCCACCACCTTCCCTTCCTCCGGCAGTCCCTGGGCGGCCTCCTCAAGATGTCACAGCCCGACAGGGGAGAGAGAGGGTGGGGAGCACAGATCTCCCGGGGAGACTGCCAAGATGGAAAGCAAGCTGAAAAAAGCAAGTAGCAACAACACAGACAGTATGTTACCATGTGTTTTTCAGAAAACACAAAACAAAATTACATTTCCAGTTGTACATAGATACATATGTAAAAGCACTGAGCGATCCGGCTACGCGATGGTAGGGAAATTATCGGGGGAGCTACATACAGGAAGGTGGGGGTCGCTGCACAGGTAGCAGCACGACTGTAGATAAAAGTCACTCGAAATGTAAACATTACACACAAGAGGATGCACACACCGGTTCCAGTGGTGTGAAAACGCATTGCACGCGCGCACACAAGAGAAAGGAGCTCAAAACGAGGCAGAGCTCGGATTGCTGCAGAGCAGATTTAAAGCACGTTCGAGCAAGACAAGCAAATGAGGAAAGTGTCTACATTTCAGTATTTAAAAGACACAACATAGTTCATTTTCTTAAAGAAAAGAGAAAATATCTGGAAGGATACCCACTAAACTGATAACAACAGTCGGTCTGCGGACAGGACAGGAAGATGGAAGTGTCTTAGTCCATTCCGAGCTGCTATAAAAAATTACTCTAGGGGGCGCCTGGCTGGCTCAGTCCAGTCGGTGAAGCCTGCGACTCTTGATCTTGCGGTTTGCAGGTTCGAATCCCATGCTGGGTATAGAGATTACTTGAAGAAAATAAAATCTATTTAAAAAATTACTATAGGAGCGCCTGGGTGGCTCAGTCCATTAAGCATCTGCCTTCGGCTCAGGTCACGTTCCCGGAGTCCTGGGATCGAGCCCTGCATCGGGCTCCTGCTCGGCAAGGAGTCTGCTCCTCCCTCTCCCTCTGCCCCTCCTGCTCCATCTCTCAATTTCTCTCGCTCTCAAATACATAAATAAAATCTTTGGGAAAAATAAATAAATAACATTTTTTTAAATTTAAAAATTGCTATAGACTGTGTGGCTTATATACAACAGAAATGTATTTCTCACAATTCCGGAAGCTGGAAGGTCAATATCAAAGGGCTGGCATAATCGGTGTCTGGTTTCTTGTTCGCAGACAGCATCCCTGTGTCACCATGTGTCCTCACACGGCAGAAGGAACAGGGAGCTCTTGGGGACCTCTTTATAAGGGCACTAATCTCATCATAAGGACTCCACGCTCATGACTGGATCACCTCCAGAAGGCCCCACCTCCTAATGCCATCACACTGGGGGTTAGGATTTCACCATGTGAATTTGAGGGGGACACAGTCTATAGCAGGAAGGGACTTTCACATAACTTTTTTTTTTTTTTTTTTTTAGTTTTTATGATGAGATTTTTGTGTTGTGCCATTGTAATACTAATATGATTAAAAAGAAAGACAGGAGGCCTTGGGAACACACAACCCACTGTCCTTCCCAACCCTACCCTTCTACCCACCAGTAGAAAATCACTGCTTTAAACTCAAGGTAAAAGCCACCCACCTACTGCCATCCTTAACTTCATACAGAAGCAGAACTGCAAAGACTGCAAAAACGTCAATGTCTCCAAACAGCTGCTTACTATCCATTCTCTCCATAGGGCCTCCGCAGGGGAACCCTGGGCTCAGGCTGGCCCCAGTCACGTTCCCCATCAGCCCCCTCTTGGCAGCCATCTTCCTGAGGTCCAAAAGCTGGCACCTCCGTGCCTTAACCCCCTGCCTCTTCCCCTCTCCCATTAAGATACCATTTGGCAAAATCTCCATACATCTCTGTAAGCTCACTTCCCATTAACGGTTACTCCTGAGCCTTCTCTGCTTCATTCCCAGATAAAGAAATGAAAACAAATACCCAGTTCAGAGAGTGAGTCGATGTATCTGAGGTTAACAAAGCCACAACGGGTTCAACCTGACAGGCTGTTATGAGTAAAACCCTTTTCATGAGCAGTAGTTTGCTTCGCTCCAAAAGGGGGACAGATAAAGCTAAGAAGTTGAACGAACAGAAATAGAGTTGGGAGACCAGAGTTGGCGGTTAACCATCTCGTTCCCACAAACCCAAGGGTCTGGGTTCTCAAACTGGCTTCTAGCTGCCTGACAAGACTCCCTTCCCCGGGGGCACTCAATCAGTCGGATGACCACATGAACGCAAGATCAAAACCCATTAAGTCACACTCCACGGAGCACCTTCTACAGACCCGAGCTGCTGCCCCTTCTGGGTTGGGAAAGCACATTAAGAGTGAAACCTAGCGGAACCGCATGCTGTCTCACAGCGACGGTGGCCTGAGTTTGCGACTCTCAACAGCAACATCTGTATTCAGCGACTGTAGCCCTCATAAATAATTCTTATCTGTTTATAGACCTTCCAGAACAAATTCCCCTTCTCACATCAACGGCAAGAATTAATTTCTTTTCAAATGCCCTAGAACAGATGTTTACTGTCAGGCTGATCCTTCTGCCAATTAGCCTGGTTCTGGGCATTCATGGTTATTATGCCCTTTTTCAAGCCCCTTCAAATTCTCTCCCTGGACACGCAGCCACCACTCCCAAGCCATTCCTAATTTTCTGTGCAGTCTGTCCACGACTTTCCCCCGCGATCGTCTCCATATTCAAAGCATATATTAGAACAAACACCGAGCAGAAGGCTAACACAATGATGCCGCATGGCGCAGACTGGCCAGTGACTATTGACGCTGCCCAGAGAAAGTCCCCACACTCGGACAGCTGATCAAATACACCTGCCCCCATCGCCACCCCGGTACCAGTGAGCAGAGCCCCATCGTGAGTGCAAAGAGCCCTCCACGAGATAGTCTTAGAAGCCCAGTGGGGCCCAGGTGGGAAGGGCAGAATGAGACCCGGTGGGGGCTGTGAGGAGCCGCTGAGCCAGCCCCCTGGTCTGCTGTTCTGAGAGTTAAGGCCACAGGCTGCAAGATCTTCCTGCCAGGGCTAGTAGAATATATCCCGAGGGCAAGTTCACACATGACCAGGGTGGACCCGAGAGCAGAATACAGCCGCCCACACGGAGGACCTCTCAAAGTTCTTATCATGCAGAAATAATCAATGGCAAGGAAGCCAAGGGCCCAGGGGCCAGAAACTGACACTGACATTTAAGCTGCTGATGAAAAAACTGACACGGGGTCTTTCCTCCAAGACAGTGTCATGATTCTCCATCCAACCATCACATCCGGCTGTCTGGTCCAGAGGCTGGTCCTTCTGTGACACGAGGAATCCGTTTCTCATTGCCCCCAAGGACAAGTTCTCCCGAGAACCCTTCCTTTTCTTTCTCTGGTCAGGAATTTATGGCAGCAAAGAAGGCAGGTAGGCAGGGAAGAGAATGTCAGACCACCTCCTGGGCTAGGTGTCCAGCTGACTCCAGAGAGCCAGACTGGATCCTCGCTTGTCACAGTCCAACAGAAGAAATGACCCCCAACCCCATTCTCCCCTACAGCGTCCTTCTTGTGCCTCCTCCCTTTCTGGGTGAGCAGAGAATTCAAGCACCAGCCCAGATCTCACAGAGGACTTCTGCCTATCTCTAGGGCTGCTTGGGACACAGCATCGGGGAAGGCATAGGTTCCTGTCCTGGGTCCTTACGACACTGACCCTTCTCCACTGACAGAAGCATATGCACACCACCTGATTTTAGCCAAGAGCATTTGGTTACGATCTCACGGCCAGATTTCAGGCTGTGGCTCGTACCACGCTTCACACGTGAGCAAGTGAGTACATGCTCGCTCCCCACACCTAACCCACCAGCCCCATTTCAGCAAAAAAGCCTAAAATCTCTGGCTTGCCCCCAGTTCTAGTGCCTTTTTAGATTTTTAAATGTTTACTTTGCAGCCCCTCAAGGGAGTTAGCCTCAGGCTATAGGAAGGAAGACTGGAGCCAAGGGACACACAACCAGGCGACAGCAGGAGTGAACTCGAACTCAGGCTCTTGCTACCCAGTGTCCCCACCTCATCCTCCTGTTAAGAAGCCCTTGTCGATGTGACGCTGTCACTGGTCTTATGCTATAGTTGGGTGTGTCGTCATCTCCCTGATGACAGCGTAGGCTCCTTGAGGGTCAAGACCGTGATCATAATCACTCACTTCTCCCAGTTGCCAGGTCCGCTCGGAGACACAGTGCCACACAATACAACGTCAGCTGCACTCTCTATTTATAGGGAAATCTGACATTTAAAATCTGAACTTACCAAAATGTAACTAAGGGGATGATTAGTCATATTACCAAGAGCTTATTTTCTTTTAGGAAGAAAAGTCCCAATTCAAGGTACAATTCTTGGTAAAAGCCCTAAGTGGCTTGAAATATCTATTTCGATACCACTGGCTACTCAACATGCCATGAATGGGTACATCAAGTCTGAAGAGTGGTACTCACCAGGTGAGGCATCAGGAGGTCAGCCAGGTAGACAAAAGCAGCTCCGAGGGTAAAGCCAACGGCCACAGGGAAGAAGGCAAAGGCACCAAAGCCCCCAGAGGACGTGGCCATCTCAACGGCCGGGGCCAGGAGAGACCAATAGGAAGCTGCTAACATGACCTGCAAAACCACAGGGAACAAGCCATTAAACCAAGCACAACCCCAAAAGCCCTTCCAAGTGTCGACCTCAGTTGCTCTCTGTGGCCCAAAACGAACCCTACACAGGTGTTAGGCCTTTTATCTTCGGCATTTGGTACTCTCTCAAACCACAAAGCCACCACCAGAACGCCTGGGATGAATGCCATGGGAATTCAATATGGCGCAGGATGGAGGTGATCTTGGAGGGATGGAGTCCAGTTTGCTCTCATCTAGCTTCTAACTCAGTGGGTCTCAACCACTGGCAACTCTACCCTCCGGTACAGTTTGGCAATGGGTGGAGACATTTTTGGTTGCCACAGTAGACATGAGTCACACACATCTGTCTCCCTTCCATTTTTACCTGTCAGCTCCATGTCTGCTCTCTGGGGCACCAAAGAAGGTATCTTTCCTCTAGGATATGTGGCAGCCTTTGAAATATTTGAAGTCAACCGCTGACCAATGTCAGCTCAGTCTTGCCAACTTTGTTATCTCTAAAAGGAAAGCAGGGAACTAATATTTATTGATCACCTACTATGTCCAGGGAAATAGATCTTTGATAGCTTCTGTTATCACTGCCACAAAGCTGGGAGGCAGATGCTGTCTTCTGTTGCTATCCATAGATAAAGATATTGAATCAGAAGTGATAAGATAAGGTGGAGATCAGGTCGCCAATAAACGGCAGATCCACGGACCTGAGCAAGTAGGACCATAATCACCTGAATGAGGGCAGAACCATGAAAGGGAAGAGAAAAACGAAGTGGAACCCAATCTCATTGAGGTCAGCTGGATAGAATTTCTCCAGTGTTTACCGAATTAAAACGCTCACCCACGGCTGTTTACTCTTAAAGGTGCCGTGACACCTCCTTGGCGAGAGTACACCCACTACCCACCGTAACCATAGGACAGGCATCACTGACACGTAAAATGTTGAATGGGTTTCTTAAAATGCTTTAATTATGCCCTGCCTTGAAAAAAAAAAAATCTGCATCACCCGTCTCCAGAATAACATTTGCGGAGACAAAACCAGGTATTACGAAAGCAAAAATAAAGAACAAATCCATGCAAAAAGTAATTTCCCTTCTGCCAACCATCATCCACACACGGTCACTTGCTCTGGGCCCCATTCTCCCAGCAAAAGTCTTAGTGCCTCCCACGGAAAGATTGTATCTGCCTCAGAAACCCCAGAAAGGAAGAAAACGCCTCATCAGTTCAGTTCCATGAGACCACCCAAGGAAGCTTGTGGATTCATTCCCCGTGCCACAGCCTAACCCATCCCTTTCCCAGACTGTTGTCTCACCAGCTCTAGAATTCAACAGCCCTGGGGAGCTGCTATTCATGGTAAACTCTGCGCCAAGGAGGATCTGCACACAACCTGTCCAGCAACCTCTCTGTGTGCACGTTCCAGGGCCTTGCAAACAGCCCTATCAGCAGTGACGCTAACGCTACACCATCCAGGAAGGCTACTCATGTCATCCCCCAACCTCTCCCTGCATCCCATCCTCATTGATGCCACTGGGGGGCACGTCTTCAGCCTCAGCTCCCTGTCTACCTCTTCCACACAAAGTGGAATCTCTTTGGCCCAAGCCCCTTTCCATCCCTCTACATCCCTGGACGCCAACTTTTTCCTTGGCCCAGCAGACAGAGATACAAAATGTTGCCATGGACAAGTGACACGAGGTAGTGCAGAAGAGATGTGCCTCTCAACGGAGGGGCACCGGGACGCTTGAAAGAGAAGAGCATGCCGGATGATTCAGATGGGCCCCCCTCGAGAATCACCATTCTCTATCCTTCCAGTGAAATCGAGGACCCAACTGGATTTCCTTCATTTCTTTTCCTCACCGGATACCCTGCCTCCCACATAAACTAGAAAAATGACCAAAGAACAACCATGAAATAGAACCGGGTTGCCTGTCTGAAGTGAAAACAGGGCCCAAAGAAAAGCTATTTAGAGGGCATATGGGGGAGACCAAGTAATGACCTCCCTCCAAAGACAGCCACATCCTGATCCCCAAAACCCGTGACTATGTCCCCCTTACGTGGCAAAAGGAACTCTGCGCTTGTGATTAAATTAAGGACCTCGAAATGGGGAGCTTATCCTGGATGATCTGGGCAGAGCCAAAGTGATCCCAGGGTTCTTAGGAGAAGACAAGAAGAGTCAGAGAGAAGATGTGATGACAAGAGCAGAGGTCACAGTTAGTAAGGGACTGGAAGATGCTGTTGGGCTGGCTTGAAGACTAAGGAAAGTTCATGAACCAAGAAATAGAGGCGGCCTCCAGAAAGTGGAAAAAGCAAGGGAATGGACTGTCCCCTAGAACCTCCAGAAGGAACGCAGCCTGGCCAACACCTCGACTGTAACCCAGGTAAGACAACTTTGGACTTCTGAACCCCAGGCTTTCAGATAGCGTATGTGCGTCCTTTCGAGCCACTAATTTTGTGGTATTTTCTTACGGTGGCAACAAGAAACTGATACAGCATCTGAAGGCATGCGTCACTTTTTTTAAAAGCAGTCACAGGTTCACAGCAAAACAGAGCAGGAAGTACAGAGAAGTCCCTGCCCCACACGTGCACGAACTCGCAGTATGGGCAGCCCACACCTCGGTGGCATGTTTGTTACAATACACAGACACACCATTATCCTCCGAAGTCCACGGTTTACATTAGAGCTCAGGCTTGCTGCTGTACGTCCCACGGGCTTGTATGAACACATAAGGATGGGTACCCGCCATTACAGCATCATCATGGGGTGGTTTCACGGCCCTACAAATCCTGGGTGCTCTGCCTATTCATCCCCCCCCACCCTTGGCAACCACTGATTTCTTTACAGTCTCCACAGTCTTTTGCCTTTTCCAGAATGTCATACAGTTGGAAGCACACGGTCTGTAGCCTTTTCAGATTAGCTTCTTTCACTCAGTGATACGCTTTTAAGGTTCCCCCATGTCTTTCTGTGGCTTGGATAGCTCATTTCTTTTTAGCCCTGAATAATACTCCATTGTCTGCATGGCCCACAGTGTGTTTATTCATTCACCTACGGAAGGACATCTTGGTTGCTTTCAAGTTTTGGCAATTATGAATAATGAATAAGGCTGCTCTCGGCATCTGCGTGCAGGTTTCTGTGGAGACATAACTCTTCAGTTCATTCGGGTAAATACCAAGGAGTACAATTGCCGGATTGTAGGGTAAGCCTGATTTAATAATTTACCTCCACATAGGTGGCCGGCCTGAAACTCTCAACACTGGCAAAGCTCCTTTAAATGTTAAGCATTTTTAATCTGGATGACATTAACTAGCTGTATAGTAGCAGAAGTTGTGCATCTGATTAACTCCGATTTACTCCTACGGAGCAGGGCCTGGAGGGGAGAAGCTCCCAAGGAGAAGGTGGTCAGAAGTAGGCCCAAGACTTCAGGTAATGAGCTCCACAGGGAGGTCCTTGCCAGCCAGTCCCTTTCGGACCCCAGATGACAGATACCGAGAGCCCTCCGACTGCTGCAACGTGGTTTATAAAGGCAAAAGCCAGTCAAGCAGCACCAGCCCTGAAGATAGCAGACAGAAGCATGAGGAGCAGACAACGAGCACCTTCCTCTTCCCACCTTTGTCTAGAAAAGGGATGTATAATCAGGTTTTAGGGCACATGGCAGGGGCCTCACTCTTCCCCCAAAGCCCTTTTCTTGCCTTTTTCTTGCCCAGAATAAAACGTGAAGCCCAATCCATCAAATGCACTGTGGGAAGGCTTGGGGGAAGCCCATCCTCCAAGCCAGATGTTGCTAAGAGCAAAGCAGCCCAAAGTTTTACCAAATAATCAAAGCAGCTCAAGGGAGCAGGCATTTCAGTAACAATGACAATTCCTGCGAAAAGAGCTAAGGAGGAAATACAGTTTTTTTTAAAAAAGGACCTAATGTCTCACTTCCGCCTGGCTGGTTTAATAGGCTTACCGCAGGGCCCAGAAACCTGAAGATGGAACAGAGTGACTGTCAGACAAGCTGTGTCTACTCCTCACTTCCCATGACCAAGGGTGATCCAAGAGAGACCCTGGCTCTCCTCTTGACACACCGCCCAGGGCATCTCAGCCCCATGACTGACCCCAACGTCCATCCCTACAGAGGGGCGAATGCAAGAATGGATGACCTGAGTTAATTTTTTAAAAAGGGATGTTGATCTTGTTCGTAGTTGACAAGATGGGAACAGCCCAAATGTCCAACAACAGGTGAATGGAGACACAAAATATTCTCCTCGATGGAGTACTTCTCAGCCATGAAAAGGAGTGGAGCGCTGCGTACAGACTACAACATAAGGGAGCCTCAAAAACATTAATTATATGCTAAGTGGAAGAAGCCAGACACAAAAGGTCACATAGAATTAGACTGCAATTAAAGAAGATACGGTGTGTATATATATATATATATATATATATATACACACACACACAATGGAATATTACTCAGCCACCAAAAAATGAAATCTTACCATTTGCAATGACATGGATGAAACTAGAGAGTATTATGCTAAGTGAAATAAGTTAGAGAAAGACAATTATCATATGATTTCACTCATATGTGGAAATTAAGAAACAGAACAGATGAACGTAGGGGAAGGGAGGGAAAAATAAAATAAGATGAAACTAGAGAGGGAGGCAAACCATAAGAGACTGTTAACTATAGAGAGCAAACTGAGGGTTGCTGGAGGGGAGGTGGGTGGGGGGATGGGGTGACTGGGGGATGGGCATTAAGGAGGGCACGTGACGTAATGAGCACTGGGTGTTACAGGCAACGGATGAATCACTGAACTCTACCTCTGAAACCAATAATACACTATATGTTAATTAACTGAATTAAAATAAAATGAAATTTAAAAAACAAAAGATTAAAAAATAAAAAATAAATTAAATAAAAAATAAATTAAAAAAATAAAAAATAAATATTTACATTACGATACATCCATTTACACAAAGTATCCAGAACAAGCCAATCCTAGACACAAAACAGACTAGTGATTGACGGGATGGTGGGAGCCCAGAATGGGGGAGCAACTGTCTAACGGGTACAGGGCCCTCCTTGTGATGAAAATATCTGGAACTAGACAGAGGTGATGGTCACACAACACTGTGAATGTACTAAATGTCTCTGAACTGTACACTATAAAACGGTGACTGTTACGTGGATTTTATCTCACTTAAAAAAAAAAAAAATGAAAGTTGAGCTAGCCCTAACCATTAGAAGCCTATCTTGCCCGACTGCACCCCACTGCAAGCTGAACCCTCCAGCCCCGCCCCCCCCATCCCTTGGCCCAAGCACTTCTATCTGCAAAAATGCCAGTACACCAAGACCTACCTCTCATGCCTTTTCTTCCAAGCATCCGAAACGCATTACCACACACTCATACATAAATAATGGATGGGGAAACTCAGGATTTAGAATCAGGTTCAAATTTGCACCTTGGCTCTGCCACTTACTAGTTAGGTAGCCCCAAGCGAATAACCTAAGCTCTCTGCAGCTCAGTTCTGAGCAAACCACACGTAGGGGCAAAGCTTACTGTATGAAGATTGTCTTAAAAATGATATGGGGCAATGCATATACCACACCGACTAGTTCCTGGCGGGAAGTTAAGGGTCAGGTTGGTGTTGCTGGATTCTTCCCTGAGCTTGCCTGTACTCAGCATGCTCCTGCCATCGGCCCCATCTTGCTCCCTCCCCCTCCTCCAGGGTGGCCCCTTTCCAACACACTGGATTCGTTATTTGTGTCCATATTCTCCCGGAGACTAGGACGAGGGCCTTGCTATGAGCATCTTTGTATCCTGGCACTACAGGTCTGAGTAGCCCTGGACAGAGCAGGTCTCCAATATTGGGTACCTAAATGAATTCTCTGTTATCCCTGCTAATGATGGGGAGCAACGGGGGCGGAGAAATCAAAAGAAGGCATAATCAGGAAGTGATTCAGCACTCGTTTTTTTAGTCTACTACCTAAATTTTAAAGTGATTTTACCTTCCAAATTAAGTACTATGCAGGCTCATACCCAAATGCCTTCACTCCTTTGACAAACACTAGATGAGTCATTGTTTAACATAGCAGAGTTTTTCTTAGGTGTGGAAAGAAAGTGGTATAGAATTTGCAGAGCATCACGGAAAATCTGTTGCATAGCGTCTGCTGATAGAGTTGAAAGGGGTTTCAGGAGGCTGCCCAGTCCAAATGCTTCATTTAACAGGTGGGAAAACTGAGACCCGAAGGGATCCAGTGGCTTTTCTCAAAGCCCCAGAGCCAGCTGAAGTCATCCAAAGCTAACTGCTTCAGCCCCACATCAAGTTCGTACCATCCTTCCCCCCTCCACTGACCCGGAGTCTTTTAAGAAATTCTAAGAGCTACAGAGTGAAGACAAAAGTTGAAGTTAGTGCCTCCCTTATCACCAAGCAAAGCATCCCACAGCCACAGCCTGGGATGAATCAGCTTTAGCAATCATCAAATGTAACCTTGATCCCATGGACTTTCCCCACCACTGGGATATAAGCTGCTTCAAGAAAACCCAGCACTAGGAAATATTTGGCAACTCATCAACAGGAGAAATGATCTTGTTAAACATTTTTCTCTGCAGCATTCGTTACAAACCGAATTAAACCTTAAAAACCCAAACCCATAGCCCATGACTGCCTTAAAGGTAGGGAAACAAGCAGTTCTGTAACTCCAAAGATAATGTCCCCTTAGCAGCATGGCTAAAGCTGGCAGTTTTAAAACAAAGTCTACGTATATTATGCTCTCAGTGTAGGGCTCTGAATGAAAGGCACACCTTCCTCTCTTGCAGACCACACTTTAAAACAAGAACACTCTAAATGCAACATGTATCCTGGGTTGGATGCTGGGAACAGCAGAAGGACAACAGTGGGAAAAAATGGAGAAATCCAACTAGCATCTGGGGCTGAGGGAACAGCGATGTACCAATGTTAATTTCTTGGCTTTGACAAATGTGCTGTGGTTATGTAACACGGTTAGGGGAAATGGGTAAGAATATGCAGAAATGCCCTGGGCTGTTTTTGAAACTTTTCTCAAAATCTAAAATACTTCCAAACAAAGATTTTATTAAAAATTAATAGTAACAGTTACCAGGGCCTGAGAGAAGATTGAGGGGGATCACGACAGCTGAGGAACATGAACTGTGAGAGCAAAGTCTAGAAGGCAAGAGGACCCACGGTTTGCTTTGTGGGATCAGCAGAGGGACTGGGTGGGGCGGCACTACTTGTGATA
>NW_024424897.1:7910512-7955108 GCF_017311325.1 Ursus maritimus | reverse complement strand
GGAGGCTACATACCTCACAAGCTTCACCTCTGGGAAACCTACAGCCTCCTCCCTGTGATTCAGAGAGGTTGAGTAAGTCATCCCAGGACACCCAGCAGGAAGTGACAAGAGCTGGGATCTAAAACTCAGGCCAAGGCTGTTAATCCCAAAGCTCCATTCCATCTCTTAGACAACTGAAATTCCTCAGAAACAACAACATTCAAGAGGTCACCTACTCAGTACGTCCAACCAGAGAATGATTTTCCCCTAAATATACTTGTCGGTGTTGACTGTGTTTACAATAGCAATGTTTACTGTGCTGATGTGTAAATCCTAGCCCATTTTGGAATATTGTGGAATATAAGCCGTGGAACTTACAGTTAAATGTGGCCAATCGAACACAAGCTCCTGGCTCCCGAATTCCCGCTGGACTTAAAAGTATAGGGATGGGCCAGGACGCCTGGGTGGCTCAGTCGGTTAAGTGTGTGTGCCTTCAGCTCAGGTCATGATCCCAGGGTCCTAGGATGGAGTCCCGCATGGGGCTCCTTGCTCAGCGGGGAGCCTGCCTCTCCCTCTGCCTGCTGCTCCCCCTGCTTGTGCTCTCTTTCTATCACAAATAAAATCTTAAAAAAAAAAAAAAAAGTATAGGGATGCGAAGGATCTCGACCACAAAGTCAAAAGGAGAGGGAGAGAAGGGGCAAGTAAGGACCAACAGACACCCCAAGGAGACTGACCCCTGAGTCAGAGTAAGGCGGTTCACCCCCTAGAACCCAGATCAGCCCAGGGATGGAGGGGCCCCGGGGCCTGGGCATGCAGATGGGGTGGCAAAGAGGCCTGGTGGAAAGTGTGGATGAGGAGCCATCGGACCCCAGATTCCTCCTGTACCACATGTGGCCATGCAACTGGTCCCCCCTCCACGCCTAGCTAGGGAAAACAGGAGAACGTGAAAGCCTGTGTGCACATGGGAGCGCCCAGTGTGCTCCCATGTCCCAGTGCAGCTGCTGCCCCGGCCGCCCCCCACCCCCTGGGCATCTTCTTCGAGAACACCACCTCCCCAAATTCCCTACACACGTGACCCCAGGCCAGGCTCTGCTTCCAGGGCAGCTGGCTGAAGACTTCACTTCCCAGTGCCCTTCACTTCCCAGTGCCCAGTGTCAGGATCTATAGTCCAGCAGGCCCGGGGTCAAGAGCCCAGAGGAGAAGAGGAGCTGGGAGGCTCCCGGGAAGGGCAAGATCATAGAGCCCCTGGCCGCTGCGGATGTCTGGAGGAGAGAGTTACAGACCTCTAGGTGGGAGACCAGTGGCCGGCAAAGGGGGAAAATGGAGACCTTCACTAAGGGCTGGAAAACACAACTGCACAAGAAAGGAAATTCATGAATGCTATTTACAGTCTTCATGTCAGCGGACTAATCTGGGGCTTATTAAGTAATTTACGTATTTATTGTGAGAGAATATACATACACGTTGCCATGCTAAAGTCCATCCAGTTCAGAGGCATTCGTTACATTCACCGTGTTGTGCCACCATCCTGTTTCCAAAACTTTCTTACCACCCCGAAGAGAAACTCTATAACCATTGAGCAAGAACTCCCCATTCTCCCGGCCTCTCCCCAGAGCCCCCGGGAACCTCTGATCCACTCTCCGTCTGTACGAATGTGCCTCAAGATGTTTCGTGTAAGTGGAAGCGTGCACTATTTGCCCCTTTGTGTCTGGGTTATCTCACTTAGCATAATGCTTTTGAGCTTCACCCGCATTGCAGCGGGTGTCACAATTGCACTCAACAACGGCTCGATAATATTGCATTATTAAGCTGTAACTACGGAGCGAGTCTAAAGCATATAATATATCTACAGAGAAGGATGCAGCTGGAGATAAGAGAACCGGGTCCTCATCTTCCAGTCCCGCAAGTCACTGGTTATGTTTACAGCTGCAAGAGTCCGGCAGCGGCAGAGAAGGAACGCAGCTGAGAAATGCGGAGGCCCACAGACGAAGACACAGCTAAAAATGGGCTATTCGTGCTCATCCCTGAGAAGTAGGAATCGCGTGGGGAAGGTCAGCAGGCTGCTGGCTTTGTTGTCAACCTACGAAAACAACTTGACTTTTTATTTATTTTTTTAAAGATTTTACTTACTTATTTGAGAGAGAGTGCGAGAGAGCACGAGCGGGGAGGAGAGGGAGAAGCAGGGTCCCCGAGAGCAGGGAGCCGGATGCAGGGCTCGATCCCAGGACCCGGGGATCACGATCTGAGCCGAAGGCAGATGCTTCATCGACTGAGCCCCCCAGGCGCCTCACAACTTGACTTTTAAAACTATATATGCACATATCTTTGGGGAGAATCTCAAAATAAATTGATAATATTTTAAAAGATTTAAATACGTAAGTAAATATTATAAATAAACGTATAATACAATTTTTGAATGTTTTGGTAATAGGAGACCCTGACCGCACAGTGAAAAGCCAATGGGAGAAAAGGATCCTGTGTACAAGAACTCCATTTCCAGAAATGTCTCTGCAGGATAATGAGACACCCCCCTGGATGGCGTGCATTTGCTAAGGGCTCCCCTAAATCACAGCCTGAACACCAGCACGCTGAAAGGGACTGGAGGAGACATTTAAAATCAGCAGAGTTGCGAGCTCTTTCTCATGTTGCTGGAGACTAAAATCCCCCATTTCACTTCTGCAGTTCCCAAAACCTAGCAAAACTCATGATGCTTCTTTTCTCAAAGCATCGTGCAAAATGCCACAGGGATGCATACGTTATAATGCTATTAATTTCCCTCTGGTGTCAGAGGTATCAGCATAGAATAATCAAAAACAACCAGCAAACCACCCTGCCCACAGCAGGCAAACCTTTTCATTTCTGCTTCAGTGCTCGTTCTGAGACAATTTCCGCTCTGGAAATATAAATGAATTTGTAAAGAGTTCCTTAAGGATCAGAATATTCCAGCATGATGAGTGCAGCTAAGCATTTCTTTTATGATAGGAGAGACAGTTAAAGACTGGAAGAAAATCCAAGCCACAGAACAAAATTTCCTTCTTAATGAAAAGGGGAGAGGAAATCATTTCACTACGATCATTTACAATGCACGGATGATCAGTATTATTCAGCGTGCGCGCGTCTAAGGGAAGTACACCGACGTCTACAGAACACAGAGCCCAGAGCACAAAGTAACAGCACCCAACCCAAGCCATGCTGGAGGGAAGGTCCTCCGTAAATGTTTGTTAGAGCAAACAGATGTGGATTCGAACCTCTAAGGCCACTGCAGAATTAAGAAGGAGGCACAAACTTGGGGTGCCTGGGTGGCTCAGCTGGTGAAGCGTCTCCCTTCATCTCAGGTCAGGATCCCAGGGTCCTGGGATGGAGCCCCACATCGGGCTCTGGGCTCAGCGGGGCGTCTACTTCTCCCTCTGCCCCTCCCGCCCCCGGCCCCCTGCTCGTGCTCTGTCTCTGTCTCTCTCACTCTCAAATAAATAAATAAAATCTTAAAAGAAAAATAAATAAAAGTAGGCACAAACTTGCAATCCATAAAAGTCAAGGCCATAATTACTCTGAAAGTACACAAGCCAAGGAATGTCTCCAACTTCTGTCCCCAAATCAGATATGAAATTAACTTTTAAAAGTCAATCGCTAAGTACCTCATCAGTGACTATTACAGGCCCAACCTTATGCTGGATCCTAGGGGGCCAGGAGGGAGGAAGGAAGGTACAAAAGCTGATCCGGGTCCTGCCTCTGAGGAGCAGGCTGTGTACCGTAAGAAGAGAGACTGTGGAAGGCGCCTGAAACAAGAAAGGAAGGAAGGCTTCTGTCACCCCAAGAAAGGAGAATGGCAACACTTTCAAAAAGGAAAACATCAGGCGCCTGGGTGACTCAGTCGGTTAAGTGTGCAACTCTTGATTTCGGCACAGGTCATGATCTCAGGGTCATGAGATTGAGCCCCACGTTGAGCTCTGTGCTCAGCGTGGAATCTGCTTGGGATTCTCTCTCTCTCTGTCCCTCTGCTTCTGCCCCTCCCCCCTGCTCCCAGGGGCATGCACACACACTCTTTCTCTCTCTAAATAAATAAATTAGTTAAATCTTAAAAAAAAAAAAAAAAGTCAAACGTCAAAGGAAATGTGGTAAAGGACTCTTGACAGCTGGACCTGGTTTGGGAAGGAAAACAAGGGTAGGACCTTCTAACAGTCTGGGAGGCTGGGAGGCAAGCGCACCAAAGCTTATGTTGTGGGGACTGCCGGGTGATCAGCCCGGCTGGAAGAGAGGGTGTGCACTGGGGTCCCATGAGACAGTCCGGTACAATTCAGAAGCCAGGCAGAGTGGCTTGGACTCAAGACATGGGTGGGTTGTTTCTAACTCTGGTTGCACATGAGAATCACCTGGAGTTTTTTAACTACAGAAGCGAAGGCCCCTCCAGGATCCAATGGAACAGATACGCCTAGATTGGAAACCAACAGGTGGAGACCTGACCGGAATGGAGGCACAGGGCCCGGGAGGAAGGGAGAAATCTGCAGGCAACCCTCCAGAATGAGGCTGGCCATGTCCATTCAATACTATGCCACCCGCCAGAAACCCATGATGGGTGGTCACATGTATTCTGCAGTGAACCAGCTTTCAAATTTGGCAGGTCAATTATTACTCATGACTCAAGCATGAATCAAATTCTCAAGGAGGCTATATCTGTACTTAATTTTCTTTTATCAAAAAGCTCATAATAGACCAGCTTCACATAATTTCATGGACCTAAGTCTAAACAACTCAAAATTTTAATAATTTATATTTAGCCTCAATGACAGTTATTAATTGACGCAGACCTGCTTGAATGACCTGACTCTTGTTAGCTACACCTACTCAGTGAAAATGATGGGCAAGGTCTTGGCCTACAAGTTCGCTCTCAGTCTCCACACTAGGAAAGAACATATGAGCCATGAGCTTAAGTGGTGCCTGGGCGGCATTGTCAGTTAAGCGGCCGACTCTTGATTTTGGCTCATGATCTCAGGTCATGGGATCAAGCCCCATGTCAGGCTCTGCGCTCAGCGGGGAGTCTGCTTGAGATTCTCCCTCTCCCTCGGCCCCCTACAATCTCGTGTGTGTGCGCTCTCTCAAATAAATAAATAAATCTTAAAATAAAAAAAAAAAAAAGAACATACCTGTTAAAAAAAAAAAAAATCAACCGTATGACCCAGTAGTTCCTCTCTTGGAGAGCAATCCCAAGAAAAATGAAAATATACATTCACACAGACTCACACAAGAATGCTCACAGTCACCTTATTCATAGCCCAAACCTGGAAAGAACCCAAATGTCCATCAAGATGAGAACAGATAAACGCACTGTACTATACTTATAAAATGAAATATTCCTGAGCAATAAAAAGGGAAAAACTGCTGAGATCGCAGCAACACGGATGAGTCTCCGAATCGTTACGTTGAGTGAAAGAAGGCTGACGACACTAAATATGTACACGGATATATTCTTGCATTTAAGCCCAAGAATATGCAAAACCATATGGTGACGGAAATCAGAAAGTAGTTGCCTGGGAAGAAAGGAAGAACTAACTTAGGTAAAAGAAGTTCTTCCCAGAGTGACACAATGCTCTCAACTGCATTTTGGGTGGTGGTCAAGCAGGTGTGTACAACTGTCAAAACTCACTGGGCCGACACTTTAGACCTGGGCACGCTATTATACACAAATGATGTCCCTTTTTTAAAAACTCTTAGGGGGAGCCTGGGTGGCTCAGTCAGGTGGGTATCTGACTCTTGATTTCGGCTCAGGTTGTGATCTCAGGGTTGTGAGATCAAACCCTGCGTCGGGCTCTGCTCTCGGGGCAGTGTCTGCTTGAGATTCTCTCTCTCCCTCTGCCCCCCTCCCCTCTCTCACTCTCTAAATAAATTAATACATAAATAAATAAATTAAAAAAAAACAAACAAACCTGGAAGGTGGCCCAGATTTTTATTATAGTCTATTGGGTATCCAGGTTCTAGGGCCCACCCTAAAATGGTCCCTCTGGGGATAGGCCTGGGTCGTCCCACACAGTTACCAAGTACCTGACACAGCCTTCGCCCAGAGCCGACAGTCAGGCCATTATTAAACATGAAGGGCCAGCAGTATTAGATAAATATGATAATCATACTCAAAAGGACCCCCTCGCATCCATTCTCGGTGACCACAAGTCTCCACTGGTGAGGCCCGAGACTGCAGGCTAGAGCAAAAAATAATCACCCAAGACACATCTGGGCTTCCAATTTACCGACCAACAACCCAACTGTAACGTGCCCTGCCAAAACAGAGGGAAAAGAGCTGAAAAAGTTAGCCCTCAAGCTCAGTCCTGCTCCAAACCTAAGCTCCTGTTCCCATCCCAAGCGCAACTCAACTCAACAAACATTTATTAAGCAATTATGGTGTGAGGTGCCCCCCTGCGCAGGATGCACCTACTGGCAACGACTCAGCGGCACCCAGAATAAGACCACAGTGCTCCGGAGTCAAATCATAGCTAGACTTCTGGTTTGAGATCACCATTCCTCTTCCACGGACCCATTATTCTGAATAACAGAGAGGTGCAAGTATACTAACAACTCTGGTCTTCTAGCTAGATAAAGGAAGACTCCCAGAATCCTTCAGCCTGCCAAAATCATTAAAGCCATGGACTCTAAAACACGGGAAAGGCATCCTTCTTGGACCCCTTCACCAGCTGGTCACCAAGAGAGCGAGAACGTGACGCTGCCCAAAGCACACCTCTCATGGCACCCAGCCACCAATCCATCAGCACCCTCTCAACTCGGGCCTGTTGATGGACAATCGCACCAGTTGGTCAAGCCTCCCCCCCACCCCCACCCCACCACTCACTCACGCTGGTCCAATCTGTCCCAGATCTGGTTGCTCAGGAAGCCGCCCCTGCCGGCATTCAGAGGACAGAAGAGTAAGCTGTCTGGCTCCATTGAGAAAAACACAAAGATCTCGTTGAGGATGTTCTCCCACTGCACTACTCTCCCTCAACAGCGGCAAGAAACCACCAAACTACTGGCATTGTGCCTCTCTCCTGGCTCAGAGAAAATTAGCAAGGAGGCTTAGAGACACAATCTTCATGGTCAAGAAGTTAAGAGGCCATCCCTGATTGCAAACAAAATCACATTCCCTTTTTACCATGCATGAAAACACGGGTTCCCAAAGTGTCCTCTGCCCTAACTCACCTGGGGGACGCAAGAGACTCCCATCAGTATGGTGGCACCGACCCCTGGCAGGTGGAGGCCAGGAGGTCAGGAGCAGAATATCAGGAAGGCACCAGAGTATGAAAGGGCCTCCTTACCTAGGGTTGCCTGATTTAGCAAAGAATAACAGAGGGAGCCCAGTCGAATTTGAGTTTCAGATAAACAACGAATATTTTTTTCATTTGGGACACGCTTATATGGAAGATTTCTTGTTTATCTGAAATTTAACGAGGCACGTGTGTATTTTTGCTGGAAACCCGGCAAACCCCACCTGCCACTCTGGGGCACATCCGCCCATTTTCCCCCGCTTCCTCCCTCTTTATGAAACGCGGTGCAGCATAGTGGATAGAAGGCACGACTGAGCCAAATCCAAGCTCCCGGCTGGGAGACCTTGGGGAAGAAAGTCACCTCTCCAGGGCTACTCTTTCTTCACGTGGGAAACAGAAACGATAGTGGACCAGTGGCACTCATGAGTAAAACGGAATTAATTATGACAACATTTATAGGTAGACTGACCATAAGCCAGGAACTTTCTGAATCCTCCCACCATTAAAAGTTAGATACTACTATGGTCCCTACTCCACATTTGGGGAAACTGAGGCATGGGGCGGTTAAGTAGTGGACAAGGTCATATAGTTCGTCTGTGGCAGAGCCAAGATTCAAATCCAGCCTGTGTGGCTCCTGAGTCCCTGCTCTTGAGCACGACACCATCCCTAGTGGCGCCTCTCTCCTACAACAGCTGTGAGGGTTAATCGTACAGCTCACCTTAAATGCCTAACACAAAAATGGGCCTCAACACTCAATAAATACTGAATATTATAATGCTTGTTATAGGTCTCTCTTTTTACTCTTATTAGAGCAAAGGATTTGAGAGGGAGAATTTAAATCAAAGCCTTATGGATCTAAACACGAGAGTTCCCAGGGACCGAAGCCCCACTGACCCATCCTGACAATGGTGTATAGACATGTTGTCTGCAAGTGGATAATAAAATGCTGTGTACCCATGCATTTCCACATGTAAAACACACGACAAAGGGGAGACATCAGACGAGAGCTCCCAGGGACCGAAGCCCCACTGACCCATCCTGACAATGGTGTATAGACATGTTGTCTGCAAGTGGATAATAAAATGCTGTGTACCCATGCATTTCCACATGTAAAACACACGACAAAGGGGAGACATCAGACACCAGAGGACCCTCAAACTCCCACCACCAGGTCACAGACCCTCTCAGTTCTAATCCACTTCAATAACATGTATAGATGGGTCTCTTTGTGCTCACATGCCTAGAAGCGCAAAGAACCGTGCCACCTAGTCGTGGGAGACAGTCGGCAGCGAGCTGGGATCCTAGCCCGTCTCAGGGAGGGCAGGAAGCCGGCAGAAGACATACCAGGAGGCTGAAGGCATCGCACTTGGGAGAAGCCCAGGTTGGAGGGATGGGGGAAGCCCTTCTACAGAGCACTGCGCCCCAGGGTGTGTGAAATCTGACACGCGGGTGAGGGCTGGGAAACGGAGCAGAAACTCAGCATTCCAGGAATGGCAGGACAAGTTCAAGGAACAGCCAAGGTCCAGGCAGAACACACATATAACAGGAAGCACAGAAAGGTGATGGGAACAAGCCAGGAGAGTCAGGAATACTGTGCCAAGATGTTTAAACTTTATTCAGTAAAGAAACAGGGAGCCGTGGAGAACTTCAGGGGGTGGGGGGTGGGGAGCGTGGGAAAGGGTCTCAACTATGATTTAGGAAGACGATTCTGGGGGCAGCATTAATTAATTCAGGAAGCAGTTAAGAAGTCAGACACTGAGGCTCATAATATACAAGCCAGGCGAACCCTGCCCGGGAGGAGCATCCCCTCTAGTCAGAGCAGACAGGAGACACACAAGAAAACAAATGAAGAAATTCGGAGAACAATGAATGAAATGGAGGGAAATAAAGCAACGAATGTCCTGAGATGGACAGTGATGAGAGGAGCTCTTTTGCGTGAGAAGTCAGGGAAGGCTTCTCGGGGGAGGTGACATTTGAACAGAGGTCTGAACGATGAGAGGGGCAGTACTCAGTTCCAAGTAAAGGGAAGACATTCCTGAGGTCAGAACAAGCTGGAGACAGAAATGGCCGTGGCTGAGGCATGGTGACCAAGGTGGGGAAAGGTACCAGAGAAGAGAGAGAAGGGCAAGGTCCTCGCAGACCGTGGGGGAGCTGGGACTTGACTTTCCGGCAGGGGCGACAGGGCTGATGTGCATTCACAGAAGCTCACGCTGGCTGCCGTGGATGAAGGGGTGCAGACGCGGGGCGGGCAGGGGGGCGGCAGTGGAGGCAGAGACACAGAGAGCCCATCTCTGGCGCGCCTGGGGGATCACGGTGGCACAGACCTGATGGCACAGGTGAAGAAGGAGGGTCGAGTTTGGGCTGTCTTCTGGAGGGAGAGACAGGGCTTGTCGGTGGAACGGAAGAGTCAGGGTCATGTAAAAGAGAGTGCGTGAGTCTCCTGCGGTGGCCTGGCCACACGCCACAAACCAGGGGCTTTGAAACAAGGGAAATGTATTCTTGTGTGATTCTGAAGCCTGGAAGTCCAAAATCAAGGGCTCTGGGCAAAGGATGTAAATAACCAGCTCATCATCAAAGACATGCCCAAAGGTACGAAGGAACTAATAAGATGTTTGACCTCACCTGTCATCAAAGAAAAATCAGGGAAATGTGTATCGCCAGGCTTAGGGCACAGACTCCAGAATCGGATAGACTTCAGACAAATTCCAACAGGGCCTGGGCACATCCTGTCCCCTCCGTAAGCCTCCGTTTTATCATCTGCAAAACCGAACAGCAGCCCTAGCTCACCCAGGTGTCCTGAGGGCCAAGAGAGCTACCACGTACACGTGGCACGTACAAGGCGCTCAGGATGTTGGCTAGGACGACTGCACGCCACCGGTTCCTTACCCAGCTGGAAACTGGTTTTGCCTTTTTTTTTTTTTAAGGAAGCTCTACGCCCTACACGGGTCTCAGACTCAAGACCCTGAGATCAAGAGTCACATGCTCTACTGACTGAGCCAGCCAGGTGCCCCTGGAAACCGTTTTTAAATGCATGTCCCATGGGCACCTGGGTGGCTCACTCATTTAAGCATCTTCCTTCCCACCCGCGTCAGTCAGCAGGGAGTCTGCTTTTCCCTCTGCCCCTCCCCCTCCCCCTGCTGCTGCTTGCTCTCAAATAAATAAATAAAGTCTTAAAAAATAATAATAAAATAATTGCATGCCCCCAGAGCTACGTGGGGGACCCCAGGAACTAAACAGGAAGAAAGAAGGCTCTTAGGGCCGCCTGGGTGGCTCAGTCGCTAAGCGTCTGCCTTTGGCTCAGGATATGATCCCAGGGTCCTGGCACTGAACCCCATGTCTGGCTCCGTGCTCAGCAGGGAGTCTGCTTCTCCCTCTCCCTCTGCCACTTCCCCACTTGTGTTCTCTCTCTTGCTACCTCTGTCAAATAAATAAATAAAATCTTAAAAAAAAAAAAGGCTCTTAGACCTCAGAAAACTCAGGGAAGCAATGTTTATAAAGAGAATCTATCATTTATACCAAAGAGGTACAAATGTATGAAATAAACCCATGAAAAAAAAATCCATGGAAAAGGACAGGGTGATGGAGGGGGGAAAGAAACAGGGAGAACAAGAAAGTTTCTAGAAACTGAAACTATGAAAACATAAAAAAAAAAAAAAAGACACATTTGCTCTTTTTATGGAGTTGAAGTCAGTGAAACTTCCCACCATGAGAACAAAACAGCAGAGAGATTAAAAAATAAAGAGAGAAGAGAGGAAAATGTGAGGCTCACACAGGAAGCCCCATAGCCAACCAATAAGATTAATCGAGAGAGAGCGAGCAGAGGACCACTTGGGGAAACTATTAAAGAAACCTAAAGATAACACTGACCAGAACTGAAGGATACTGGTTTCCAAATCAAAAAAATTGCAGAATAGATTTGTTTAGAAATATGGGGGAAAATTTCTCAAGAAACAGACAAAAGTGGTTACTTTTAGGAAAGAGGGCTGTGGGAGGCAGGGGAGGGGAATGCTGGTTTTTTCTTTTTAAGCCTTTTATTAACATTTATTCTTTCTAGACCTTTGCATCGATGACCCTGAGAAAAGTAAATAACCAATCAAACACTCAAGTCCAACTTAAATGAGCAACAAGTCATTAGCTAAAAATATCCCTGTTAAGTGCACAGTTGAGTGCATTTCAATTATACCTGAATATGGCCAGTTCTTGTGATGGGGAACCGTGCAAGCACCAAGACAACAAGAAGTTCAGGAAACCTTAAGTGAAAGGATGTGTTTTTAAACGTTATGTATGGTACGATCCCATTCTTTTTAAGTTATAGATGAACAAAGAAATGTATCTGAGTTCCAAATGTATCCAAGCATCCAAGATGGCGCTGCTGAGAAGAAAGGTGGGACGAGTCTGTGTAGGGAAGATAATCAACTGTGGGTGTGCAAGGGACACTCAGTCTAAGGGGGCCACATACTGAAGGAAAGCTGACCCAAAACCCTAGTGCCCACGTTTGCTCACTTAGGTCAATTCCAAATTCCATGTGTGTCCTCCACCCATTTCCCTTGACAGGACATAAGAGTAATCAAAATGTATTGGGCATTTACTACGTGCCAATCACTGTGCTAAGGGCTTCAGATACTTTGATTCATTTCATGAGCACAACAACCCTATAGAGGAGATAGTACTGTTTTACAGACAAGGAAACTGAGGTTTACAAAGTCTGGGCTCATACAACCAGTAAGGAGAGAAACCAGGCTCAAACCCCAGCAAGGTGACTCCAGAGCCCATTATAATACCAAAGCACAGGTCCTCTAGAGAAAAGACTCCACCCCGCAGTGCCCAACACCCCCTTCCCTTGGCTCACCCCATGCCACTGACAGTTTGAGACATTTCCTGGCATGACTACATCCTGAGAAGTTCATCATAATTTAATCATGGGGAAATTTTCAAAGTACTTCAGAGATATAATGAGTTTACATTCAATTAATTCCTTCCTTCATTGGAAGAATCGGGAAGACGGATTTCCTCATAGACTCAGAGGGTTTCTCATTGCCTATTTTGAGATTTCATCCTGATGTTCCAGAGCTGTCGATCAGTGCACACAGACGGTCTGGAGAAGCTGGCCTGGGCCGAAGGGCAGCCAACCCCAAGGAAAACCTCTCATGCTCTCAGGAGCTCATTCGATGCTTATATTAAAAATATTTTTGAGTGCCAACTATGTTGGAGTTCCTGTACTAGAGACCAAGTCCCAACAGTGAAAAGGACAGCCCCTGCCTTCCAGGTGCTTCCAGTTTGGGAATGAGGGAAGAGAAATGAACAAGCAATTAGGATCTGGAGGTAAGTATCAGACAGAATAAGAAGAGAGCTTCAAAGGCTTGTCAAGGAAATCCCATCTCAGATTACTACTACTAGGGGCCAGGAGATGAAGAATGGGAAAACGAGATGCTCAGTCTGTTAAGGAGGATGTGGGAGGGACCAGGCTCTCAGAGAGACAGCAGGCAAGCCCTCAGGACTAGGAAGTGAGGTCCATCATGAGAAGACTGAATTGGAATGAACGAGAGGCGAGGATGTGGGAGGGACCAGGCTCCCAGAGAGACAGCAGGCAAGCCCTCAGGACTAGGAAGTAGGTCCATCATGAGAAGACTGAATTGGAATGAACAAGAGGCAAATTCTCCCTTGACCAGTTAGCAACAATTGACCTCCCAACTCAACCTGCACAGAACCAGAGGCATTCCTATTCCAAAGCAGCTGGATGCTGGCTCTCTCTAGCAGGGAGGGGCTCACCCTCTCCACGGGCTACATGAGATGAGGTCCCACTTAGGGGGCTCCACACTGATTCATGAAACGGAGCATGGGGCTATGAAAATATTTAGGTACAGTAAGGCTCTCATAGGAAGCACAGGTCTATGGGGGCAGGAGCGGGTGGATGGATAGGACCCATTCTTCTTCTATCCATCCATCCATCCATCCACCCACCCACCAATCCATCCATCCATCCGCCTACCCATCCATCCATCCATCCATTTGAGCATTTGTTTATTTGTTCAATACATCAAAAAAATTTATTGAGAGCCTTCCATATGTCAGGAACACTTCCCCAACATCACTGATTGATTCTTTTTAAGACTGTAACAGTCATGACTCCCACCCCTGCCAGGGTACGCTCTATCCTCCTCCGTTCTTTGTTGTGCTTATTCACATTCATCTGTCTGACAGACTTTATGTTTCCGTGTAGAGTGCAGCATGTAACTCTCTCTGCTAGAATGGCAGTCCCAGGAGAGTAGGAATTTGGGGTTGCTTTGTTTAGTGTGTATCCTCAATGCTTGGCACACCTTGGGGGGGGACCTCGGGGAGGACTGAGGCTCCCTTCTTTTCTGCATTGCCCCATGCATCCCATGGACAGATCACACAAAGAAGTGCAGCATGGAAGGTGGTGCACCCTTCATCTATTATGTGCAAAAAAGAAAGCCTAGAGCGCCCGGATTATTATGAAGGTCAGATGAGGTAATGGATGGGAAAAAGCTTTGAAAAACATGAAGCAATAAACCATTGTCACATAATATTTGGGACTCAGGAGCCCATAAGATGCAAGTGTTCCCTGCAGTCAGCTCATGGACAAACCCCACCCCACAGATCTCTTCACGCATAATTACAGAGTGTTCTGCAAATTCAAATGGGTAATCTACTTAAAGCTTATGCACAGGCAATGACTCTTTGCCCCTTCCTCCTGCCTTAAATACAATACTAATCTATTTTCCCCTTGCTTATGCACTTTAACAGTTACGTATTTTTTTCTGCACCCCCCCAACCCAGAACAACTAACTCACTTACCCCAGGGCTGTCATGGTTAATTTCTTACAAGAAGACCAGGGCTTCAGAAACTAAGAGGTTTCCAAAGAAACGCTACCCAAAAAAAAAAAAAAAAAATATCCGTGCAAGGTAAGTGTGAAGCCTTCCCTTCGCTCGTTTGTCAAATGCACAATTCTCATGGTGCTCACTCTCCATCCGGCTTGATGGTTCTATTCTGATTGTCTGGAGAAACAGCTCGTCATGGCCCCAAGCCAAAGTCAAATGTGAGATTAAAAGCCAGGGCACCCTGACAGCAAAGAGCAGCATCCACCAGCAAGCTATTAAGGCGCCTGCCTCCTTGGTATTGTGTTCTCTCTTCGCTCTGGAGAGCAGAGAGGCATTAAGCAGTCATGCCCTGATTTTCCCTTCCACTCCATGCACAAGGTAGGAGGGGAAGGATTTCAGTCTGGATGGAGCCGGGAGAGGCCTGGAGGTTACAGGACTTGCCACTAATCACAGGGATTGTAAACAGCTCGGCCAGAAATGCAACCCGGGGCCCCAGCCTCCCTGTCTCAGCCCAGCGCTCTTTATTACTGTGCAAGATCAGAGCTCTGCGTCCCGGCCTCAGCTGCCCAGAGAAGGCTCCTCTTGCTCAGGAAAGCAGGGGTGTTACAGAGGTGCTCCTGAGGTCCCATTCCTTGGGGTAGGAGGCATCAGGGAGGGAGAGCCTGAGGCTGACGCCCCTCTCCAGGTCCTGGGAGAAGCAGTGGTCAGGATCCTCAGCCTGATTATAGTTTCCGTGGTGTCCATGTACTCACCACCCCCGTGGGGGGCAAGGAGAGGCATAAATCCATAGTTCAGCCCCGTTCAGCTGCTCTGAGAAACACTAGGATGGACCCTCTCTCCACCGCCCTGCCCTCAGCAATGTGCCCTTTATATCCTTAAATTATGTTCCTAAAATGAAGCAGAGATTCCCCCCGCAAAGATGGAGTAAGACAGTTGCCTGAATCTAAAAGGGAATTTCTGACCCTTAAAAAAAAATGTCAAAGGCATACAGGTTAAGGAAACCAAGCAATGCTGAAGCGAGGAATGTCAGAACTGGTATTTCTCCCCGGCCCTTCCAATCCCACAGTGTGGACACACCCGCTCTCAAAAGGTCATGTGCCCCCAAGAAAAGATTCCAGGGAGATTACAGGACTGCTAGCCACAGATTGTCACCTCCCTCAATAGCTCATTCTTGCTTCCAGAACAGCGCAGCCCTTGTCCAGAGAGGTTAGCCCAGACACTTTCCTCTCAGGAGACCGGAACACACCCATGATGAATCTGGGCCCCTGAAGTTTCTGCTTCTCTGCCGCCCACGGAGCAGGAATTAAGTGTCACAGGGTCTTCAGATGGCTTCCTTGGGTGTTTGTTAGTAAATGGAATGAAAACCGAGAAAGAGAAATTTCCTCTCACTCGGTGGGAGTGATGCCCAAAGAGAAGTGAAGGAGCAGGACAGAGAACAGAGGACAAAGGGAGACCCAGCGTCAGGGGCCAGGACCTCTAGAAATGGCAACAAGGAGGCACCAGCGACAGGAAAGGAATATTGATCCTGGGAGGGCAGACTGTCACCAGGCAAACCCTCTGCGTGCACGGTGAGGCGGTAGCGGGTGGAGCAGAGCCATGATACTCTGCAGGCTCCTGCCACCAAGAACCCTCGAATCTGGGTGGGCCTTGCAACTCGCTCTGGCCCAAAAACATGACTGGAGATGTCATGTAAGCTCCTGAGTCCAGGCCTCCAAGGCCTTCCAGTTTCTACCCGCACCTACCGACCCATGAGCCACCGCGCGGGACAGAGACCCAGGGGACAGGTAGCACCAAGTGCCCACAACTGTGAGGGAAACCCTGCTACACCCTCCAGCCTTGCTGAGCCACCAGATGGCCCCGCCTCGTGAATGACCCCATGCAAGACCAGAAGAACCACCCAGCTGAGCCCCACCAACCCAGAATCGTAAGAAACAACAGATTGGTGTTGACGTAAGCCGCTACGTTTTGGGGTGGTTTCTAACTGGCACAAGGAGCGTGGGGGATGTTTGCTGCATCTTGAAGCGTGTGGGCACACTTGCTGTATGCGGACCACCTAACCTCCATTACACCCACTTTGGCAACGGCACCTTGATTTTGCTTCAGAGGAAACATCTCCCACCACCACCCCCCCACTTATTCATCGTGTTTAGTGTTTGCTTTTTATCTACTGGGAGGAGGAGGAGGAGGCAAGTCGATGGGGGCAGGTGGCCCAGGCCTGGCCAATCCCCATGGCAACGGGGATTCATGTCCAGGGATGAGGACACAACTCAAGTCACTCCCTGCCCACGAAAGTCAATTCCAAGGCCGTTTAAGCTGGGGAAGGAAGACTCCTCCTCCCCGCGGATGTGAGACTGAGGGAATGTCAACAGAGTTTGCAAACGTGGAGCCACACAGGGAAGAACGAGGCCAGGAAACAGAGGAACGCAAGCCCCCGTACATCTTTGGATCTAAAGAGTCTAGCAGTATTATCTGTGGCCAGTTCTATGCCTGGTATTTTAAATGCATAGGCCAGTACATTTCTTTTTGTCCTATGCCAGATGGAGCTAACTTTTCCATCATTCATGGCCTCCAAAGCCCTGGCTGATAACAGAGATGGAGAGACTTATTTTTTACTGCATACCCTTTGTACTACTTGAATTTCTCGCCAAGTTCTTCAGAAAGAAATAACACAGCTCATTTAATAGAACCACATACACAAAACGTACCCAGGGAAGGTAAATCAATCATAGCATTAGGGCTCAAAGTTCTCTCCACAATGGGTTGCATGGCCAAGAGGGCTAACTGCCTGCTCCAGTTTCCATTCTCCCCCGCCTTCGGTAACAGAATCCCACTGTCCAGCTGGGCACACTGTGGCACAGCTGAAAGACCACGTATCCTAGCCTTCCTTGCAGCAAGATGGGGTCTTCTAATAAGTTCTGGCTGATGAGCTGCAAGTGGAGCTGTCAGGCAAGACTTGCAGGGAATCTCCCTCCCACCTACCATCTGGAGGGCGGATGTGATGACCTGAGCTCCAGCAGCTACCTTGGGCCAGAAAGACAAAGTCCTCCCTGTGGGCCAAAGAACTGAGTGGAAAAAGGAGCCTAGATCCCTGGGGACTCCAGCCACGGTCTCTGGAATTCTTTTGCACAAGAGGAGCCTTTCTTGTTTAAGCCACTATTTGGGGGGGTCTCAGCTAATCTCAGTCAAAAGCAGAGTGAGCAGAAGGAAGCATCACCATCAGTACGACTAGCTGTAGGTGTCTGGTTGCCATGGAGACCACCCCACCACACAGATTCCAAAGTACAAACCCACTCAAATGAGGAAGGCCCGGTTAAACTCCACCTCCCTGTTTCTGGCAGAGTCCCCCTCACTCAGCCCATAAGCCAGGAGGTGAGAGCAAATTCTCCAAAAGCCCCAGGGGAAGGAGCCCCAGAAACACAGCAGCAGTGATGGGCTTGAACCTCTCTGGCTACCTGCGCAATCAGAGGGCTGCCAGGTCCTCTCGGTTCTCCAGCAGGGCCATCCTTTGCTCTCTCCCTTCCCAACTCCTCTGCCTCTGCCTGATTTAAAGCCCTAAGGAGTCCAGGCATCATCTAAAGTAACGCAAGAGCCTCCAATCGGCCTCTCCACTGTGACCTCCCCCTGCACGCTCCCTACGGCTGCATTCTCTGCCACCAACAGAATGCTCTTCCTGAAAGTACAACTCTAGTCCCCTCACCCTCTCAAAAAACCTCTCGGGTATCCCCACCAATGGAGAGAACAGAGTGCAGGGCACGTGGGTGGCTCAGTACGTTGAGCATTTCCCTTTGGCTCCAGTCATGATCCCCGGGGTCCTCGACTGGAGCTCTGTGTCGGGCTCCCTGCTTAGCAGAGTCTGCTTCTCCCTCTGCTGCTCCCCCTGCTTGTGCCCTCTCTCTCAAGTAAATAAATAAAATCTTAAAAAAAAGAGAGAGAGAGAGAACAGAGCACAGACTCCCTTCCATGGGGCCCCAACCTACCTTTCAGCCATCACCTTCCAAGCAAACCATCGCCATGCCTTCAACAGTCCTGTGTTTTCCACAGCCATGCTTCCAATAAGCTGTTCTTTCTGCCCAGAATTCATTTCCTTCCCCTGCTCCATGCCCATCCCCAAACTCTACCTATTTTTCCAACCTCAGTTTCATCCCTGAAAAAGTCTCCCCTAATTCCCCGGCTAGAAGTAACCTCCCTGCCCTAGGCTTCCCATCACCTTGTGTACATGACCTTCGCACAACCACATGCTGACCCATCTCACAGGGACAGGAACCCAGTCAACAGTAGCCCCTTGAAGGGAGGGATTACATCTTGCTTCTTTACATACCCCCATAATGCCCCCCCCACAGTAGGCGCTCGCTAACTGGTGGATGGACTGGCTTGAAGACAATCCTCTCCCTGCTCCCACCTTCCCAGCAGCCACTCCCCAAGGAAGGAAAAAAAGGAATGGTTATTCTGCAAACCGAGCACGTGTCTGGGCCATGTCTAAAACTGCACAGGCCCTTGTCAAAGCTCTGATGACTGGCTCTTCTCCCCTCTTATGAGCGAGCTCCCCCTGAAAAGCAATCATGAGCAATCTCGTGGCAGGCTTTCCACAAAGCACTTGTGTTAATAACACGTGTCAAGATTTGGTCTTGGCAGGCAAAGGCTAAAGGACAGACTTAACCAATATTAACTTTGATCCCTTGCACTCAGAGTATCTTGCAAAAGAGCTGACCCTCAGCGAATGCTTTGTGATGTGATTTGTACTAGGATGTCTATGAGAAATGATGTCAGCGATTCTCACTTATTTAAATTGCAGCAAAAGGCATTTAGGTTGGATAAGTTTTTAACAAGCTAGCTAAATACTCAATTAGGTTACCAAAAAAAAAAAGGGGGGGGGGGAGACTTGCTTCATAAAAGTCTTGAGGAACAAGCTACACTCCCACCAGCTATCTGCATTTGGTGAAACCCTGCCCTGTCTGACGGCACAGGGATGCCTGAGATCACTCCCAGAAGGCCTTGCCTGCACTGAGATGTTTCAGACACAGCATGCGATCTAACGAGGACTGTGCATCAAGTGAGAATTTCAGCTCACGCTCAAGTTCTCCAAGCAGCAAAGATCCAGCCCCGGTCCTTCTTTTGCACGTGCCACGGAGCCCGGAGGGAGAGCCTGAGCTCCCGGCTGGCAGCCGTCCAGTATCACCTGACCAACTGGGAAATGTAGCCGAGAGTACACCTGCCCCCTCCCAGCCCAGGCTGGTATCAAAACCAACCAGCTTTGGGAGCCAAGACAACGGCCAAGCACGGGGTGGACCACCACAGCAGCCCACGGTGGGCACGCCTGCGGCTGGGGAGCAGGGGCAGTAGCCTTCCCCCAGCCTCCCCGTCCAGGTTCCAAGGCCCCATCCTCCACACCCAGTGCCCCTCTAACCAGGGCCGCAACCCCACATATGGGCTCTGCTGGACTCTTAGACCCATAGCCACTTGGAGCTTCTGAAGGGAGCCCACTGCTTCCAAACACCAGCCCATCCTTCATTGCACAGCGATCCCCAGTAGAACAGGGCCCCTCGGTGCGGGCTGCACACTGCGATCACTGGGGGAGCTGGAGAAACTACTGAAGCCTCATCCCAGCCCCAGAGATTTGGATGTATTAGTCCAGGGTGTGTCCAGGGCACTGGGCTTTTAACATTTTTCCAGATGGTTCTATCATGCAGCCCAAGGGGAGCCACGGCATCAGAATGAAGGGAGTTTCTCCAAAGCCAGAGAGAGCGCTCCTTGGAACCAAACTGCCCAGCATGTGAGGCCAAGTTAGCTCACTCTGCTAGACCATGGATGCTGAGCACAGTTGCCAACTTGAGGTTGATTCGAGCTGGGAAACCTTGTTTTAGCTCACAATCTCAAATTGCACGCTTTTGTCCTCGGCCATCTGTCTTGACACAGTGTGCCTTATGCGACAAGGAGATTAGAGCAAAATGGTGCACATAATTCCCCGTGCTTCCCTGCAAAGCCACCCCTGAAGATCCTTCAAAGGCCCACTCCAGCAAAGGCAGCAGTGGCATCGATTTCATGAGCCAAGGCCAGGCCCCCTTGGGGAGGACGCCCCCTGACCTACGAAACCCAGCTCCCCCAGGAAATCACCTGCTCAGAAACACCCGACATTCCAGGAACGTTCTGAGACTGCCAGCCCAGGCCCTGCACGGCACGGAGCTGTGGACAGCTGCTCGGGCTGTTGGCACCACAACCAGGCCTCAGAAACCCTACCATCAACACTAAACTGGGGGTCGGCAAACTTCTATAAAGGGCAGGAAAGTAAACACTTCAGGCTTTGCAGGCGATATAGCTCCATTGTGGTTCTGCACTCTGCCATTACAATGCACAAGCCACCACAGACAGTGTGAACAAACAAGCAGGTTGGGACTCCAGTAAATCCCTACCTACAAAAACAGGCAGTGTGCCCCCCTCTCTGCACTAGATCATAACTTCCTTAAAGACAGAGACCATCTCCTAGCACTTCCTCAAACGCTCAGCACTTGGCCAAGTGCCTGGAATACAACAGATCATCCTCTATCAATGCGGAAGAAAGGAAGGAAGGAAGGAAGGAAGGAAGGAAGGAAGGAAGGAAGGAAGGAAGGAAGGAAGGGAGGGAGGGAGGAAGGAAGGAAAAATGAGCCAATCATCTTAAAGGAATATCTATATACATTTACTGAGAGATGTATAAGAGTTATTGTGTTTGAAGAGCTCACGTCCGACTACCGAAACTAAATCTCAAAGCCCTTTTTAATCTGCTGGTCACTTACATACATTCTCGCCTTCCCCTTCATGGGAACAGGGAAGGGCGCCCCAAACAAAGAGGAACAGGTATTCCCCAAGGAAAATGCCTGGCCTGATGTGTAGGATAGGCCCAGGTCTGCAAGGAAGGGCGGAGGGAACAAGGCAGACGCAGGGGTTCCTGGGCCATGAGAGTGGAGCCTGAGGATGCCCGTGGGGAGGGCAGGGAGAGAGGTGGGAGAGGCAGGGAAGTGAGGCAACCATCCAGGGGCCTCTGGGCAGGCCTCGGGGCCCTACAGGCCAGCTGCTTGGCAGGGCGAGAGAACACACACGGGCTCCTCCACCCAGACAAACGCTGTTACCTTCCATCACCGTAGACAGAAGGTAATGTATATCATTGCCTCTCCCACACTGTTTATAATGACACTGGAAATCTGAAGCATGAAATTGAAAAGAAAAAGCACGATAATAATAACAGTGATGGTCTGTCTTCTTCCTGACAGACCTGCTTTTCTTCCCTTTCTCCTATCGTCCTCCCTCACCTGACCATCCCTCTCCCTGCAGCAAGTGGGAAGGAAGGCCCTCATCCTGCCGGCACATGCTGCACCAGAGGAGGGGAGGGCCTGGGGACAGAGCTGCCACCACATCGGCCTCATGCCCACAAGTACCACTGCTATTTGGGGTCCAGGAGCGCCAAGTCACAAGTCAGGCCTGTCCCCCATGGTGTATCCAGCGTCTGTGTCCTGCCCATGCATGGCAAGATTTAAAAACACTCGGTGGAGACACAGAAGTTTTACTATTGTAAACTGGCCACCTGAGTCCTTTAAAATTAGAATGCTTTGGGGCACCTGGTTGGGTGTCTGCCTTCGGCCCAAGTCCTGATCGAGCCCTGCGTCAGGCTCTCTGCTCAGCAGGGACCCTGCTTCTCCCTCTCCCTCTGCCGCTCTCACTGCTTGTGCTCGCTCTCTCTGTCAAATAAATAAATAAAATCTTAAAAAAAAAAAAAATAGGATGCTTCACAGGACACCTGGGCAGCTCATTCAGTTAAGCGTCTGACTCTTGATTTGGGCTCCAGTGACGATCTCAGGGTCGTGAGATCAAGCCCTGCTTCAGGCTCCATGCTGGGTGCAGAGCCTGCTTAAGATTCTCTCTCCCTCTCCCTCTTCTCCCACCTACCCCCTCCCTCTCTAAAAAAGTAATAATAATAAAAATAATAAAATCTTCATCATGCAAACCTTCAGGGCCCCAGCCCCTTGACTATGAGTTTGATCGCCACGTGTGGTGGCAGAAGTGGCAGGTGCCCCTTAGCAACAGTGCCGACAACCTGGAGGGAGGCTGGGAACAGTCCTGGTTAGAGAAGAGCCCTTCCCCATGTCTTCCCCACACACCACGCTACGTGTAGCTGGTCAAATGAGACCCCAGGGGCAGGTAGCCCCCACTCCTGTCAAGCCAACCTGGTATTCCTCCTCACTTCTTGGCTGAGGACCAACCTCAAGGGTGGTCTTCATCCTAAAACAGAAAAACATCACCTCCCTGGTCATTGCATCTCAGTGCAAAACAAGACAGCCTGCAGAGAACAGGATTTAGGAGGCCCTGGGGCTCCTCAGTTCCTCAAATCTTAAAAAAGCAACTTAAGAGAGGAGCTCTGCTTCGGACAACTGCCTTGATACTTCCCAGGTGGTCTGTCCAATCAAAGTGACGCTGGGACAGGGTCTGCTCTAGGTCCGAGCATGGTCAACATCCCCAGGGGGTCATCCTGGGGCCCTCCATTCCTCTCAGCCTCATAAAGAGGAAAATCATGGCTCAGAGAGCAACGATCCTGGCAGGAGCCCCATCGGAGCCTGTCCGCACGCTCCTCTCACACCGTCTCGTGTTACACCAGCTGTGGCCCAGCCCGTGTCAATGTTGTCCGGAAGACCTCACATGGAAAAATCTCCATTAGGACATATCAGGCCTCCCTACTCCTCAGGCAGGAGGATGGAGAAAAGGTATCAGCAATTACTACATCCAGTCCAGGTCTGTGGGGCCAGAAGCATGAAAGCGAGGATTTCCAAAGACCCCATTCGATGGCTGCTCCCCACACCCGGCTCTTTTCTTTCTACTATTTACTCTCCAATAAACCTTTCTAGTGGATCGACCTGAAATCTTCTCCCTGAGTCCCTCACGCTATAATCTGAGTCCATTCTGTGCATCCATTTCTCCATGGAAATGGAGAACAGCTGGTCACCCTGATCCCTCCAGACTCCAAGGCCATCACTGCAGAGTGTCATTAACTTCCAACAGGGAGCCAGTTATTTGGAGAAAATATCATTCACCATGTGCTGCACAAAAACAGACTCAGCCAAAATCTCCTTAAGAAAATCATGTCTTTCCTAAGAACGCGGCTCCCTATGGGATCAAATAACAGATACGAAGCTGCCTCTTTCGTGCCTACGAGTAAGCTTCTTGATTGGTAGGCTGTCTCGCTCTTCTGCCAGTTCCTGGCCCTGTTTATTCCACACAGTGCTTCTTCCTTGAGAGAGAATGTACATTGATGCAGCAATTGTCACCAAAAACAGACATCAGAACCAGAGCGAAGACAATTAAAATGGTGACCCTGGATGTTCTGGCCTCTTCAAATTCATCTAACGTTTCTCTTCCAGGACAATGACTTCTTTCTCACTCAGATAAACAGATATGCAATTGCATGTTTAAATTTGCCACTGAATAGGTGAGTAGGTGAACCAAAACCAACCACAATGCTTCACAAATGCCTTACAAGGAGAGGACAAATGCTAGCAAGTGCTGGAACCCACCCCTTTAACCACGCAGAACCAAGAAGCCCTAAGGAACCATCAAGCCGAATGTCAGCTCTCAGCCGTCAACGGAGGTCCAGGAAGACTAAGGCGTTTGTCCAAGGTCACACAGCTAAATACCAGCAGCCCCTGACTTCTCCTCTGAGTTCGGTCCTAGCTCTGCCCCTGTCTAGCAATTTTCGATTCTGGATAAGTCATTTACTCTCTCTGGATTTGTTTCCTGCCTGTAAATGGAGGCAACTGGACCAGACCTCAGCTGGGAGGCACTGTGGTTTAAGAGCAGAAACTCTAGAGTCAGACTGTGCGTTCACAGCCGGACTCTGCTCACCTTGGGACCCAGAAGGATTTACTTACAGTCACTATGCCTAATTCCTCCCCTGTAAAGTGGGGGTAAATAACACTACCTGCTACATACCTCGCAGAGCCGTTACAAAAATTCAATTAGATGGTCTACGCGAAGTGCTCAGCGGAGCACCTTGTAAAAAATAAAGGCACGATAAATATTAGCTATTATAACCGTCTAAAATGTTTTCCAGCTTTAATGTTGTAATACTCTAGGTTTCATTTGCTGCCTTTTTTTTTTTTAATGGTAACATTTCTCCCCATGAAGTTCACACCTCAGGCAAAAATCAACGGCAGACGTGGGTACTGAGAAGAACAAGACAATGATTATTAAAGACTTAAAGAGTGATTTAAGGAGTCAGGAGGAAAAGCAAAAAAGGCAAATGGATTCTAAGAGGAGTCATTTAAGAAGTGATTAATGCTTCCAAGGCCTTGCTAATGAGAAAAAAACCACCTGTGAAATATCCCGCTAAGCACATTTAAAATACCGTGTCCCTACCCTTAGGAAGCTCCTTTCTCCACGCACAATTATATATTGTAGAGACGCGCCAGGGCAGCGTGATAGCAGATACGTATTTCAGTGCACGCACAACACATACATAAATGTATACACAGCTGTCCATGAAAACATGTTACATCTGGGCCAGGCACAGTGGGACCCCAGGCAACCAGCTGATGGCTAGTTTTCCCTTTTTTTTTTTTTTTTTAAGATTTTAGGGGTGCTTGGGTGGCACAGTCATTAAGCATCTGCCTTTGGCTCAGGGCGTGATCCCAGCATTCTGGGATCGAGCCCCACATCAGGCTCTTCCGCTAAGAGCCTGCTTCTTCCTCTCCCACTCCCCCTGCTTGTGTTCCCTCTCTCGTTGGCTGTCTCTCTCTGTCAAATAAATAAATAAAATCTTTAAAAAAAAAAAAAAGATTTTATTTATTTATTTGAGAGAGAAAGAGAGATTGCACAAGTGGGGGGGGCAGAGGGAGAGGGAGAAGCAGACTCCCCGCTGAGCAGGGAGCCCAATGCAGGGCTCAATACCAGGACCCCGAGATCATGACGCCAGCTGAAGACAGATGCTTCACTGACTGAGCCATTCAGGTGCCCTGCTAGTTTTCCCTTTCCAAGATATTTATTCAAAGTGTCTCGTAGCTGTGTTGAAAATAAATACAAAAGCCATGTTGAAGGATACCAAGCACTACGGCATGTTTCTCTGGACACTCAGTATGTGCGTGATAAAAGTTCTCCAAGGATGTGCTCAGGCCTAGCAGTGGTGACCTCTGGGAAGCAAGGGGGAGAGGCAGGATGACCTCCTCCTTTTCCTTCTCTCCTTCTCCTTCTTCTCCTTCTTCTTCTAACTTTAAATACATCTGTATTTTTACATATCCACTCCATGACTAGAGAGGATACATCAAAATGCTCCAGACTGGGATTTCTTGGTGGGGCACAACTGACACTTTGGTCTGGAACATTCTTTGTGGTAGGGGCCATCCGGGGCACTGGAAGGTGTTTAGGTGTGCATCCCTGGCCTTTAGCCACTAGATATCAGTTTCAACAACCAAATCTGCCAAATGTCCCCTGGGAGGTAAAACCACCCCCCAGTTGAGCACTACTGTCCTAGCCCAAAGAATGGCTATATTCACTATAAATTATTCCATGATTACTATAAGCAGTTATTACAGCTCAGGCCCCCGGGGCTCTACTGCCTTTTCCCTAGTTTGGGGAAGCATTTATGAGAACCCACTACTAGTCACCAAGGCCACTGAAATTTCCTGTGTTTGAGCCTCAACTGTCTCCCACACCGTGCTTTCACTTTTCTCCCTGTATCTGCTGACCTTCCAGGAGTTCCTCTTATGGAAGTAGCTCAAGGTCAATTTCAGAAAAGTAAATGCTCTTTTCTGAAGAGGAAGAGGAAGAGGAAGAGGAAGAGGAAGAAGAAGAAAGAAGAAAGAAGGAGAAAGAAGAAGGAGAAAGAAGGAGGAGGAGAAGGAGAAGAAGGAGGAGGAGGAGAAGGAGAAGAAGGAGGAGGAGGAGAAGAAGGAGAAAAGGAAGAGTAAGAAGAGGAAGAAGGAGAAGGAGAAGGAGAAGAAGAAGAAGAAGAAGAAGAAGAAGAAGAAGAAGAAGAAGAAAGAAGGAGAAAGAAGGAGGAGGAGGAGGAGGAGGAGAAGGAGAAAAGGAAGAGTAAGAAGAGGAAGAAGGAGAAGAAGAAAGAGGAGGAGAAGAGGAAGGAGAGGGAGAAGGAAAAGAAAAGGAAGGAGAGGAAGGAGAGAAGGAGAGAAGGAAAGGCAGCAGCAGCGCACACACACAGATCATTTTTAGAATCTCTTTTTTTCTTTACTAACTACACTAAAAATCAGAAGTGAAATTATTTTGTTTTAGATCCTCATACTTAAATGATCACAATATATTGGCCTGATGATTTCATCTTAAATGTTCATGGTTCGTGCTCCGGAATTCATTCCGGCATGTCCTGAAGACTACAGTCCTCTGCTTTTGCTTGTTTCCTTTCTTGTTTCACTTCAGTTTTTGGTTTTTGCTATGCAAATCTTCCAGTGGATTTTACCCTAAAAGAACAAACTAGAGGGGCTCCTGGGTGGCTCAGCCGGTTGAGCATCTGCCTTCAGCTCAGGTCATGATCCCGGGGTCCTGGGATCGAGCCCCGCATCAGGGTCCCTGCTCAGTGGGGAGCCTGCTTCTCCCTCTGCCTGCCACTTCTCCTGCTTGTGCGCTCTCTCTCTCACTCTATCTCAAATAAATAAATAAAATCTTAAAAAAAAAAAAAGAACAAACTAGAACAGATGACACAAATGCCTAGTCAAAAGCAGAAAGATAGCACAGAACAGAGTTCTTCAAACTCTGCATCTATGTAACCTCTGTAAGAATTTTTAAAGACTAGGTACCCCCTCACTCCTTTGAAAATTGACACTTAAAATGTTTTCTTCTTGAGTTTAAAGAGCTGCAAAAGATGTAATTTCTGGCCTACAAATACGGATTTCTTTAAATAAAACTGTTAAATCGGTCAATTAAATGTATCCGCTGGGATCTAAATGGCAGAGGGATGCGAGTCCCCCCACATCCCCTGAAATATGCACATAAACTAAGTTGTAGGCTCATGTGTTACACACTCTTCTGCTCACAGGCTCTATTCTAAACACACAAAAATGCACAGGCAAGCCCTTCTTCAAAAGTCCAAAAACTCACATCATTCCTTTTTCTCCTGGACTTACGTTTCGATCCATTTCCCCACAGAATTTTCTCCTAAAGCAACTTATATTTTATGCTAGGAAGTCTATTATTGATTTCTTTATCCTACTTCTTTGCAATATAATTTAATTTTTAGGAAAATCCATGTGAGCCTAGGGCTCTAACTGCTTAAGTAATAATTTCCTGGACTGAGTTACCATTATGACTATAAGTGGGAGAGAACAGATTTCTAACCACAAAAATATAATATGCTGTTTCATAATTATTAAGCATTGAAAAGTAAAATATTCTTGGAAATGCATATTTTCATGGATGGGGCCCTTTCCTTGTTTTTTCAATTCATTCGTATATCCACGGGCAAATATGAAGTGGTCATTGCTAGAATCAGACAAAGCTCGGAATCAGCTTTATTTCTATTTTTCTTTTCTTCTTTTTCTTTTTTAAACGTAAGCAAAAAGAAAATGTGTTCGCGTAAAGAAGAGGATGGGAAAAAATACTTTGTTACAATACTGTCATTTTGTTCTCCGAATTTTATCCAAATTACAGGCCCCAAATCCCAGAGTGGTCCATCGTGGGAAACTACTTTTAAGGATCTCTCTGCTAATAATTGGAATAGGTCCACAGTCAAAGGGCCAGACAGTGTCTGAACCACCGGAGGATTTATGCCCAGTGGTCAGTGATGAGAGGCCTCCCTTTCTCCACACCAGCACCAACATCCCAACGGTCCCCCTTACACGTGGAGATTTTGCCACCCAGAGTCAAGGTAATGAGGGAAGACTGTGTCTTTCTTTTGTAAAGGGAGGGAGGACAAATGCGTAAGGGAATTCAGGAAAGGAGAACCGGCTACCATAGCATCCTCAGGCGGAGAGGTTCTAGGAAAGAGAGCCTGTGGATGCCGAGCACCTGGGAATGGATTTTATGAACACTATCCGTGCCCCTCTGCACCACCCGGAAGGCTCCGGAAGGTACACAGACCCCAGTCTGACGGCTGCTGACTTAGGTGACCTCTGGGAGACCCCAGATCATAGGACTATACAAACAGGACAAAGGAACCAAATCCTGATCAACCGAAAGAGAAAACCGCATATTACATGACTTCTGATGTGACGGACACACTCAGACCACGCGGCATCACCACGGCACATTCATGCCTGGAACACGGGCTCTGAAGTCACCAAACCCCAGGATCTAACGCCCAGCTCACAGGAGATCAGGCGGCTGGGGAACAAGGCAGACAGCCCCCGCTCCCCGCCACAAGAAAGCCATCAGCCAAATTCACAATGTGGACTACTCTACGGGTATAAATGACCCAGCTTCTCCAATAAATTGCTGGAGTGGAAAAAAAACAATGGGATCGTTCAAGAATAAAAGACACTGAAAAGATGTAACAAAAAATTCAATGTGAAAATCTTGTTTGGATGCCGATTCTAACAAAACAATTTTCGATGCCCCTTTGAAAAAAAAAATGGAGGAAATCTGAACGTTTACTGGGTGTTAGGTTACAATAAGGAAATGCTAATTTGGGCAAGTGTGATAAGACAGTTATGTTGTAAGAAAAAAAAAATTAAAGTCATTCAGTTAGAGATATGGATTGAACTTACAGGTGAAATTACATGATGTCTTGGATTTGCTTTTACAAAATATTCCAACCTCTCAAGAAGGTTGGGGGAAGTCAGAAGAAACGAGATTAGCAAATCAGTAATGCTTGAAGCTGAATGATGGCTACAGGGGAGTCTCTCCACTTTTTTTACATGTTTGGAGATGTCAGTAACAAAAGGGTTTTTCAAGAATATTGAATTAGCACCAAGGAGAACCTGAGTGAGGCCTTTCCTGAATACCCTCTTATTTCACAGGTCGTGAGACAACTGCCCAACAAGCAAGCCTCCCTGATGGTCTCAGAGGCGGGGGCATTCAATAAGTTGGTCAATACACAGCAGCAGACACAAGAAGGGGCCTGGAGACCACAGAGATGCATCCAGCTTGCCTGGGGAGAGCCTAGAAATACCCCCTTGGCAGAGAAATGTCAGAATAAACACAACTCTGTTTACATCGCTCCTACCACACATTACTTACCCCGGCAGCAAAGCCAAGACTTCCATCCAAGATCCGCCTCTGAAAATATAAACAAGATGTTTCAGATTCTAAGGGATGTTTCTGGGGATAAAAGGAAACCATAAGACCTCAGAGAGCTACATGAATAAAGACTGGCCCATGCCTGCGTTTGCCAACCGTCTGTAGGCCTGGATTGGAGCCTTTATAACATGGGCCAAGAACCAAGGGGAAAAAAAAATTGTTTGAACCTTCCATCCATCCCACAGCCCATTAGAGTGTTTTTTCAGGGACGCTTGGCTTCCACTGGCCCATGTGTTGCCTTTGACCTAGCTCTCCTATGAATTATAACTATAAACCTTTAGTATGTAGCTGGACTAAAAGATGGACATTGACAAGTGTTCATGGGGACCACGGGGACCAACCGAAACTCTCCCACGCTGCAGTTGGGGGTACAAAATGGCACGGCCACGTTGGAAAACGAACTGGCAGCATCCATTAGCAGTGAACATATGCGTACCCTATGACCCAGCAGTACCACTCCTGAGCACCCAAATCATCACCTGACAGCAGTGCATACTTGGGTACAGCAAACACATGCACAAAAAAGCTCTCAGCAGCAGTACTTGGGAGAGCCAAGAAACTACCCAAATGCCCACCAACAGTAGAATGATACATCAATTAGGAGGTATTCATACAACAGAATGCCACATGGCAATGAGAGTACACACGATATATATCAGAATGAAGCCCATAATCAGGCGGGGGCAAGGGTAAACTGGAAAATAAACAGAGTGGAATCGGCCAGACACAGACGAGCACATACTATATGATTACTCCATTTATATAATGCAGAAACACACAGAAAACTAATCTCTGCTGTCAGAGACCGGGAGAGGGACTGTCCTTGCAGTGGAGGGTAGAGCTGGGGGGTAGGGACTGGAAAGGAGCCTGAAAGGCTGCTGGGGGGTTGGTACGGTTCTAGTTATTGAGCTGAGTACTAGTTTCATAGGAAGCCATGAAAAATCATCAAACTGTAAAATATGCACTTTTCTATATGCATTTTATATTTCAATTTAAAAACATTTGTTTAACTTCATAGTCTAAGTTAGGGGTATCATCTATAGCCACGTGGTTGATGGCCCCAATCCTTGAGACTCCTGAGGAAGCTGGGTAGCTAGGATCACTGGCTCAGCCCTCTCCCACCTCTGAGGGGCTGCGGGGTGGATGAAAGGGTTTGATGCCAGGCAGCCGTACAAACGACATTCTTCTCGAGGCACGCCATGACAGAAGCAAAGTTGGCCTAACCAAATAATTTAATCAAACCAGACAGATCTAATAAAGAAGTCAGGTAACATTATTCTACCAGCATTCATCTGGATCCCGAAAGGAGAAAAATTATACTTTTTTAAATGTCACTAAGGCCTTTATTCCACTTTTAGACATATATTTCAAGGAACTAATCAGATATGTGCTCAAAGGTTTATGTTCATCATAAAGGTATTTCTAAAAAGAATCAAGAAAAAAGGACGTAACCTAATTGTCCAACAGTTGAGGAACGGCTAAACTACGGTGCATCCTTGTGACAAACAGGACACAGCCAGTTAAGGAAACCAAGTGACTGAAATAATCAAAGTCATCAAAAAACCATTTAGGGATGTAAGAGGAATGCTTATGATATCAAGGAGGAAAACGGGTTGTAAAACATTACACGCAATCTGATCCCTATCATGGAAAGAAACAGATCGGCATAAATTTGTGTATACTCAAATATAACTGAACAAATCTGACCAAATAGGTTCAGGGGTTTTTTCTGAGAAGTGGGATCGGAAACTTTTTTTATCGTTTATTGTTTACAGCAGCCATGTCCACAATAGCCAAATTATGGGAAGAGCCCAGATGTCCATTGACAGATGAATGGATAAAGGAGATGTGGGGTGTGTGTGTGTGTGGCGTGTGTGTGTGGGGGTGTGTGGGGTGTGTGTGTGGGGTGTGTGTGTGTGTGTACAGAGTTTTATAGTTATACAGTTATATACACTATAGACTATTACTCAGCCATCAAAAAGAACGAAATCTTGTCATTTGCAACAACGTGGATGGAACTAGAGGGTATTACGCTAAGCAAAATAAGTCAGGCAGAGAAAGACAAATACTATATGATTTCATGCATATGTGGAGTTTAAGAAACAAAGCATGAACATAGGGGAAGGGACAGGGGAAGGGACGGAAAAATAAAATAAGATGAAAACTGAGAGGGAGGCAAACCCGAGAGACTCTTAACTCTAGGGAACAAACTGAGGGTTGCTGGAGGGGAGAGGGTGGGGGGATGGGGTAAGTGGGTGATGGGCATTAAGGAGGGCACGTGACGTAATGAGCGCTGGCTATTCTATGCAACTCAGGAACACTACACTCTACCTCAGAAATGAATAAAAAATAAATAAAAATAAATTAAAAAGAAACTTTTTTTATTATTTCTTTAAGCTTTTCCATTCTTTACAAGCTTCCTACAATTAAAATATATTTTAAAGCAAGAAAGGAAATTTTGAGTGAAGCTACTTTCGGGAGCAGCAGTGGAGGTTGGAGTCCGTGTGTCTACTACCCCAAGTGACCTCACTGCAGCCCCCCTTGGCCGAATGAAAAGGGAGGTCTGCTCAGGGCACCAGAGCACATCTCTGTGGGCTCCTGTCTTGGGCCACAAGCCTCTTCCCGCTCCTCACGCCCACTTCCTGTGCAGAAAGGATTAACGTAGCCCGCCCCAGCCTGCTAGCTTTGCAAGGTCCTGCTTGCAAAGCCGGTCTTTGCTTGGCTCCTGGGGACTTGGTACTTGAACCGCTCCCTCCACTCCTGGGTAAGGGTGGGTTAGTGTGCCCGAACCGGTTTCCAAACAAGGTGATGGGGACGGGACACCTGCTTTCCCCCCCTCAAGTTTCGAATTTCAGCAGCCTACAGCGCCTTCGGGACCAGCCCCAGGTAGAATCCTTGGAGGCTGAGGCTCGCAAGATGCCCTGGGTGGACACATCACTCATGTGCTACTGCACTTCGGTTGCTGAGAGAAGGAGAACTCTCAGGGTGCCCCTCTCAGGAGGAGGGGGGAGCAGAAGCCCGTGCACAGATCTCCCCGGACTCCACCTGTCTCTTCCTCCGGCTGATCCTTCCAGTGTTAAACTTTAGCATTGAGTACGACTATAAGCTGAGTGGCATGGATCCTTCTAGTGAATCATCAAACGTGATGGTGGTCTGGGGGAATATGCCTCCACGCAGAAATTTTCAGCAATTTCTCCTACGGATCTCAGTGGTTACACTAACACAAGACAAATGAGGGGCTCGAGGCTCCAAAGGGGATAAGGGCACCTGTGCGAAGAAGGGAAGGCACCTCTCCCCTCCCGAAGAGCCCCCACAGCATTGGCCAAGGCCACACAGGGCTCTGGGGCCCCTCCCACCACAGGGCTGCCTCTCCCTCAGGCCTCCGCAGGGCAGCCCAGCCCAGCCCAGCCCAGTGCGGCTTAGGCCTCGCCTCAGTGCAACATAACTGGGGAAGATAAAAACATGGGCCACTCCGCCCCAGAGGGGCACAAAGATGTGGTGAAGGAAGACGGTTAGGTGACCCGGTGCCCTCCTCTCTGCCTCCTGGGTGCTTCTCATTCAGGGACTAGCTCTCGAAGGGTTTCACTACCTGTCAACAGCAAGCAGGATCCAGGCTGTGTGTCTTGAGTTCTGTGTTTCTGATAGGCTCCCAACCTCCCACTGAGGAGAGGAGTGGGGCGGGGGGGAGGCTGGATCTTATGTGACATCAAACACCTGTCTTACTGGTCTTAACACAAGAGCGTCTGGCGCGCCAACTTCCTAGACAGTGTTTTCGTTTGCAGATCCGGCTCACAGCATGTTTAAATGGATCCTAAATCCCTTACTGGCTTACCACTCCTGCAATTTCTAAGGCTACCTGTTGCACCTGCAGGGCCTTCGAGTTCCTCAAGACACAGATGGATGGGAGCTCTAGGCCTATGGCCTGAGGGCGTCAAGGGGCAGAAAGGAAAGGAATCTTGAGCAGGTGAGGGTAGGGCTTGTGAAGGAGTGGGGCGGGGTACGCGGCCTGTATTGTGGGGGATGCGTGGGGAGTGCGGAGGCTTGAGATATGTGTGTGGGGTACATGAGGGTATATGGGATGTATGGGGTGGGGACATATGGAGGGTTGGGGTGTGCATGTGGAGGGATGGGGGGAGCGGAGTACGTGTGGGGTATGTAGGCAAGTGTAGGGTATGGGGGAGGGAGAATGTGGGGGGATAGGATACAGGGGCACATGGGGTATGTGGGGCTGGGGCATCCAGGTACAGGGGTGAGTGAGGGTGCTAGGGGGATGGGAAGAAGTTGTGCAGGGGTAGGGGATGGGAAGGGAGTCTGTAGGGGTATGGGGAGATGAGTCTGTGTGTATTCATCCCAAAGGGGTTGGGGAAGGAAGGAAAAGATGGGATACATGAGAACGGGAAGAGATAACCTTCCTTCCCGCAAGGGTCTGCCATCCCCCAGCCAGGCCAGTTAAACAACCAAACCGAACACCTGCACCAGGCCTAAAGGAGACTAGCCAGAAGCTAGAAACCACACAGGGGCTAGACCAGGCCTAATAACTTCATAACCCTTCCTACTCCCTTCACACCAGGAGCAGAGCAGCTGTAGACACCTTCTCTCCTGGCCTGGCAGGGAGAGGAGCAGAAAAAAAACAGGACAGAGAACAAACATTGCCTACATCCTGGAGGTGTGGCCAGTGGCCTGAAAGAGTCTGCAACCTTGCCAAGGCTGTGGTTTCCCAGCTTGCTCAAAGTCCCCCCCGGACCTCAGAACCAAAGCAAGGCAACTTACCTGTCCACTAGAGAATACGAACACGAGAGCTGCCCCGGCTGCCGTCAGCCCCCAGGTGAAGAAGGTCCCCAGCAACGCCTGGAGCACTGAGCTGTGGCCTTGGAGCATGCTGGATACAGCTGTGTGCGGAGGAGGGGGAGAGGGTCAGCCACCCGCAGTCTCTTTCAGGGACACCCCCATGCGCTAAAGGTGTCCCAATACCCTCCACCCGGGCCTGGCCTGTAATCTGGGTTCTGCCACGCCATCCCTCAACTGCGTCAATGGCCTCGGGCCGAGCCTCCTCATCCAGGCCCACCACGTGTCAGAAATCAACCAACCCTGAAAGGACAGACCTGGGGATACCTAGGGAGATGCCAGGGGAGCCCATGGAAGAGGTTAGGACACTGGGACAGAGTTCCAAAGAGAAGACGCTCACAGAATGTGGCTTATTTAGCCAAGAGGAAGAGAGCACAGGAGGGTGTGATTACAGCCTTCCAGCACATTCTGCCTACTCTATCTGCACTTGTCCAGCACTGGTGCTCTCTCCTCCAAAGACAGGTGACTAACTCAGATTCTCTCCTGAAGCTCTCCCTCCTAAGTCCTGACCAAACCTTCAGTGGAGGCCCCTGTGGCAACCCCCCCATGACTTGCCAAGGGCACATGCCACCAACTGCCGTTCACCTAGCCCACCGACTCTTCCACCACCGCCCATACTGGGCACCATACTCCCCCTCAGCTGAGTCATTTACGGCACCTTCAACGAGTCCCAAATGGTCCCGGCTCCAAGTCACTCTTCACCTGGTCCCCTCCCAGAATGCCTCCCTCCATCCTTCTCTGCCGCCGGCCAATCCAGAGCCCATTCTGCTGCCCACCTGATGCCAACTTGGACTCCATGTTTCCAGACCCCCCTCCACTCCCATCCCAGTGCACATCTGTGGGGCCTTCTTTGTGCGGGCTTGCCTCCTTCATCTTTCATATCATTAGTTGAAGAACAGGGATGATGCCTTTTCACACTTGGCACCCCTATAAAATCGGGCTTCCTGGCATCTAAAAAAATACTGGTTGTACTGAAAAGGGCCAGCTTACCTTAACAGGGCGCTCAGCAAGGACAAGGAGACAGAGCCGTAAGTGGCATTTCCCCGTCACCCGAGCACACCGCTGCCGAAATGGAGCTTACACCACTACCCACCGAGGAAAGGAAGGGAAGTACCATTTCCTCTTGGTTTTGCTCAGAGAACCTCCTCTAGACTCCAGCACAGTTTACATTCTAGCTCTGAAATGATAGGGAATCAGACTCTTGCTGTGGAAAGTTACAGGGCAGAGAAACCCATTTGTTGAAAAGCCCTGTGTTCCGGTACACAAACACCAGTGCTCAGAGCCTCATCTCAAAGGGCTCATTCAGCTGCCCACTGGTCTTCCAGCACCCACAGAGCTGGACACGACCCCAGGGGGCTCCCGCCCGCCAGGTCCCAGCGCTCTGGGAGCAGCCAGCCACCCTGGGCTTGCAGCTCGAAAACTGAAGACGCTGACTCTGTTGACCCTGTAAGGAAACGGTGGCAGAGGGTATGCCAAGGGGCTCGGCAGCACAGCTAGGATGCCAACCGGGTAAGGCTGTGAGTCTCGGCAAACCCAGAGGAGCCCAGAGGAGCCCAGGCTCAGCTCCGAAGCCAGGACGCCTTGAAGAGAAACAGCATCTATGGATTCGGACAGTGTCTAAATAAAACTCAGGACACTGACTGCACCAAATAAAGAAAAAATACTCTACTTTTTAAAAACCCGCCCATCTACATACTTCATCTTGCTAAATGTCACCCTAAAATGAGTGGTTCGTGTCTGTTTGCAAACCAAGACATCTGGATCATGACACCAACCTTCTATTTCTAGCCGCTTGTGGATAAAATCTGAAACAGCATCTACAAAGAAAGGCCTATAGCTATCATCCTCTTAGTACTTATCATCCAAGACAGGTCATCACAGAAAAACAACTTTTTTTTCCAGTATTGAATGTGCCTTTTAACAGCTAAGAAAACAGAAAAGAGGAAGCCATTTACATGTGCCAACGGGCCAAAGTCAACGCGGCGTTTTGGGGCCAGCCAACAAGAGAGCGTGGGGTGTTCCTGGGGGCTAGTGAGAGGGAAAGCACTGTCCTAGCCTGTCTCCGTTTACCTGAGCACCAGAGGCATGCGGACAAGGGACAGCAAGGCCATGCACACCCTTTCCATCCCAACAATCACACTGTTTATCAATGATAATGCCAGCCCAGTGCCCCCGGGGAGAAGTTTCTTCCATTTGCTATTTTAAATCCTCACTACTGGAAGGGTGGTCTGAGCTGGCCCCACTTTGGGAAATGCAGGATCTCAGGGTTGCTGAATCAGAATGTGCATTTTTTTCAAGTTCCATGAGGGGTTCTCGCACGCATTACAGTGGAAAGCACCGGCCTACCAGAGACCCAGAGCTTTGAAAGTGAGTTCTCCTCCCCTACGAGGGAGGGACTGGGAAAGCTGACGCAGAGTCCCAAGAGAAGGAAAAGTTTGCTCCAATAGGTAGACCAGTAGCATCTTGAGAACAGGAGTGCCAGTCACAGCCCCTCAAATCAGCTTCCACGATGGGGCTCAGACTTCCTTGTGAGCCGGATGTTAGCACATGAACCTTGATTAACTTGCAAGAGGGAGGATTATTCCCTGCCCTCCCCAACTTTAAAGATGCCAACACCACCCCGCGTGCGTCCACGTTCTGCGAGGGCAGCACAGGAGGGGCCCCTGGCTGGTACAGAATTTCTTGCTTTTCCCTCCCTCGCAAACCTGTTGCCCTGCTTCCAAGAGCCTCAAGATGTTGGTGATGTTAGAGGAGGAACTGGCACCTAATGAAACTGCACACATATACACCCTGACTCCAAGAGGAGAATCCAGCAGCGGGACTCAGCCTGGGGCCGATGGGACTGTAGAAAGTTCTCTAATACCTCGCTGCTCCAAGTGTGGTCCGCAGACCACTGACCCGGGGAGGGGTTAGCAAAGCACAAAGCTCAGGCCTGCTGCACAGTCACCAGATTCCCAGTCAAGTTCGAGAGGCCGTGCAGACCCCCGGAAGGAGAACTGCAGGGACCTCTGCTCCCGGGGCTCCAGGGAGGGGCGGGCCCCACATGCCCACCGGGAAGCACTGAACAAAGAGTCTTTGGTGAGCCACTGTCTAAGGAAGGCTGGTCAACACCCTCCAGCTGACCCTGGCCAGGGACAGAGGGGGCTTCAGGCAGCCTGCCCCTCCCCTGCCACCTGCCACCTGCCACAGCGTCCCTGCTTCTCCTCCCACCCCCTCCTCTACCCCAGGGGCGCCCCCTTCCAAACTCCATTTTGCCCTTCCAAGTCCCACGCTCTCCTGCTGGCCCCAGACCCCGGGCCTCCAGCCCAACCAAGGCGCTGAAGGGAGAAAAAGCTGACTCACTACGGTGCCCTCTCAAGCCCCCACTCCACTTCCATCAGCCCCGCTGCCGCTGGCTCGGCCGGCTCCACTCCCGAAGTCACTTCCTGCTTCCCTCCCGGCACACGTGTCCCTCCAGCCATCAGGCCCCTCCCCGCCCGCTGCGACTGGCTGATCCCGCCTGAAGAATAAATTCTCTGGTTCACAGCCCTCGGCAGGCTCGGGAACTGATGGGGCGGCTAGAACCGAGCCCCGAGGCCAAGCGGAGAACATTTCGCATACATAAGACTCCACAGCCTCCCGTGAAGCCACAGAAACCCCGGAAAGAGCGCCTTGTAAGGTCCCTGACATCGTTTATGTCACCACACTTAGCAGCTGAGTCCGAGGCCCTGAGTGAGCAGCACAGCAGGATGTGTTGGGGAGAGGGAGGGGAAGTTGGCAAGGAGGGGAGGGCAGGGGGGAGGTGGGCTGGAACCTCCTACCCTTAGCATCCTTCTCCGGGTCAATGGCCCTCAAACTATAGCTCCCGTCAGAACCCCCAGGAGCAATGTCAAAATGCAGAATGCAGGCACCCGCCGAGGTTCTGGCTCTGGAAGTCTGGGTGGAGACCGAGATTTTCTGTTCTGCACCAGGATTTGCTGATGCTCTGGTCCTGGGACCCCTCTCTGAGAACCACTGCAGCAGGTCAAGGGCTTTGCTCTCCAGGCCTTCTATAAATAGACCAGAGGGTGGAACGTCTAGATTTAGCCAAAAATGAGAACAAGATGCCCTGTTAAATTTGAATTTCAGATAAACGACAAAGAGTGTTTTTGTGTCAGGGTGTCCTGGGCAGTATTTGGGACACACTTAGGCTAAACACAAATTTCATACTTGTTTACCAGAAATCCTAATTTAACCTATTTTATCTCATGAACCTACCAGAGGGTAACTTGGTCAGAAAAACTGTCATCACAGTGGCCACGGAGCAGGGGATCCAACAGGAGCTGGCTTCTGTCCAGGAAAAGGCGGCCATCCGTGCCGATGACGACCCCGCCTGAGTGCAGTGTCATGAAGGAAGATGGCATGGTGACTGCAGGGTGCTCTCTGCCCTCAGGAGATTCTCAGACCACGAAGAGAGCCAGACTCAGCTGTCTGACCACAGACCAAGGGGGCTTGCACAGCAGAGATGTATGTTCTCACGTTCTGGAAGCAGTAAGTCCAGGGTCGGTCCAAGATCAAGGTGCAGATTTGGTCCTTGGTAAGAGCTGGTCTTCCTGGCTTGCAGACAGCTGCCTTCTCACCGTCCTCATGTGGAGAAAGAGAGACCTCTCTCCCCTCCTCATCTTTCTTATAAGGCCACCAATTCTATTGCATGAGGACCCCCACCCTTATGGCTTCATTTAAGCTTAATTACCTCCGAAAAGCTCTATTTCCAAATGCGGTCATCTTGGGGGGTCAGGGCTGCAATACCTGAATGTCATGGGTGGAGCCCCCCTGCGTGGGACTGGTGTCCTTACAAAGGAGACTGAGGCTCAGGAAAGCTCCCTCACCCCTTCCTCCGTGTGAGGACACGTGAGAAGTCTGTGACGCAGAAGAGGCCCCTGAGCCCATGCTGACACCCTGATCTGGGACTTCCAGCTTCCAGAACTGTGACGGATAAATCTCTGTCATGTATGAGCCACCCATGAGTCTGTGGATTTTGTGACAGTGCCCTGAATGGGCTGAGACATTCCATTTTACAGATAGGTAGACTGAGGCTCAGGAAAGCTCTGTAGTGAGCCTGGGTTGACAGGGTAGTGTGGGAATCCGAGCCCAGCTGACTCCAGAGACAGTGCTCTTCCTGCATGGGACATACAGGGTTCACAGACTGAACAGCCTGGGCAGCAGAACCCTGGGTGGGCCTCGGGCTGGGGGGCCAACCCCCAAGGGACAAATCCCACCATTTCCCTCCTTTCCCTCAGTCAACCCTGCATACACACACACACACACTGCACACACTACTGACCCAAACATACAAACCACCTGTCCTTCTCACACATCCCCATTGTAAGAAGTGCTCACAGGGGGGACAGAAGAGAATGTTATTTCCTTAAAGCTCAGTACACTGGCCTTTACCTCCCACCACCCCCGCCCTTCCCTAGTCTCTCCCCAAAGAGCAAAGGTGCCCTGCAGCCTCCATAAATGGGGCAGGGGAGGAGGGATGGGGTGTGCATGAATAGGCCAGAGCAGACACTAATGAAAGGGGGGCAGAGCACTAGGCAGGCAGGGAGGGCTGCTTCCCAAGTGTCAAGAGGCCATAAAACTAACTGATCTTGACAGTCAGCAAAGGAACCCCAGGGCAGTGGAATGGTGGCCCTTTCCAGAGGAATCGTTGTGGTTTGATCTGGGTAAGCAAGCTGGCAGCACCTCCCCCTTGGAGTATGGGGGTGGGGTGGAGCTGGGGGTGGGGGGGTCCTGGGTCTTTCTTTCTCTCCCTCTCTCTCTCCCCCCCCTGCCTCCCCTCCAGCTCCTCCCTCCCTCCCTTGACTGAGTTCTTGGTATCTCTTATGAGGTCCTACAGCTGCTAAGGACAGGCTTTGGAACCTGACAGTCTAGGAGGAATCCCAGCTTGGCACATGAGTGTCCTTGGACAAACATCCCAACGGCTCCCAGCCTCGGCCTCCCCATCCTGAGACAGTGACTGGAGCGAACCCCCCAACGCCCAGCGCAGCACGCATCATGGCAGCCTGAATGATTATCCCTTGGCCCTCTCTCCTTCCTTCCTTCCTTCCTGCCTGCCTTTACAAGATGGCTATTTCACAAGCCTCTGTGCCAGGCACGCTGTGCGACCCTGGTACTCCAAGGTCAACTGAGCACCTAGGTTGCTGGGAGTGGCGAGTGTTCTAGGCAGAGAGGAGACCAGCGCACATGTCATTGCTGGTAACTGCCCAGAAGCCTCAGAAGAAAAGGACCTCAAGCTAAGATCTTGTGATTTCTTCCTCATACTAAAGTAATATTCATTTTGATACCAACATTTCTATTTTTTTTCCCTAAAGAGGACCCTTAAAATCGCATACACTTCAGAACCCACAAACCTGATGTGCCCTGGGTGCATATTTAGAGATTTCAGCTGGAAAGCAAAGAGCTGCCTCTGGTAGGCAGAACAGTGGGCCCCCAGAAGACGTCCACGCCCTCATCCCTGAAACCTGTGAATAGAGACCTCCCACGGAGAAAGGGTCTTTGCAGCTGTGATTGAGTGAAGGCTCTTGAGGTGGGGAGATCATCCTAGGTCATCTGGGTGGGCCCAGTGTCATCACAGGGGTCCGCATCAGGGAAAAGAGGAAGGAGGCATGAGGACGTGAGCAGAGGTCGGAGCAAGGGATGCCAGCAGCATCTAGAAGCCTGAAAGGCAAGGAAATGGGTTCTCCCTCTAGAGCCTCCAGAAGGAGCACAGCCCCACCAACACCTTGATTTTAGTGCTTCTGACATCTGGAATTGTAAGGTGTTATATTTGTGGTGTTTTAAGCAATTAGGTTTACAGTACTTTAAGTTTCAGCAGCCCAGGGAAACTAACACACTCCCTTCTGCCTGGAAGCATCTAGTTTCACTGGTACCTTTCTCTAGTGGCACCAGGAACCACCAGGACCGACACTGGGTCCCTGCCCACTGTCATGACTAGGCAGGACAGACTGTGAGACCTGGCACAAAATGACAACGGAGGCCTCTTATTCAAAAGGCAGGAAAAAAAAAAGCCCTCAGAAATACTAACTGGGGCACCCGGGTGGCTCAGTCGGTTGAGCGTCTGACTCTTGATTTCAGCTCAGGTCATGATCTTGGGGTCATGAGATCAAGCCCCACACCAGGCTCCGCACTCAGCATGGAGTCTGCTTGCGATTCTCTCTCTCTCCCTCTGCCCCTCCCCACCATGTTCTCTCTCCCTCTCTCTAAAATAAGTTAAAAAATCTTTTTTTCAAAAGTGCTAATTAATAAAGCCCTTCTTTTCTTCTGCATCTCTCCTCCACTCACTGAGGACTCCAGTGCCCCACCAGACTTTGCTTACAAAACCCAAGTTCAGAGATAAAATTATTAGGAAATCTCACGGTGGTGACAGCAGGGCAGTAAACCAAGGACAGAGCCTTTCTGAGTGAGGAAGCACTCACACCTGTGTAGGTCTCACGCCGTGAAGCTGGCCCTATCACAGGTGCTGGGGTGGCAGGGCCAGACTGAGGAAGGCCACTATGTCAAAACTAGGAAATCGGGCCAGGGTTGGTGATTCAACAAAAACAAAAAGTCCACAGAGAGATTCAGAAGCAGGATGTTCGGGATGGAAGGAAAGCAGTGGTGTAAGCCAGCCTGGGGAGGGGACAGAGGCAGTCCCAGGAGACTGGCAAGAGGGGCTGGACACCTGCTGGGGTTTGGGAGGGAGAAATTCCATTCTTGTGGGAAGGAAGGACAAGGCAAGGGGAAAAGCAGACCTGTCTCAGCAATCAGAAACTAGGGGACCAGTATCTGGGGTCCCCAACTTTTCTAGGGGCCTATGACATGGTTAAGAATTGAAAAAGTCCTGGGGCGCCTGGGTGGCACAGCAGTTAAGCGTCTGCCTTCGGCTCAGGGCGTGATCCCAGCGTTCTGGGATCGAGCCCCGCATCAGGCTCCTCTGCTGGGAGCCTGCTTCTTCCTCTCCCACTCCCCCTGCTTGTGTTCCCTCTCTCGCTGGCTGTCTCTATCTCTGTCAAATAAATAAATAAAATCTTTAAAAAAAAAAAAAAGAATTGAAAAAGTCCTGGATTTTTTGGCTCAGTAAGAAAAAAAAAACCTGGAAATTTAAATTAGTACGTGTTTAACTAAATGTCTATAAAACCTTGTTAATTGTTGACTTTGGTGTTCATAAAAATTTAATTACATTCAAAAAACAATCTCAGGCTTAGCTTTTCTCACTTCAGGAGAATTCCTAAGTATGCACAATAATGGCCAAGAAACCACAGCCAATCGTAAATTAAATAAGCTTGGAGCCAAATGATTTCAAAAGCAAAATTATAAAAATCTTCCTGATCCTTTTAGGGGGAAAGAACATACTTAATATGGAATGTGGGAACATTTTAATATGCTTGGTGCAATATGGGGTGAGATCTCGAAATGCAGGAGTTCTTGGGGCACCTGGGTGGTGCAGCTGGTTAAGCCCACGACTCTTGGTTTTGGTCCAGGTCGTGATCTCAGGGTGGTGAGATCAAGCCCCACGTCAGGCTCTGCACGCAGCAGGGAGTCTGCTTGAGATTCTCTTTCTCTCTCCCTCTGCCCCTCCCACTCATGCTCTCTCTCTCTCTCTCTCTAATACAGAAATAAACCTTTAAAAAGAAATGCAGCTCTTTAGGGGCCTGCAAAGATCTTAAGAGGCCCCAGGGAATGGGTGGGGAAGGAGGCAGAATTGTAGGGAACTTTATTCCTCTCTCCAAGTGGGAGCAGAAACAAAAGTCATCTCACCAGCTGAGGCTCATGGGGGGCTGATGAAAGGGGTGGATGAACCTTTCCAGAGGGGACGGTGGTCTCCCACTGTCAAACACCCCAGGAAATGGCACCAGCAAAGCAGGAACCACAGAAGATGGACTGGTGGGGAGGGAGCCCGCCTCATGTGCAGAAGGGAAGAAGGCGAGGAGGGGACCCCTCAGCCATCCACAGTCAAAGAGAGGAGAAGACCCCCAAGTCTCTCCAGGTCCCATCGGACTGGGTTGGGTGGGAACAAGGCCAGGACTGGAGATGTGTGGGTGTGGCGTGGTGTCACCCAAGAAGCCCCATGTAGTGCCCTGAATGGTCACCCCCAAAAAGATATGTTCAGATCCTAACCCTGGTGCCTGTGCATGGGACGTTATTTGGGAACAGGGTCTTTGCCGATGTAAAGATCTGGAGGGGCTGTCATCCTGGATTAAACAGGTGGTGCTAAATCCAGGGACAAGAGTACTTACAAGAGACAGAGGGGAGAGGACCACGACACAGGGACAAGAAAGCCATATGGAGACAGAGGCAGAGACCGGAGTAATAGGGCCACAGCCAAGGAGGGCCGGGAGGCACAACCAGCAGGATGGGGCAAGGGAGGATTCCCCCAGAGCCTTCAGAGAGCACGGCCCTGCCTGCATCTCACTTTCCAATTTTTTGGCCTCCAGAACCGTGAGGGAATCAATTTGCATTGTTTCAGGCCCCCAGTCTATCGTATTCTGTTATTGCCGGCAGGAGAACAAGGCACCCTGACTCCAGTCATTTCTACCACAAGCCAGTGGGGAAGCCCCAGGCCCCAGGAATTGCCCTGAGCAAAATGCACAACGACCCCATCCTCCCCATCCCTCTGCCACCATCAGAGGGCTGCACAGGCAGACTGTGCCCCAGACGTCTGACTGGGCTCTCCATTTTCCCCAATGATCCAGCCCTAAATGAACCCATGTCCTATTTTCTTGACAGCCTTTCTGCCAGCTGGGCCAAGATTCCTGTCTCTTCCTTGCCCACACCTCCCCCTCCCAGCCCCGCACCCCACTCCCCATGACAAATCACTGTAGGGAAACCTAATTCATCTTTAAACACATCCCTTCAAATTTTTCCCAAAAAAAGTCTGTGGCAGGTGAATAAAAACAGTAAAATACCTCCTAGCTGGAGAGTTTCCTCAGACACCTGAGCTCTTGTTCAGAAAAGCCCTCCTTTGGGTCTGCGGGCTTGTGCGTGACAACCCAGGTGAGCACGAACGGAGGCATTTGTCACTTAAGCCAGGTGTGCCCTTGGCCTCGAGGACCTGCCAAGGGCCACAGCAGTGACAGAAGCAATCAAGGAGGAAGCATGTAGGCTCCTTCCAAGGAGTTGGGGCACTGCTGTTTGAGCTCCACATCTATTTTTATTTTTATTTTTGCCAATAACTCAGTGGGCAATCTTGGGCCAGTTTCTCTCCCTCTCTGAAACTGCAAAATGTAAGGGCTGGACCAGGAGACCTCTGAGGCCCCTCCTATGTTGAGTGTGGATTCTCTGATTGAATCACCAAAGCAGAACAGTGCTGGACCACAGACTGGGACCAAGGCTTTACCCAAGTGTACCTGTGGAGTTCTTTTGTGTCCTGATTTAAGAAAGAAAAGAAAGAAAGAAAGGAAGGGAGGGAGGGAGGGAGGGGGGGAGGGAGGGAAAGAGGAAGGAAGGAAGGAAGGAAGGAAGGAAGGAAGGAAGGAAGGAAGGAA
>NW_024424897.1:7854110-7910502 GCF_017311325.1 Ursus maritimus | reverse complement strand
GCTCATGGGGGGCTGATGAAAGGGGTGGATGAACCTTTCCAGAGGGGACGGTGGTCTCCCACTGTCAAACACCCCAGGAAATGGCACCAGCAAAGCAGGAACCACAGAAGATGGACTGGTGGGGAGGGAGCCCGCCTCATGTGCAGAAGGGAAGAAGGCGAGGAGGGGACCCCTCAGCCATCCACAGTCAAAGAGAGGAGAAGACCCCCAAGTCTCTCCAGGTCCCATCGGACTGGGTTGGGTGGGAACAAGGCCAGGACTGGAGATGTGTGGGTGTGGCGTGGTGTCACCCAAGAAGCCCCATGTAGTGCCCTGAATGGTCACCCCCAAAAAGATATGTTCAGATCCTAACCCTGGTGCCTGTGCATGGGACGTTATTTGGGAACAGGGTCTTTGCCGATGTAAAGATCTGGAGGGGCTGTCATCCTGGATTAAACAGGTGGTGCTAAATCCAGGGACAAGAGTACTTACAAGAGACAGAGGGGAGAGGACCACGACACAGGGACAAGAAAGCCATATGGAGACAGAGGCAGAGACCGGAGTAATAGGGCCACAGCCAAGGAGGGCCGGGAGGCACAACCAGCAGGATGGGGCAAGGGAGGATTCCCCCAGAGCCTTCAGAGAGCACGGCCCTGCCTGCATCTCACTTTCCAATTTTTTGGCCTCCAGAACCGTGAGGGAATCAATTTGCATTGTTTCAGGCCCCCAGTCTATCGTATTCTGTTATTGCCGGCAGGAGAACAAGGCACCCTGACTCCAGTCATTTCTACCACAAGCCAGTGGGGAAGCCCCAGGCCCCAGGAATTGCCCTGAGCAAAATGCACAACGACCCCATCCTCCCCATCCCTCTGCCACCATCAGAGGGCTGCACAGGCAGACTGTGCCCCAGACGTCTGACTGGGCTCTCCATTTTCCCCAATGATCCAGCCCTAAATGAACCCATGTCCTATTTTCTTGACAGCCTTTCTGCCAGCTGGGCCAAGATTCCTGTCTCTTCCTTGCCCACACCTCCCCCTCCCAGCCCCGCACCCCACTCCCCATGACAAATCACTGTAGGGAAACCTAATTCATCTTTAAACACATCCCTTCAAATTTTTCCCAAAAAAAGTCTGTGGCAGGTGAATAAAAACAGTAAAATACCTCCTAGCTGGAGAGTTTCCTCAGACACCTGAGCTCTTGTTCAGAAAAGCCCTCCTTTGGGTCTGCGGGCTTGTGCGTGACAACCCAGGTGAGCACGAACGGAGGCATTTGTCACTTAAGCCAGGTGTGCCCTTGGCCTCGAGGACCTGCCAAGGGCCACAGCAGTGACAGAAGCAATCAAGGAGGAAGCATGTAGGCTCCTTCCAAGGAGTTGGGGCACTGCTGTTTGAGCTCCACATCTATTTTTATTTTTATTTTTGCCAATAACTCAGTGGGCAATCTTGGGCCAGTTTCTCTCCCTCTCTGAAACTGCAAAATGTAAGGGCTGGACCAGGAGACCTCTGAGGCCCCTCCTATGTTGAGTGTGGATTCTCTGATTGAATCACCAAAGCAGAACAGTGCTGGACCACAGACTGGGACCAAGGCTTTACCCAAGTGTACCTGTGGAGTTCTTTTGTGTCCTGATTTAAGAAAGAAGAAGGAAGGAAGGAAGGAAGGAAGGAAGGAAAGAAGGAATAGGGGGAGTGAGGAAGAGGAGCGAAGGAAGGAGGGAGGGACAGAGGAAAGGAGGGAGGGAGGAAGCCATCTCTTTGTGCTAAAAGGGACTTTCTCAACCTAACAGGAGGTCACCAGGCTTCCTAGTTCAGCTTCTACTCTTGGGCTCCTTATTGGTTGAAATGTGTCCCATCCCCCACCCCAGAGCCAACCCTGCCCACACCTTGATTTCGGACTCCCAGCCTCCATAGCCAAGACGACAAATTTCTGTTGTCGAAGCCACTCAGTCTGTGGGGCTTTATTATGACAGTTCCAGCAAACCAACACAGGGCAGAAGATCACTGTGGCTTATACTATGAAATTTTGCACTGGGAAGCACCTCCAAGGGCTTCTGGTCCAAGCCTCCTCCTTCCCGGATGGTGACACAAACCTGGGGCTGGCAGGTGGTTTGTGCCAGAGCTGGGGGTGGACCCCAGGTCACCCCTTGGCCACATCTCCCCCACATGTCACACATTTGTGAGTCCTTAATCATCCTAGGCTGTTGGATCAGAGTCACAGTCTTGCAGCTCAACCATGAAAATGATTATTGTAAGCAAAACTACAGGGACACGGGTCAGGATACCAGAGCTAATAAAAATATTTCAGGTCCTTTCCAGGCATACTGCAAACAACTGACATTCCCATTCTATGTCTTAACACATCCCCAAAGCAAGAGGTGTGACTACTGTAGTTATTTTCATAGTAAGAGTTCTAAAATTGTTTTAAAATACTATATAATTGAGAGGCGCCTGGGTGGCTCAGTTGGTTAAGCCTCCGGCTCTTGATTTGGGCTCAGGTCATGATCTCAGGGTCCGTGCTCAGTGGGGAGTCTGCTTGAGAATTTCTCAGTCTCCCTCTCCCTCTGACCCTCCTCCCGCTCTCTCTCTCTCTCTCTCTCTCTCTCAAATAAATAAATAATCTTTTTAAAAAAGAATTAGTTAATTTTTTTTTTTAAATATGATGCAACCGAAACTTTACATGGACTCACACTGGCCTTTTACCTACAGTCGTCATAATTGGCAAAGCTTTACCATCTTGCCGCACATTCAGGAAACCTCAACGGGGATCTGCAAGAATAATACAGACAGAAAGCCCTTCCAGATAAAAGGCACTCGAATAAATCATTTGCCTAATTAAACATAATGATGGAGCCTCACAAATTGCCCTGTGCCCTCTGCTCCTGCTAATGGAGCTGGCTCATCAGGATGATTTCTCAGGAACTTGCTTCATAAAACTATTTAAATTATAGGGAGAAAAAGATACTGGTCATCCTAATGTTCAACAAAAAGATGGTTAAATTATAGAACATAAACGCAGTGGGCTTCCGTGCAGTTAGTAAAAACGATACGTATCGTAGCAACATAGGGAATATTTATATCATATTTTGCGCAAAAAGCAATAGACAAAAAATATGCCATTTTGTTACTACACTAGCAAAAAATATACGCAAGTAGCAGAAGCCTAGAAGGGAATTCACACAAATGAGTTGGGGCATTGGGAGATGAGAATGTTGAGTTTTCCCCCTCTCTGTACTGCTGTGTTCCGTTTATAATTTTAAAATATTTTAATAAGGTTTAAAGAAGGCGAACACAGGAAACAAGGCTCACTGAGCTTAAATCCGAATGCAGAAATCCAGCGGAGAAACCCCAGCCAGGTACAAGGAATTCTCAGCAGAAGACTACCAGCCCATAAAACAGACCCTGCGCGTGTTTCCAAAGCCACCTGGATGTTTAAAACACCCAGCTCTTGGGAAAGCCAGGTTCCCTGGAAATTTTCCACGATTTATTTTAATTAATCATTTCCAAGAATTGTCTTCACCTCATTAGCTCTTCACCAGGCCAGCTGCAGAATGAGGTCGTCTCTGAGTGATGAGAACCGAAGGCCCAAGGAAGGTCCCTCCCTCCCTCCCACACGCACACGCGCCTCCAGGAGCCCCTGGGGACCGCCTGTCACCACCAGGCGAGCCTGTCACACTCTTGCCTTCTAGTTTCACAGACAGATGGCTGGCGGGGCCATGGCTCAGACGGAACATCTGAGCCCTGAGGCACCCACAGACGGGTGAGCTCCCACTGCCCACCAGAGACCCTGTTCCTCTGGCCGTCCCAAATGCTCCCTAGATCTTCCCAGGGAAGTACCCACAAGTATGGGGCAAATGATGCGCCCATTCTCTTCCCTCCACACGAAAGTACAAAAAGAGGCGCTCCCTGCAGGACCCCTGACACATACCCAGCTGCTGTCAGGGGGCCACATGGCAGTTGGACTTCAGAACGTCGTCTCCTGAGATGCCTCCATCTGGGGTTGAGAGGGCTGTGCTGAGTTCTTCCAGAAGCTTCTATAGCCATAGTGGGGAAGCACTCTCTGGTCCATGTTCATACCAAAATCTACTTTGTGTTCATTTTAGCGAGCATTGATTATCCAGTGTGTAACTGTCTCTGTGCTGACTCTAAGCCACCTGTTACTATTTCTCCAACCCCATCCTCCCCCCGAAACAGCTTAAAAGCATTCTGTCAACCAAATGATGTTAAGCAAGAGTTATTTTCCCCATTTTTAAATTCATTAAAGACACACTGATGTAACTACTGATCAGACCTTCAGATCGACATGAGATACCAGAACGACAGAGCTGAGAAGCTGTCATTCCAGCCCAAAACAAAGAAATTAGATTTTAATTTGCTTTTGCCTCATTTGGCTTTTGGAAATATCAATAATTGATAAACACGATACTAGACAGCTCCTTGAAGCTCAGGAACCCCAAGCTGGGAATCATGGTGGCGGGGGGGGGGTGGTAAAGAATAAATGAAACACAGAGTTCCTGGCTTCCAGAAACCGGGAGAACAATATAAATATATCAATGCAAAACAGTTAACTATGCGAGCAGCTCCCAGCCCTTGTCCACTGCTGCTCTAACACATAGACCAATTAGGCTTTCCAGCTCTAAAGGGAATTATGATGAATGCGTGCTCTCCCTCTGGTGAACAGAGAAGATACTTAATAAATATTTGTCAAATAAATGAGGGGTGACCTACTATTTTTTAAGACTCTTCATTTTTACAGGGCACACTCCCAGGCAGGACTTTCAGAACACGACCTCAGGAAAACCCCCAAGCACAAGATTAATCAAAGAAGTAAGTGCAGCGGCTGCTCTAGGGGGCCCATGAGGCTTGAGGTGACAAGCCTGGCAGGGGGCTTGGGGAGGAGCTCACCCTCAGATGATCTGCTCCCTGTAAATGCTAATTCAACCTCTCCTCTTGGAGGCTTTCCCATCTTCGAACCCTCATCAGTCCCGGTTGTGGTTACTATCAGCTGGAAACCAGTGCCAGGTTGATGACCACATGCTGCAAGCCCTAGAGAAGAGGTCTTTAAGCTGGAGAGTAGAGGGGATGGTGAGGGCCAGATCCTTCTAGGACAGAGAGCGATGTGGGTAGACAGGGAGGAGAGGAAAAGACAATCATGATGGGGAGACCAGTTTAAGCAAAGGCCCAGAGGCAGAAATTAACCAGAGTGTGTGGCCAACTCCCTGGAAATTCGACAAACCATAGTACAGAGGGTTAGGACGAAGTGCTTCCCGAGTCTACCCTAATTCACCCACAAATCCACATCAACACAGACCCTACACTCCATGCAGCATGGTAGCCCTTTATTATATAAAATCTCGGACCTTTTTAAAAACTAAGTCATGTGTATTTGTTACCCATTGAGAACATAAGCTACTTAAGAGTTTGGAAACATCTCATGCTTTCTACCCACCGCAAAACTTACTTCCTTGTGGGCAAAACCCTCAAGAATTTTATCAGTCAGGAAATACTGGGAGTTTGGCACGGGGGAATGGCTTGCTCCAAGGAGGAGGTGGGGAAGAATCTGGAAGCAGAGGGTAACAGGGATGGGAAGAAGAAAAGACTGGAGGCTGAAGGGCCTTTTAGGGAACAGCACATTTCACCGGGAGAGGATGAGTAACACGGTCCTGGAGACACCAAAAATGTGCCCCAGTGTCAAGCAGCTGGATTTCCTGACTGAATACCCGCTTCTATCCCCAGAATGGGAGAGAAACTAAAACACATAAAGAGCTTTCCTTGAGTCCCCACGGCATGGGACTCAGACCTTCCTCACTAAAGGAAATCTAAACGGTCCAACCTTGTCCTTCCCCTGAGGATATGGTGGGGTTCCCAGAGTGACCAACCTTCCTGGTTTCAAAGGACTGAGGGGGTTCTCGGACGCAAGACTTTTGGTTTTCTTCGGAACAGTTCTGGGCAAACCAGGATGAGTGGGTCCCTCCACATCACGTCACACACATGAGGGGCAGCTGAAGGTCGCCAGTGCCCGGTTACTCCGGGTGTGAGCCACACACCTGCAGCATAGGCCCCTCTAGCAGCTCCCAGGTGGGGAGCCTGGGAGGGGTGCAGAATCTCAGCCCCCATCTCGACCTGATGAACCAGAACAAACAGTGTAAGTAGAACCCCCCCCCGGCCCCAGGATGTTCCTATAAACACGCAAGTGTCAGGAGCATGAGATTTTTTGCATAAAATTTGTTCCTTAAACAGTCTGTGAGTCTGTGCATGCGCCATTTCTTTTATTGTTTAAATATCAGGGGAAACCATCCAAAAGGGGTGCCAAGTGAATTATAGCTTTTTATTAGCAATTACAGCATCACGCTGCAGGAGAACTGCGGAGCAATACCGCCTAAAGAATCGTTTTATTTCCTCTCTTCGTTCTCTCCTCCAGATTTCAAGAAGGATAATGCAATGGTCCAGCACAGCATCTTGGATTCAGGGGTTGCTTTGTTAGGCAAGCATTTTCCCACCGCGGCCCTAGTGACATTTTGTGCCACCTCATTCTTTGCGGTGGGGGATGCTGTCCTGTGAGGGATCAGATGCTTAGCAGCATCCTTGGCCCCTCCCCATGAGACGCCAGGAGCGCCCCCTCCCAATGTGACAACCCATAACATTGCCAGTCATTGCCCAGCTTCTCCCCAAGGGGCTGAACAGTCCCCAGTTGAGAACGTCCATCGCAGACAAAGAAGAAGCACTCTTAGGGCAACAGCAAGTGAGGGGAGCCGTTCTGCCTGCTGGGGAGCTCGTTAAAGTCTCAAAACTCAAGCCAAGCTGATCCCTGCAGCCTCCTGGGGAGAACCAGCTGGGTGGCCTAAGGGCCTCCTCGAGTCTAAGGCGAAGCTTTCTGTAGATGACACTGATGAAGACGAGCAGCCCCACTGCCATCAGCTCATGCCACCTGCCCCTCTGCTTACGGCTGCTCCTTATTCTCTAACCAGCAGAGCGCAAGGAAGGCCTTTTCGCCTTTTTACTGGAATGCCATGCTGAATGATATTGGAGAGTTTCTAACAGCACTGTTAACCAAAAAAAAGAAAAGAAAGGAAAAGAAAAAAGACTGGCTAGTGCATGTTAGTATCACCAGAGTAAACCATCTGGCCCAATCCTCAGCCCTGGTAACATAAGGGGGACCGTACTGCTGGCAATGCTGTTTCTGTCTGAGTAGCCCCAGGAGGCTTGGGGACAGGGGAGAAGCTCCCTCCTCTGCCTCCAGGCTGGCCAGAGCCTCACCCTCACTCAAGGCATGTAGACAAGGCTAACTACTGTATTTTGTTGATTCTAAGATGCACGCCCCACCGCCCCACCCCCAATTTGGCATCTCGGAAGTCTGATTCATTTTGCCATCAGCCAGGTGGCAGGTGGGAAGCAGCCACCAAAGCCTGATCATGCGCCCACATTGGAAGCGGAGGCAGGAAACGCGCAGGAGGACCTTGGAGGTGGGGAAGAAGCAGAGGGGAACTCTTCTGGCCCCTGGGAGATAGATGGTCAGGGAGCACAGAGGTGAGAAATCTGATGTCTTCGGTAACGTTCCTGAAGGGAGCAGAGTGTGCCGGTCCTACATCAGTCCCTGGACCAGCATATGAGCATCACCCGGGATCTTGCAAGAAATGCAAATTCTCAGGCCACGTGCCAGATTGATTGAGCCAGAATCTCTGTGAGTGGGGTCCAACCACGTGAGTTTCCACCAGCCCCTCAGGGTATTCTGACGGTATTCAAGCTGGGAAGCACTCCATGCATTTGGCTTAAATCCACAAGGTTGGATTACATCAAGAGATTAGCCCCAATGGCTTTTATTTCTTTAGGGATTCTTATTTTATTTCATTTTATTTATTTGAGAGAGAGATAGCAAGAGAGGGCTACAAGCAGGGGGGGAGGGACAGAGGGAGAAGAAGAAGCAGACTCTCTGCTGAGCAGGGAGCCCGACTTGGGGCTCAATCCCAGGATCCTGAGATCGTTACCTGAGCTGAAGTCACACACTTAACAGACTGAGCCACCTAGAAGCCCCTTCTTTACGGATTCATTCAGAAATGCTGCCTCAGCAGCACTCTAGATGGGGACTACACTGTGTATAAGGGAAAAAATACATAACTTGAAAAGCGGCTGAGAAGTATCAGGCACAAATATGAAGGCGTTTCAAGAAGTGATTCCTCTGCAGTTAATTGTAATTCTATTTCTTTGTATGTATTTATATCATATATATATATATATAGCGTGCAGTGCCAGGCTGAGTGAGTTAGACCTCTGGAACACAGCTGGGTCCTGCTGGCAGAGCTGGCTTCTGAAGATGAGCTGAGTTAGGGCACTGTGAGGGCCTGAGAACCAGACACGAACCCCTCCTTAGGACCCAGGACCCCAGAGTTCTCAAGTGAGTCATGAACCCAGAGAGGGCACTTAGCACATCAGCGTGATAAGCAGTCCTAGCTGACATTTATGCTGCCAGCTATCTACTGCCCAACCTTTCAACCAGATTTCTCTCTTAGGGCCTGTGGGAGTGCTAAGGTCCCTTGGTGATCTGACAAGAATTGACTAGAGGCTAAAATAATTGCTGTACAGCCAGATCAGGACAACCTAGAGGGAACTGGGGCATGAGCCTAGTGGCTGACATGTCAGGGAGAGGGCTGAGCCCGCCGGCCTGGCCAGGGAGAGAGGTGGCCCCTTTCTTGTCACTGGGCATCAGGGAATTAGGGTGTTCAGCAGCAAGGCAGACTTCAAGAACCTGAATCATCCATAACGGCTGGGGGCTTGGCAGATGGCACTGCCCATCACGGTGGATTTTAAATACTTAGAGGCAATCATGACATAGTCATTGAATGAAGGGAGCACAGATAAGGGTGGGGATCCTGGGATCAGCATACGAAAACTTAAACCACTTGCAACATGTAATCGATCTGTTTTCAGCTGTGGGGAGCCAGGGGAAGGGTTGCTGTTGCCTTCTGTCTGATTGGTGGGTGTCTTCCCTACGAGAACCAAAGCTCCCAAGCACACAGCCTTGTATCACCTACAGAAATGAATCTGCACTGTAGGGGCTCAGTAAATAAATTTGCTAAGTTCCCCCAATGAATCCATTGGTTCAAAGACCTTCTAGCTTAGGCTGGAGATTCTTGACCAGTCAGGTTAGGGATGGGGTAGAGAGGGCAGGGAGGTGTAGCGGGACCATCTCGGGAACTTTTAAAAATTACATACAAGAGCTACCATGTGACCTTGCACAAAGTGCCATTCTAAGTACTTTACCTTTTGCAAAGTACCTGATCTTCAGAACCACCTTATGCAGGGGCCCCCTGGCACCATGCCCTCTTTACAGATAAAGAGACTGAGGCATGACCCCACACTAATGACCAGAGTGTCTGAGATACCCCTCAATTGGCAAGATCCTGTAATTGAGAGTAACTGCCCTGGGGATGCTGTTTGGGGCGGAGGGGCCACAAATCCTTTGGTGTGCCAGGGCAGAGACACACTAAGATCCCCCGCCTTAGTTTATCTAAGTCAGTGGCTGAACCAAATGAGTGTTCATCTCTTGAGCTGTGTGGCACATCAAAATGCACAAGCGTCCTCTATATCATCCCCCAAAAGTTCACAGAGATGTCCATGTGTGCATGTGTGTGTATACGTGAGTACACAGAGACACGAAAATACGTATATACGTATCTGTATACTTACATATGTATTTTCATATATCTATGTACTTATGCAGATATATACACACAAACATATATATCCATATAATTTCAAATTTTATAATGTTATGTATAGTTATGCATATTTTCTTATGCCAGGGTGGCTCAGTCGGTTAAGGGTCTGACTCTTGATCTCAGCTCAGGTCTTGATCTCAGGGTTGTGAGTTCAAGCCCCGCGTGGAGCCTACTTAAAAAATGGATAAATAAAAATACATTTATATAATACATAAATATAATAATGACACAGTGATGGAATCATATGATGGTATGATACTATATGTAGTGTTCCTCACCACAGGCCTCTCCCCGAGCCCATCCCACGTGACTCTACCTCTTCCTTCTTTTCCGTGCAGCAATTCTACTGAGGAGGTGAACTGTATTCGAATTGACGTCCTGACGGACTTCTAGGATGTTTCTAATCTTTTGCTAGTACAGAGGACGCTCTGACGATTCCTCTCACGTGTTTAAGCAGCGCTGGGGACATTTCTGCAGGAGCCAGTCCTGGAGAAGCAAGTTGGGTCACAGGGTATGCGCGTGTTTTATCTTGATAGATACGGCGGAACTACACTTCTGAAGGGGGTCTCCAAATTCCACTTCTGTTATCAGCCAGTGGGAATTCTTCCTTTGTTGTTGTTGCGGTTGCCCAACCTGATAGACAAGGACGGGCCGTCACTGGGGCACCCACAGCGGGAGGCCCTCCTCCGGGCTCAGGTGCCAGCCGTGTCCTCAGAGAGGCATGTGGGGCACTGCTGGAGGGTGTGAGCCGCAGTGTCCCATGACCAGGATTCTCACCCACCTCTACCTCTCATGGACCGCTGCCTCTAGTTCATCATCTGTAAAATGGGAGAACTCAGAGCTGCTGTGACACGGGAATGGCACAGGGATAGCATTCAGTGCAGAGCCTCGGTCCACTCTTGATGTTGAAGCTCGCCTGTGGAATTCCACACGCTCCACGCAAGCCACCTCTCTCTCTCTCACCTCTCCCAGCCACCGAAGTTCACTTCCGGTTTTCTCACTGTTCTTTGCCTTTTTATCTTCCTCCTTAATCCTCTTAATCTTCCTGACCACAAACCCTTTTCCTTACCCTGGCAACCCATCTTTACGTGCTGACGCCCTTCCCTTTGTTTTCACCCACACCTGCCTGGGATGTGACCCCTGTGAGCAGCTCTCGAGTCCCCCTGCAGCTTGCCTGAGCTTCAGGCCCATGTAGGGAATGCCCTGTTAAAATCCCCTGGTCCCAGGTCCACAGCATATCTACCAACTAGGCCAACAGAGAAAACAAATGGATAACGTCAACACAGCTTCCTCTTTTTAGCTCAAGTCTTCCCTCTCCGTGCACACAAAACATCTGCAGTTAATCTGTTCTAAGAATGCAGTTAATGCAGGACTGGCAGGTAATCAACAAGCCTTGGTTTGGAAGTCTTCTCCTTCTTTACCATTTGCAAAACACAGACAAAGGTGAACATCCCTGGTGTTTTGCCATCATCTCTCGTCTTTGTGTTCTTCCAAAATCCTGCTCAGCAAACCCACAGTTTCATTTACGAGTCTGGAGGCATCCGATTCTTCTGGGCCAGGAGCACAGTTGTTCAGTCATGCCAGCCAGAACTTGTATTACTCCCTAGTGATTTCTGGAAATGACTTAATTCCCATTTCCTGCCCCCACACCTTCGCCTACACTTCCATAAATAAAGATTTGCAGTGTGATTTGCACCTGTTGCTGTCCAACTGCTAACCCCCATCCCCAAATCCAGAGCCGAGAAGCAAAGGGCAACACAATTAGCCACATGCAACCAAAAGAACAGGTTCTGCCAGTGAGGAGGTCAGCATTAGAATTGGACAGGACCAAATCCGATTTTTCCACTGGGTGCAGTGACCTTTCCTTCCATGTTTATTTGGAAATGACCTTTAAGCGGCAATCAACAAAAATGAAATGCTTCAAAGGAATAAATTAGATAATGTAGATGTTCCCCAGGGGTAAGTTATGCCCAAGGAAAACAGGGGAACATAAAAGCAGCTCTGCCCTGGGAAGCCACCTTCCAGTCTGTCCATTAGACTAATAAGTGAATACAGAGTTCTCGCAACTCTTGTCAATCAGACCGTTGAGGACCTGAAGGCAGCCTGACCTGAGCAGGAGACATGATTGTTTCCAGAACTGAACCCAAACTACTAGTTGGCATTTCATTTTGATTCTGTTTGGAGCAGGGGTAACTGCGTTACTTGCTCGCCCAACAGGAGAGTTACAGTTTTGGGGCAGGGAGATCCCAATGGTCTGGGCCAAGATGGCAGCTTGGTCAGCTCTGCGGGCCCCATCCCAGCCTCATCTCAATGCAAGACATCATCATTTATAGTAATTGACTTGTTACTGAGCATTGACCCCACGCTGGGCTTTTTGCTGAGTGCTAGAGAGGCTTCAACACTAGAGAAAAGTCAGTCCCTAACAGCCAAAGACAGGAAGACCCCTGGGCTACTGGACCCATGGAGGCAAGACCCTCCCCACCATCATATGTTTCTCTTTGGCGCATGTCTTCTCCTACTGTGCGTGCTCTGCTCTTCTCTCTCTCCCATTCTCCATTTTCCTCCTTCTGGCTTATATTTAACCCTGCCAGTGATGGCCCTCTCAGGTGTCTCAGGTGTTAACAAATCGCTCAACCTTGAAACAGAAGCATTTAAAAAGAGAAGCGTAGAACCAGGGACTTCGGCCTCCTCTGACACCTGATTAAAGACTCCTTGAATCTTCTGAATCTCCATCTCAAGACAAATATTTCTTACCTATCCTGGGGAATCCACCAGCAGAAGGCCGGCGGTGCGGGGGGGATCCCGTAGGGGGAGGAAATCCACCTTCGGAAAGAGTGTGCTTTCCTCTGGGGGGAGGGGCTTCCACAACAGCCCCTGATCCCCTCCCCTGGCCCATAACATCTATCACTGCCCCCGAGCAAAGGACACCTCACAAAAGGACTTATTTGGGGGCAGATGTGAAGTCAGAGCCCACTCCCACCCTTGAGCACAGCCTGGTCCTACGTCCAGGTCCCTGCAAAGGCTGCAGATGGGGCCAGGTGGCCAGAGTGGGCAGGGCCTTCTGGACTCCAGAATGGCTGACCGTGGATTGCTCTTCTCTTTGAGTGAAGGTGGCTTATGGGAGTTGGGGACTGTGTGGAGGGCAGGGACTTTTCAAGATTCAGAACTGTAGGGAGAGAGTGAACGCTGGCCGAGCCAGGAAGGAAAGGAGCAGAAGTAACGGCGAGTTCAGCCTGGTTCCGTTTCCCACCAGCTCACTGGGGCGGCTCACACCATCGCTCTGCTTCCTACCACGGGATGGAACCTGAGTGATCATGAAGCCACAAACACCTGTGATCCCTCCCTCCCCCAGAATGAAAACGGGCCCTCAGGCAAATCCTGGTACATAAGAGTTCACAGCAGCACGATCCACAGTAGCCAAAAGGTGGAAACGACCCAAGTGTCCATTGATGGACAAAGGCATAAACAAGATGGGTCTATCTGTACAATGGAATGGTACTGGCCCATTAAAAGGAATGAAGTACTGATTCATGCTACAGTGTGTACGAAACTCAAAATACGATGGTTGTGACAGAAGCCAGACATGAAGACCACATGTAGTATGAGTCCACTTTTTATCTTTGAAGATTTATGTATTTATTGTAGAGAGAGAGAGCAGAAGCAGGAGGGGCAGAGGGAGAGGGAGAGAGAGAATCCCAAGCAGACTCCCCACTGAGAGCAGAGCAGATGGGGGTGCTGGATCCCATGACCCTAAGATCACAACCTGAGCCAAATCAAGTCAGTTGCTTAACCAACTGAGCCACCCGGGCGCCCCAGCATGTGTGCATTTATATGAAATAGGCAGAACAGGTAAACCCACAGACACGGAGAGCAGATTGGTGGTTGTCAGGGACCAGAAAGAAGGGGAATGGAGAGTAGCTACTTAATGGGTATAAGCCTTTGCTTTGGAATGATGAAAATGTTTTCGAACCACAGAGAGCTGGCAGAGCACAACATTGTGAATGTACTAAATGCCACTGAATTGTTCACTTAAAATGGTCAATTTTATGTTACATGGATTTCATTCCAATTTTTTAAAAAATCTATGATAAGTAGGTTTCCCACAGTTAAGCTCCAACTGCAGGCCTCTGCAGACGCAGTTATTTGGCTAAGGAAGGGTGGTAGGGGGGCCCACTCCCTCCATTTCTCTGCTGGAAGCCCCAGTGACACTCCCCACTACCAAACGTAGCGAAATTAAACTCTTATTTTGCTCGTGGCAGCATATGTCTATTGGTTAGTGACTGTCTCTACCACCAGACTGTAACACCAAGCAGGCAAGGATTTACCCGGTCTAATACAGTACCCCAGTGCCTAGCCATGGGCAGGCTCAGTAAATATTTTTAAATGAATATATAGACTGTCCCACTTGCATTTTTTCCTTTCAAAAAAAAGCTAGGGCACCTGGGTGGCTCAGTCAGTGAAGCATCTGCCTTCAGCTCAGGTCATGCTCTCAGGGTCCTGGGATCGAGCCCCGCCTCTGGCTCCCTGCTCTACAGGGAGCCTGCTTCTCCCTCTGCCTGCCCGCCGTTCTCCCTGCTTGTGCGCTCTAGCTCTCTCTCTCCGTCAGATAAATAAATAAAATCTTTAAAAGAAAAAGAAATATTTTTTTAAAAAGCTGTAAGTGTGTTCTGGGAATGCAAACTGGTGCAGCTGCTACAGAAAGCAGAACGGAAGTTCCTCAAAAACATAAAAATAGAATTACCATTTGATCCAGCAAACCCATATACCCACTTCTGGGTGTACGTCCAAAAGGAATGCAAACAGGGTCTTGAAAAGATATTTGCACACCCACATTCACTGCAGCATTATTCACAATAGCCAAGAGGTGGAAACCACCTAAATGTCCATCGATGGATGGATGAGTTAAGAAAATGCAGCACATACGTACAATGGACTATGATTCAGCCTTTACATGAAGGAAATTCCCCAGGTTACCCACAACGTCTGTCTGACTTGGCTACAAATTGGAGTTTCCCATGACCTCCTCCTGCTTTGGGGTCATGTAATTTGCTAGAGTGGCTCACAGAACTCAGGGAAATACTTAACATGTACCAGTTCCCTAAAGGGTATAAGAAAGGATACAGATGGACAGCCAGGTGAGGGGACATAAAGGGCAAGACCCAGGAGGGTCCCCAACGCCAGAGCTGCTGTTCCCGTGGAGTTGGGTGGGCAACCTGGTACGAGGTTGTGTTGCCCCACCTGCAAGCTCTCCAAACCCAGTACTGTCAAGGCTTTTGGGGGACTTCCTCACATTGACATGATTGATCATGAACTCCATGTCCAGCCCCTCTCCCCTCTCTAGAGAAGTAAGAGACGGGGCTGGAAATAACAAGCTTTTTTTTTTTTTTTTTAATACCAAGCTTTTAATCATGGCTCGGTCTTTCTAGCAACCAGCCTCCATCCAGGACCCATGCAGAGCCCACCCAGAGTCACCTCATTAGAACAAAAGATGCTCCTGGTGCTTAGCTCTTAGGAATTCACGAGGGATTCAGGAGCCTGTGTCCTGGACAGGGTCAAAGACATCAGGATAAGAGATGCTCCTAGTCTTTTATCACTTAGGAGACTACAAGGGTTTTGGAGCTCTATGCCAGGAACTGGGGACATATTTGTTTTCTATTATCTCACAGATGGTAAATTTGACATTATATGGTTTTTACCACAATTTTTTTTAAAGATTTTATGTATGTATTTGACAGAGAGACAGAGAGCACAAGCAGAGAGAGCAGCAGAGGGAGAGGGAGAAGCAGACTCTCCACTGAGCAGGGAGCCCGATGTGGGGCTCAATCCTAGGACCCTGGGATCATGACCTGAGCGGAAGGCAGATGCTTAACCAACTGAGCCACCCAAGCACCCTGGTTTTTACCACAATCTTAAAAAGCTATAGACACATGTATAGATGAACATGTAATTACATATCTTTAATTTTTTTTTCTTAAGTGGGCCTTGGAGGGAGCAGGTGCAGCTATGAGAGCCCCTCTGCCTCGCTTTGAGAGTGGACCGCCCTGGTTGGTGAGGCTTTGGACAGCAACGCCCTTGAGGAGGCCTGAGCTCCATCTCTTGCCTCCAGGAGCCCATCAGCACAGATTGGAAAAACATAATATAGTTGGATGGAGTTGCAGGGGACCATCCAAACAAGCTTATGAAACCAGAGTTGTTAACAAGAAGAGTCGGCGAATGCGCTCTTTGCCAAGAACTCGGCTGCACCCACCAGCCGCCCAGAAAGTGTCAGGATCAATTTATAATCAAAGAGGGTCTCTCCTAGAGGGCAAAGGGACCCAGGAGGGACTGAGTGAGGGCCATGGTGGCATGCAGACACGCACTATTTAAAACTTCCAAAGGAAGGGAGGAAGCAAGGGTGAACTGGGCCCTCATACACTTTAGTTCACGGATGGGCATACTATAGGTCACTGGCCAAATCTGGTCACTGCCTGTTTTTGTAAATAAAGTTTTATCGGAACACAGCCACTGTCACTCACTTACAAAAGCTGCTTTTGCGACAATGTGAGAGTGAGGTAGTTGCAACCACATGGCCCACAAACCTGAACATATTTACTCTTCGACCATGGACAGAAGTTGGCTGACCTCTGCTCTAGGGAAAGAAATCAGTGTGCTCTGGGAGGCGAGGGTCTATGCTTCACTCCTTATTCCAAGACCAACAAGGCCCCTGCTCCCTTTTGTTTTCTCCGCTCTTCCACATCCTAGTGCAGCCAACTCCCAACTGTGCACGCAATGGCCCAGAAAATCCCAAGCTGCAGATAACGCAAAACATTTATAATTGGTTTCAGATGCCAATAGGAGTCGCCCATCTACCTCCGCTCCCCAAGCGGATTTCTCTTGCTAATCATGCATGACTTAGGCTGATGTTAAGATGCATCCTCACGCCCAGAGCACCCTCCACCACCCCACGGATTGCAAAGTGGGGAGGCAGAGGTGAACTCAGAAGGGAGCTGAACCCCAAAGGCATGGGCCGCACCACGCAGAGCCAGGAGAAAGCTGAAATGCAAATAAGAAACAGGAGTTGTCCCTAAAAATAATCACTTAAACTTCTTTAGGTAGAGACTGCTTTGAAAAGCTGACAAAAATTACGGATGCGCTCTCCAGAACGGTGCAAACATATATACACATCCCGATTTTGCATATAAATTCAGGGGATACGTGGTGCCTTGAAATGTTTCCATAAACACCAACCAGATGGTTGACGCTTCGTCTAGAACAGAGGCTTTAATTTTTCCTTTTATTCGGTCAAGCAACCCTGTCTTCAATGGAGATGTCACAGAGAGGCTCGATATTCAAAGCATCTTAAAGCAGGGCTCCTCTCCCTCCTTCTGCTCCCTCCGCCCACCATGGCACCTTCTGCCGTCATTCCTGGCAGAGCCATGCAGTGGGCTGACAGATCTGTGGTGGACGTCCAGGGAGAGGGGCATGGGGGGACGGGGGCTGAAACTTATTCTTCACCCAAAGACTTGAAAGACTGGTGGGGTCTACCTCTTAGGAAACACCCAGGCACCTCCCAGCTACTGAACCTGGAAGGGCTGTTTCTCGTGGCTGCGCTCCATGGCCCTGGAACGCGGGAGGATGGCAAACAAGGACAGGAGAACACAGAATGTCAAATACCAATGCAAGAGCTCAGAGAGAGAGAGAAATAAAAGAGCCATGCCAATGCAGTCAATGAGAAACTGCCGACTAAGTTGCCTCAAACCTTTTACGGAATGAAAGGTATAAGGCCTTTTTTCTTAATGGCGAAAAGAGAGGTATAAACATGTACCATGCAACCAAAGCAAGAGGACAGGGCTTTCAGTCAGAGTAGCCCCAGGAGGCTTCCCAGAGAAGCAAGAACCTGGACTAGATCTCAGGGTGGGCAGGACACGTCCCCTGGCCATTCCAGACATCTGTGTCCATCTACTCGGTCACGGGTTCCACAGCACCACCCTTCAGAAGTTGTTGTGCTGGGATCCCTCAGCCTCTTCCCCAGCAGAGCTCCCCCAGACTGAAAAGCAGGGACGGCAGCTGTGTAACTAGTCAATGAGCTCTGATCCTGGGCCAGGCCTGGCTCTTCGCATGAGCTTTCTTGTCTAACCCTCTAGTGACCCCATAGCCCAAGTTTTATCACCATTTCTAAAACAGTATGCAGTGTATAGTAAACTCCCGGGGAACATATATTTGTTTGTGAAGTTGAATAACTTCCATTTCACAGCTGGGGAAGGGGTAATGGGGTGGCTAGACAGAGGAAATAAAAATATAAGACTCCCAGTAAAATTTCAATTTCAGATAAATAACAGGGTTTTTTTAGTGTAAGCGTGTCCCAAGTATTGGGACACCGGGTGTCCTGTATTTTATGCAGCAACACTGGGAAGCATGGGTCCAGGGTGAGGAGCTTGCCTGAGGTCACACAGCTACAAGATGTCAAAAAAAATTCAAGCCCAGGTGGTCAAGTCTAAATCACGTTTTGTGGGCCTCTACACTATTTCATTCTGCCTCTCCCTTCTTACCTTCCCAAAGTCCTTCAAATACATCACTCTTAGCACATTTAATACATTGCATGGCAGTCAATGAGTATATGTGTTGATTCCTTCCTTAGGAAAAAAAATCATCCTGTTCTTTATAATTGTTCAGCTGTCTTCAGGAATCCTTTCTGCTCTTTATCCTCAGTTAAAGAAACCCCAATTCTGGGGCACCTGGGTGGCTCAGTTGGTTAAGCATTGGACTCTTGATTTCTGCTCAGGTGATGATCTCAAGGTCGTGAGATTGAGCTCTGCATCAGGCTCCGCGCTGGGCCTGAAGCCTGCTTGGGATTCTCTCTCTCTCTCTGTGCCCGCCTCAAATAAATAAATAAATAAATAAATAAATAAATAAATAAATAAAATCTTAAAAACAACAACAACAAAAAGGAAATGCCTATTCTTAGCTGGGAACATGGCCATCTGGGATAAAGACTACATTTCCCAGGATCCCTTGCAGCTATGCGAGCTCATCTGACTATGCTCTAACCAAGAAGTGTCCTGAAAGGAGGAAGCTTCCTCTTTCCTGCTGGTAGAAAGGCAATGCAATGGCTGTCCCTGTAGCAATTCTCTTGGACCACAAGGGACCTCAGGGACGAAAGCACCCCCAGCAGAGCAAGAAGACAGGAGGGAACTGGGTCACTAATACTGTGGGACACAATATCAGCCCTGGACTATTTGTAGACCTTTTTCTACCTAATTTAAGCCATTGTTCTTTGGGGTTTCTATTACTTGGAGTTGAACTTAATCATGTTATGCCTGACCTGAGCACCTAGAGCAGGGAGGTGCTGAGGCACTGGAGAAGGACTCAGGGAAAGGTAGTTGAAAGAATGCTTGCTATATATATGAACAACTCCCTGCATTCCAGATTCTAGTCCATGAGCTTCCTCATGTAAAACCCCAATAAAATAATGGTTAAAAAAAATAACTCACCAAATCCTTGACCTAAGTACACCTAAATGTAATTTTATACTTCTGTAAGAGAAGGGGAGAATAGCTAGGAAAAGGATATTTTCTTTTTCTTGGATATCCCCCAGATACTGAGATTTCAATGGTGTGCAAGGATGAGTTATTAATAATATGGTATTGGACTAAATGAGCTGGCATTGCAGCAACATAGAAAATCAAAAGACTTCATCACAAAACTCCCACTATTATGTAAATGCACCACCACTTGGGAAAATGACGAAGTATAAGATTCATTATAAATAATGTTTTCATTCCAACCTTCACAGCTCTTGGAAACTTTCAATATATGACCCAATTTATTAGCTAAAAGAAACAAGATCCCTCTAGAATACTTTTCAGTAACTTCCATAAAATCTTAAGCTTAAATCACTCATAAATTATAAATCATGCAAATATCTTCTATTCATTTTTAAGGCTCCAAAATTCTGAAAAACTCTCTTGGTCCTTAATGTATTTCCTGGCCCCACTATCATTTTATTGTATAAAGAGAGTATTAGGTGAAAGATATACATGGTAAATATATGTAAGTAAATGGTAGCATGTGTGTATCCTTCAGCGTTTTTACTTGCATGTAATAGAAACTAACTCTGATTTATTTAAATAGAAATAAATTTTATTAAATGGTTATTGAGTTGCTAGCAAAATCCTCAGGAGGAACAAAGACTAAAGAGCCAGGCACAATCCAATAATCACACTACAGAACTAACCCAGTGAGGACAGCCACGCTGCAAACCCCAGGAGCTGGATACTGCCATCTGCATCACCAGAAGAGCCCTGGACACCATTTCTAGAACCTTCTAGAACCTGGACATAATCACTGCTGTTGCTACTAGCCTAACAAGAATGGATTCGGCACAGTCCCTGCTTCTTTCGGTCACCAACTTCGCATCCAAAGCCATGTGTAGGTGTATCTGATTAGCATTTCCCATATGACAGCACCCACAACTTAGTCCCAATGAAGTCCCACACCTGGTTATTCCAGAGGTGAGCTCCGTCTCATAAGGTGGGAAACTCCCCATACACAAAACAGTTCTCATGGTGGGCAACCACAAAAACAAGTATCCATTTCAATGCGATTTGGCTATATTTGAGTATAAATTGGTCAGGATAGCAATCTGCTCCAAATTACTGCCCAATGGCTTCCCTAGTATTAGCAATTCCGGAACACCCTTAAGTGGTTTTATGATATTTTATAACATTTTATTTTTTCTATAATTCCATTTGTTCTTACTTTGTGGCGTTTACTTCTAATCTATTTCCAATCAATTATTTCCAGCTCTATGTATAGAACAGGAAAAAGTTACAGACTACTGTCCATGAATTCCTGAAAACAAACTAGGGTGTATGACAAAGTGAGATGTATACCAAAGTTAGATATAAATACACACTTGGTTATTGCAACAAATTTGCAGATTTTTAAAACTGATGAAGCACAACCAAAACAATGAAGTATGAATAACTGGATGAAAGTGGGTTGGAAATTTTTAGAACCCCCCCCCCAGTCCAAAAAACTCACAGTCTTTTTTTTAAGTAGGTTCCATGCCCAGTATGGAGCCCAGCGTGGGGCTTGAACTCACAACCCGGAGATCAAGACCTGAGCTGAGATCAAGAATCTGATGCTTAACCAACTGAGCCACCCAGGAGCTCTCAGACTCTTTTTGTAATATTGATATATATTTTGGGATATTTTTCCCTATTGTGGAAGCAACATGAGCATTTAAAAGTAAGAAAATACAGACAACAAGACGGATATGAATATGCCCCCAATCTCACAGCCCACTGACAAGGAGTGTGAGTTCAGGACAGTGGCTTCAAGCCCACCCTCTAGATTTAAACTGCCTGAACAAAAACCCCCAAAACCCAAGGTAAGTCCCTTGACTTCCCTGCCCTCCATTTCCCCGTTTACTATTAAAAGAGAATAGTAATGTCCTTTCCCTCGCAGGACTGTATGGATGAAATGAAATAAGACCCGCCAAACCCCTATAAAATAAGCTTCCAAAACACTGGCTGTTACTTCAGAGTCCTGTTCACGCATGGGTCTAGTTATTCTTACAAAAATGGCACATTTCATCAAGCTTCTTGGTCTCCTAATTTGGAGACCTAAGGGTCTCCAAATATCACGATTGCCAACAGCATGGAGCAGAAATTACATGCCAAAAAAACACCTCCAAAACTATTTGTAATCAGAAATTTTTAAATAGGGAGGCAATCGTCCAAGAAAAAAAAAAACCTCAAAAAACAAAAATCTTTTTTGAAAAGCTTTGTAAAATATTGTGAACCTGCGACCACGGTCCACCAAAATTATTGATTCAAACACGTACCACATATATCACACACAGTACTTGGAGACGATAATTGTCCTGTTAATCAAAGTGCTTTGGGGCACCTGGGTGGCTCAGCCGGTTAAGCATCTGCCTTCCGCTCAGGTCATGATCCCGGGGTCCTGGGATCGAGTCCTGAATCAGGCTCCCTGATCAGCCTCAGCAGGGAGCCTGCTTCTCCCTCTCCTCCTGGTTGTACTCTCACTCTCTCAAATAAATAAAATCTTACACAAACAAAGTGCTTCTGACCACATCTCCTGTGATCAGCTCAAGGAGCGGAGGAGGCCTACTGTCTTTGACCCTGCATAGATATGGGCCCTGCAGCACGCTGAACAGAGATGGGGCTTTGCAATAGCCGAGTTCAGATCTGTGGGAAATTCCTCCGGGTTGCCTGGCAATGCTGCTATGACCCTTGGGGTCCTGCAATCACCTGCTGGCTGGTTGCATGGCCAGTGCTTGCATATGCAAACAGCAGCCTGGCACCACAGACCACAGGAGATGACCCCACAGTGAGTGTGGGCGGTGGTGGGGCAGACAAATCACTGACTGGAGACGCAACCCTCAGAGCCCAGCAAGCCAACACCTGCTTGACTTGGAATTTTTCTTGCTGCTGTCTCTGCCCCATGAAGACCACCAGCTTCTGGCAGTGGGAGGGGGAGAAGAATGAAAAGCAAATAAGTTTTGGACGCTGCATTTCTCTCCTCTCCTCATTTGGCCTCTTTCCAGCCTGGGGCACATTTTCCTAGTGACAGCTGGTCAGGAAGATGAAGTTGAAGCGAGGCCTGGGCCATCTGTTTGCCGTCACCCTACCAGGCTCTGCCCCCCTCTTCCCAGGCACTGCCCTCCTCGAGAAGCTCCTCTGGCCTCTCAGAGCCCTTGAGGGGTCTTATCTGCTTTCTGCTCTGCTTCCTGAAAACCCTGGTCTGGTTCCAGGTAGAGCTGGGGTCTTTGCTCTGAGATAATAACATCCTCTCTGGCTTCTGGGGTAAACGTGACTCTCTCTTTGGGCTCCACCCCCCAGGATCGAGGGCAGTGAGCAAGAGCATGGGAGGAGAGCTCCGGCTTCAGCATCGGGTGGCTCTGACCGCGCCGTTATTAGCTGTGAGAACAGAAGGCAGGCACTGACCTCTCTGGAGTGGGATGGGGCATTCATGTCTCTCGGGGCCCTAAGTCCTTGTGTTGTTTTGAGGATTCGCCGGGCTTCTGCGCCTAAAGCAACATCACTGGGAGAGGTGCAGAGAGAACAAGGGCAGAATTTGTATCCCCTCTTCCTTCACCCATCTCTGTGCACTTCAGAGTTGAGAATCCGTGAAGCACTCATTCTGCCCGCTCTGGAAGGACTATTAAACGTAGAGATTTAAATATGACTTCAAAATATGGCTTTGCGGACAATGTGGAGAAAGCAAGAGGGCCAGTAGCCTGCCTTCCATGCTACAATCCCTCGCCACCCTGCCCAGCTTCCTGCCTCCCCGCCACTTCATAATTCAACAGCAGTGGCCTCGCACCTGAATCCTTGAGACACGAACCTTTTCGGCAGCCGTTTTGATCACTCCCAGGATAGCTCTGAAGAATGTTCTGTCGAAGGGAGCAATTTGCTGGGAAGAGCAGCCCCCATACTTCTGTCCTGGCAGGTTTTTATTACAAACTATATTTGCATGGAAACAGGATTTGTTCTCTGTTTCGAAGCAGCTCATGTTTATTACCCCCAAATAAAACCATAACTCTCTCCAGGCACTCTGATCCGTTGACTCTTGGCAACGTCAGACATGGGGATTGTAGGGGGTGGATGCCCGCCTATGTGCTCTCAACAAGAGATGGGACAGAGACTGTCTATAGACTTCAAGAGGACATCTCTGCTAAAGGAAGAGAGGGACAGAGGAAACCCCCCGCAGAGATGTTTAATTCTCAGTTAGCAAAAGGAATACCTAGGTCTTTGACCTTTTTCACTTGCTACAGCAAAATTTTACAGTATTAATATAGAAGATATCTCCCACCCCCACCCCCCAGTCCATGGGCAGGGAGGAGGAGGACAGGAGAAGGGAAGATGGTGTATGAGGTACTGTCAGTAAAGCACTTGGCATTATCAGCTTGCAACGTGTCCCCCAAAGACAGCGATTCCTATGGAAGGAGCGAGCAAGCGGGGGAGCAGGCAGCTGGCGGATGGCACAGATGGGTCTGAATTCTGGAGAAGCGAGTGGGGTGCTAAGGAGAGTGGGGAGGCTGGGGAAACCGAGCTGCTGGATGTGCTTGGAGGAAGAGGGTGTGTTTATGTGAAGCTACACCATGCACAGAAAAGACTGGAAGGCCATGCATGGCATTTTTACAGAGGTTGGGTCCAGGTAAGAGGATATCCAGGGTTTCTTGGTTTGAGTTTTTTACTCTGCTTTTCTATGTTTTCAAGGTATTTTCATTGCGCACATAATTCTTTTATATTTAAAAAATAATAGTAATTTGGGTTTTTTAAAGAAGAGATGTGCTCCTATGACAAAACAGGAAAGTGAGTATGGGCGGGTGTCACAGCTGGGAAGGAGGAGGGCAAGTGAGGACTCTCTTGAAAATGTACATGAGGGACAAAACATAGAACTCCTTTTTCCCACCATCCCTCCCCCTCCACCCCCCAAAATGGCCCAAAGCTTCATTCCCACCTGGTACTATGGACTCAGTATTTGAGTCCCCCGCAAATCCACATTGAAGTCCTAACGGCAAACGTGACAAGATTAGAAGGTAGGGTCTTTGGGAGGTGATTGGGTCATGAGGTTGGAGCCTTTGGGAAAGGGCCCTTATAAAATAGACATAAGAAATATGGGCGCTCTCTCTCCGTGAAGACATAGCCAGAAGGCAGCTGTCTGCAGGGAGCCAGGAGAGTCCTCACCAGACACCGAACCTGCCAGCACCTTGATCTTGGACTTCCCAGCCTCCAGAGCTGTGAGAGCATAAATGTCTGTTGTTTAAGCACCGCCGCCGCCGCCACACACAGAGAGAGAGAGAGAGGCTGTGGTGCTCTCTTACAACCCAAACAGACTAAGACAGGCGGCAAGATATGGAAGCAGGACTGGGTGGAATGGAGGCTTGCATCCTACCCACAGATGGGAACCGATGCAAGAAGGGCTCACCCACCCAGCACCCACTGCCTACTGCAGACCAGGAACCAGCTGGCCTCAGAGAAGTCATCTGAGGAGATGATTTGAATGCAGATTCTTGGGCTCCTCTCCACCCACTCAATTAGGTCTGGGCCAGAGTCCCAGGCCATTCTTGTGCACACTGATGTCTAAGGACTAGTGGAGAGACAAAAGACATGGGAAACAGGAGCAAACCTTGCTCCCCACACAAAAGAAGGGGTGCATTTCTATCATGAGGGGTCAGAAAGGCTTCTCTGAGAACTGGTGGGTGCTTCAGGGACAGACAGGCCTGACTCTGTCACTTACTAACCACTAAATTCATTGATATATCTTTCCAGACATTTTTGATCTACAGATTTCCCCTCCATCTTGTTCTTATATTCCTTGTAGAATATTTGTTGAAACCGATTGCTTATCCCGTAAGATAGATGACCTTTCTTAAGCACAGTCTGATGGCGTCACTTCCTTCCTTCAAGCCCTTCCCTAATGCCCCATGAACACAGTATGGAACTTCAGTGGGCTGAAGAATCACCCGGGAATCTTGCTACCATCCAGGTTCTCCAGCCCCCTCTTCAGATTTCCAGTTCCAAGGGTTGTGCAAGGGCCCTGGAATCAACATCCTCAGGAAGCCTCCTGGTAAGTCTGAAGAAGGTGGCCCACAGACCACATGCACAAGAAACTCTGCCCCTCCCCAGTTAACATGTCATTGGCTATCCATATTAGTTTCTTAGAGCTGCCATAGCAAGAACCATGAACTGGTGACTTCTAGCCAAAGAAATGTATTTTCTCATGGTTCTGGAAGCTACAAGTCTGAAATTAAGGTGTTGGCAGGAACATGATCCCTCCAAAGGCTCTAGGGAAGGATCCTTCCTTGCCTCTTCTAGTTCCTGGTGTGGCCCGCAATCTTGGTGTTCCTTGGCTTGTAAGATGCATCACCCCAATCTCTGCCTCCATTATCTCGTGGCCTTTTCCCTGTGTGTCTGTGTTTCTGTGTCTCTTCTTATACGACACCGGTCACATTGGATTTAGGACCCACCCTAATGACCTCATCCTTCACTTGTGAGAGACCGCATATGCAAACAGACAATGGCCAGACCATATATAAAAATAGGACTCTGACCCACAGTCTGCAGCCAACCCAGAAAGCCAACCCTTTATACAATAGTTCAAGACCGTTTAAACCTTTTAAACCTTGACCTCAGCCCTGTCTGCCTTTCCCTCTGCCATACTTTATGTTCCTTTTACACCGAACTATGTTCTATGCCCCAAAGGACACTCACTCTACTGTCTGAACGCTTAGCACATTACATTGAAACCACCTGCAAGTCTCCTCCACCAGATGTGGTACACTGCTCAGTGGGAGTAGCATCTCATTTACCTTAACATCCAGGGTGCCGAGCTCAATGTCTAATACGTACAGGTGCTTAATAAATATTTATGATTAAACTGCATGGCCAGGCATGTGCTTCCCTCTTTGCCCACTTGGAAAATTTTCATCCTTTTAAAGACCTCACTCCAGGGTAGGCACCAGTGTCACCCAGTGAAGGCTTCCTGACCCTCCACCCCACTCCAGAGGTGGGATTCCCCCAACATCTTGCACACTTGTCTGTTGACATCAGTGTGCTCCACTAGACAGCTCCCTAAGGCCGGGTGTGTTTTACATTACCTTATCTCCAGCGAGAAATACGATGTCTGGAACTGAGTAAATGCTTAAATAAATGCTTAAATAAATAAATAAATAAATAAATAAATAAATAAGGTTACATGCATGATTCTTGGACAAAAAATAAAAAACATCCCTCTCATATTCTTCCTGCTTCTTCCATATGCACCTTGTATCCACACTCACACCCACATAGCTCTAACGCCTGCAGTCACTTCTGTATGTATGAGCTTCTCCAAATACAATGCAAGAGAAGTCCCATTTGCTGTTCAGGTCCATCCTTCCTCCCATCTCCTCAATCTCTCTCTCCCTCTCTCTCCTTTTACATTTAATAACATTTACCACCTTAAAAAAAAAAGAAAACACTCTTTTCAGCCAGATGCTTTCCTCTTCCCAACTAAGGTGCTGAAAGAATGGAGTGCACCTGCCATCTCTACCACCTCTCCATCCACACCTCCTCCCTCCTCAACACTCTGCCATCTGCCTTCTGCCCACACTACCCCCGAAGCCACCAATGACTTCCTGGGTATTCAATCCAAAATGCATCTTTCAGTTCTCTTTATAACCCTACTTCTTTAGCCCTCCCTGCCTGGGAGACTCTCTCTTCTTGCCATCTAAGACAATGATTAGGTTCCTTTCCTGATTTTCTCTCTCTGGTGCTCATGCTGTCTCTGTCTCTGTCTCTCTCTCCCTCCCTCCCTCCCTCCCTCCTTCCCTCTCTGTCCTGGAGGACTTGTCTCTTAAACATTGGCATTTCCCATTCTCTTCTCTTCTCATCCCTATATTCTCTCTGGATGACCTTATTTACTCTGTGATTTCCAACTATCACCTTAGAGAATAACTCTCAAATTAAATGTCTAGCTTAGTTTCTTTGTCCCAAGGTATCTAGACTCACAGATCAAACTATTTGCTGGGCACTTCCTTCAGCTGTCCCAAAGGCATCTCAAACTAAGTACAACCTAAATGGAACTCGTTCTCTTCTGCCCACACTGTGCTCTCCTCCTCTATTCCTCTTCCAGTCTCTGGTACCACCATCCATCTGGTTACTGACCAGAAACCTGGGATTGTCTCCCCATTGCACCCCCACTCCCTCATTCCCTAAACCCCACAGTCTCTAGCTCTCCAGAGTCCTCCCTCTTAACTCTCTCCTCTGTAGCCCTGGTTTCACATCATTTGTTACAGTTCAAGCCCTGAACAGTTCTGTCCTGAATCCCCCCAACAGACTTTTCTGGTACCGTCTCCCCCAACAGGTGTCACATACCCTTGATCCATTTTTCCATACCCAGCCCAACTGTCTCCATGAAAGGAGAAAGTGATCACATCACAGTCCTCATAGAATCCCCAACACCCCCACTTCCTTCAGCATAAAATGCAAACTTCTTAGCATGATGTGCATAGCACGGGCACCACTGCCTCTTTGCAAATGTCATGATGTCAGTGTTTGTATCTTATTGAGACAGGACCCGGCACATAGCACATGCTCAGAAGTATTGGTTGAGTGACTAGAAGGACGGATGAGGGATCAGAGAGTCAGGAGAAAGAAAACAAGAGAAGGTAGCTGGCTTGAAGGACAGTTCAAGGAAGAGACTTCAAGAAGTAGGTGCTGGTCAATTATATCCTTTGGCCCTGAAGACCAGTTGACAACTATCTGCCATGTGGAGGTGTCCTGACTAGAATAAAGTTACATTTTCACAAATCTGAGGGAGCCACTCCACTTTGCTAGTCATAGTTCCAACCAACCCCAGCAAAGGATATGTTCATCAGAGGCTAAGTCAGTCCAGAGGGAAAAAGCACTATGGACACCATAACAGTTCCTCTCTGGGCTGGAGGCTTCAGTGGCTGCCATCCCTACCACTACCAGATGAATGAATGCAGAACGGAGTGGGCAGCAAATCACCCCGTGGTGAGGACCAAGCAGTGAGCTGATCCATGATCAGTAACACTCCACGAACCACAGCAATAACCAAGTCCAAAGCTAACCAAGTCATTAATACTTAGCTGGTTAAAAACAAACAAACAAACAAAAACGAAAGACAGTCACATAGATAAACAAAATAAAACCAAATGAACAAGTGAATAAAACTCCAGTGCAGACTGCCCGTGAAGGCATCCGGTCAAACATGACAGATTAAACACATGTAGTTCTCCTCTTCCCTTCTGGATTCCTCTAAAGTGATGGTAAAGGAATTTTAAAAAGCAAAAGTTTGTAAAGAGAAATACAGTGGAAATGACAATACACAAGAAACTGACAATACACAAGTGAAAATGACAATACACAAGAAAATGAAAAAAAAAAAAAACCAGGAAGTTGGAAAGGGGCCAGGGAGGTAAGTGACTCTGTAGGATAGAGAAAATGAAATATGACCTTAAATGGGTAAAGCCAACCAGAGAGAAAGCCAATTCAAGCTGCCGATCTCCAGAAAGATCCAGGAGTCAGAGGCTCCAGGTAGGTCTGGAAAGAAGAAGATGGTTGAATGACTTTATAAGTGTGTAGACATCACAAAATTTTTTTTATTATAGCTACGTATGGTGATGGACGTTAACTCAACCTATGGTGGTGGCCATCTTGCAACATCTCCAGATAGGGAGTGATCATATTGTACACCTGAAACTAATAGAATGTCAATTATAGCTCAATAAAAAAACAACAACGACAGTGCTCAGAACCTTAGATCCCTTCCCCACCACTGTACATCCTCCTCTACCCCAGTTTAAAAAAACAAAATGATGTTTACTCAGGGAAGTGGCTGAAGCAGCCAGGCTCTGGATTTGGGGATGCCGGGTCCATGGAAAGGTCAGGATACGGTACAACACTGCCAGGTGGGAAACTAAACAAATGTCTGAATGTCTAAAGCTTAGTGAAATCCTCAAACACCTCCTCGGGCATGGCTCTAAGAGCATGGTAGCCAGGCTTATAAAGCCCTTAAGATCCAGCGTGGGGTCTTCCTGGAGAGCTGGCAGGCTAACAAAACAATCTACAGATTATGGGTGATACTCAACCAAGTGACCCTGTCTCCCGCACCTGAGAGTTCTACAGTGAGTCCGCCACCCGACAGCCAAGCCTGTGGACAGAGAGCCTTCAACAGGCATTTTAACGTTTCACTCTTAAATATAATCAGTAATCACCAAGGACCCCTGCAGAAAGCCTTGAAATGCAGATAATAATAAATAAGGAAAAGGAATTTAAGGGAAACAAATAAGCAAGAAGTAGAAGAAAACTAAAAATAAATAAAATCCTTAGAAACTTGAGGGTAAAATATTGCATGCGTGAAGCACGAATAGAAGGCTATTAAAGAGAGCCTGTTCAGAGAAGAGGACCAACTCCTAGAAATTAGAAATACAATAGTTGAAATAAAAGATCCAACGGAAGGGTGAGAAGATAAAAGATCACTCAGAAAGTAAAACAGAAAACAACAAAGGGACGGTAAATAGAGAAATACCAAGAGAACTGGAGAAATAGTCCATCTGAATAATACAAGTTCCAGAAAGGGAGACCAGTGACAATAGCAGTGGAATAATTTCCAAAAAACCCATGTAACAGCATCTTTAAAAACAAGGAACATGAGCTTTCAGATTAAAGAGGCCCGCTGAATTGAGGCCAAACACAACAAACGGTAAAAAACAGAAGTGATTTACACCAAAGCAGAACCGCATGAAATGTCATAACACCTGTTAGGAGGAGAAGATTCAAAACAGTTTTGGGGGAAAGTTAGGCACATCGACATCCACCCCAGAAACGAGGACGCTGCCTTCAAAATTCTGAGGGAAGGGGACTTCCGGCTGTGGAATAGAATTCTACACACGGTCAAATCGTCAGTTGAAAGTGAGGATAAAATAAAGACATTTTTAGATAAGCAGAGTATCCAAAAAATTTACCCCTTCCTATCAGCTGGCAAAACAAAACACCCAAATTTTAGTGGCTTTTAACCCAGTACACATGCACGGTCTCGTACTTTCTGTGAGTCAGGAATTTTGAGAGTGGCTTCGGTGGGTGGTACTGGTGGGCGGTTCGCATGAGGGGGCCGTGAAGGTGTCAGGGAGGCCACGGTCATCTGAGGCTTGACTGGAGCTCGCTCTTAGGGTTGTTGTTTCTCACCACGCAGGACCGCTCATGACATGGCAACAGGTTGTCCTCAGAAAGAATGATCAGAGAAAGAGAGAGACAGAGGAAGAGGAAGACAAACAAGGAGGAGGAGGAGGAGGGGAGAGGAGGAGGGAGGGGTATCAGAGAAGGGGAGGGGAAGGCAAGCCAGTCACCAGGATAGAAGCCACGGTGTCTTGTATCCCGTCCCCCCCACCCCCGCGCCCCGCAATGTCCGGAGTGGCATACCGTCACTTTTGTCATAGCCTGTTGGTTGCGTAGACCAAGCCTAGTACAATGTGGGAGGGGACCAGGAGATGGGGATTATTGGGCGTTGTTTTAGAGGCTGGCTACCACATGCCCCTTTTCAAGAAGCTCCTGGAGGAGCTGTTCCACCAAAATGAAGAAGCAATCCAGACCCAGAGTGGGGGAGGGGAACAGAGAACTAATGCTGGAAAGCAAGAAAGAAGCCTCAGGATGATGGTGAAGTTCGACATAGGAGCCACAAGGCCGACATCAAGGACAATCGGTCCAAACTGAGCAGAAGGACCAAGAGTTCCAGGAAGGATGCCTCCAAGACAAAAATGAAACCAATAGTCTGAATACCTTGAGAGAAGACTTTCAGTTCTGCCAGAATTTGAGGATGAGTTATAGATAGTTACATAGACTAGTGAGCAAGTTTTTTCATCTTTTTTTTTTTTAAAGAGGTAATCATTAACTCCAGGGAAAACACAGGCTCTACAAGAAAGAAGAGACCAGCAGAGAATAGTGCTTGGGTCAGCTTTAAGTAATATTTACATAGTTATAACAATGCAAACACTGACCACCGATATGACCAAAAGGATAGTAACTATACCTGGGGGGAGATGCATTGTTTAAGTGGTGAGTTGGGGATCTTTCCTCGGAGGAAGTCAAAAGAACCGAAAACAGGAAAATCAAGAAATAGAAGTGTGAGCGTGTCATTTGTAAACGTGGAGGTAAATAAGTAGGAAAAAAAAGCCGAAAAGGATTGGAAGCGTTCGCCCTCCAACAGTGTATGAGAAATGGAAAAGGACGGAGCAGCGATCCTTTATTCTACTTTGGAAGCCTACTCCTACTCCTTGACTTGCTGACCACGTACCTACAGAACTAGATAAAAATTAAATTTAAAATAAAAAGATGTGACTGGCTGAACAAATCCTTCTACCAGCTGGAACCAAAGATCAGCATATTGTGTCAGCCTATCTTTTACTCCCTGGACCTCAAATTATAGGCACTGATATCATTTTGGAAGAAACTACCCAGGATGAGTAACTCCAGCCCACTAGGCAGCCTCTGTCTGCTCAGGGCCCCCGGTGCCGCCCCCCTGCCCCACTACAGAAATGCATCACACGCTCGTTAAGCCAGGCACCACTAATTGCTTTTTGATGGACTGCCAGCTTTGTGGCAACATGCCAAGAACGGAGACAAAGACGGTTTTAGAGATGACAGCCCTTTTAGCCTTTCTCCTGTGTGGGATAGAAGAGACCATGAAAAAATAGCTGATTTCCAAAAGTCCACAGGGGCATCTCAGATGCAGTTCTTGCCTCGCATGCTTTCTGAGCATTTGCTAAGGAGCTGGGGCCTGAGGTGGGGGCTTCCGAGGTTCCTCACCAGGAGAGGACACAATCAAAAGTCTGATCACAGAGCTTGGGAAACTTACTCTTTCTCCCCTTTCCTCTGACCGGCTATTTGTGTTTACTGAATGAACAGATGGACGGGGGGACGAATGAGTGAATGAAGGCGTGTATCTGTGTAGCAGGTTCACGGACAGGGATAACCTTCGGAAGCACGATCACGTGGCCAGTGCCAATCACAGCAGAGCTGAACACCAAAGTGAGGATTGGCTATTTCCGGGCAGTCTGACAATCCAACCATGTGGAGAGGTGCTCCTCTTGGAAAACTACATACGTGCTCACTCAGTATCCCCACTGCCAAGCCATGTTGTGGAACTCTTCTTTGAAAACCCACTTTGGAGTCCAAAGCACAATGTTTAGAATAGACTCGCTGATGCCAAGTCATCATTTTTTTTTAAGGATGATCTGATATTTGGAACCAAGGGTATTTTGGTAAGTAACTTAAAATTTGTCCACATTGTGCACACATAGAAGACTTGTATGGAAAAGACATTTCTGAAGTTCCATTTAAATGAATTCGGGATTGAAAGAATCCTAAGGTGAGTGGCTCTGGAGCGTCCCGTGTGGTGAGGTCAAGTCCTATCTCTGCTGTCCCTGGCTCGGTCTGGCTGGGCTCGGGCCCCACCATGCGCTCGCCCACCTCTACCAGGAGCAAACACCCCTCCTAAGCCCTGACTCCAATTACTCAAAAGGGTTCCATGTTCCAGCAGGCTAGAAACAAAACCCAGGAATTGTTACGCTTCGCAACCCCTAATAAAAAGGTCTTGCCAGGGAAAAAGATTGAGTGTCTGAAGTGGCACCGAGAAATTAGTTTTTGGCGGCAGGCACAGGGACAATCTGTCAGAGAAGAGAGCTGGCTTCAGAAGGAGAGTGGGGGGGGGCGGAGAAAGAAGGGGGGAGGAGGAGGGGGCAGAAGCAGCCACTGGCGGCTCTGGGGGTAAGGGAGGACACAAGATGTTGTGGGGACATGGAAACCCCCGGTCCCCCCTCCAGTCCAGCCATCTGCTCTGCTCCGATGAGCAGGCAGGCAGGAAGGCACCACGAAGCTTGGGGACTGGCAGCTGGACCAGCAAACAAAACCAACAGGCCACCTCCCCCACACAAGGGAGAAGCCCTCAGTCGACTCGCTTTTGGAAAGTGGCCAAGTCTCATCACTGGGGCTTCACCTGGCTCAACGAAGCCCCTCCTGCCCTTGCACCTGAGACCCCTATCAATGCCCACGGGTCACTGTGGAGCCACCGGCTTGGGAAGGAAGGAAAATCTGCCCTCTCTGCCTTGCAGAGACTTTTGTGCTGCTCAGTGACAGCCTCACCTGGGGCTTCAGCACGCAGCCCAAGAACAGGCACTCAAGATCCTTCTCCAGCAGTAAATCTCCCCTGCACGACCTGCTTTGGCCCTCAGGGCCTCCTCATCTCAGCCCCACCAAGGCTGCAAGACTGTGGCTGCCTCACTCCCAGCAAGGCCACCCTGATCTGGCACAAGGGTCAGGGAGAGAGGAGATTTTCCTGGTCAGTGATGCCGGAGGGGACACAACTATCTGGGAAAGGAACACGGGGAGATGCTGCCTCTTCCGAAGGACTTCAGAATCTGCGGCAAACGCCGGGGTTCCGGGCACTGCAGTCATTTGATTCGGATTATCCGGGCTACGTCCCATCCCCGGATTGCAGGAGGGTGCGGAGGGGAGGGGGTAAGAAAAGTGGAGAGATGGGCTTTGGGGCCCCCTCCTGCAAGGCCCGAACCGGCCGGCGCAGAGACCCGATGGGGCAGTGAGTTCTGTGCGCTCACTCCACCTGGAGGCCAACAGAGGAACTGCAGCCTTTCTGGAAACAGGATTTAAATCTATTAACCTCAATTACTGGATTAACTCCAGGTGGCTCTTGCTTCTTGGGGAACAGAGGCCCTTGGGCAACAGAAATGTCTGACTTTAGGAGAGAGAGCGACTGCTCTGCCATCAGAGACGCTAGGAGTGAAGACCCCGCTGCCAACATCAGGCCAGCGTCTCCACTTGGAGAGCCTTTCCTATGGATCTGTGCCTCCCCCAAATCCTGTTAAAATGTAAACATTCTATGTCCCATTAAGGAAGAACTATCATTTTAGCCACTAGAGCAGGGAGAAAAGGACAAGAAGAATGTCCAGGGCTGGCAGGAGTTATTCGTGGAGAAAGGACCCAGTGGGATTCCTCAGCAAGGTCCCGGCTTCTCACAGGTACAAAGACCCAGCTAAAGAACATGCCAGAAAGAAGAGCGTAATTCAGTGCAGTGATTCTAGCACTGCGGCCAGGATGAAATCTGGCTCTGATCTTCCCTGCTCTTAATACAAACAAAACCACTGAGACCTATTTGCTGGTTCTGGCCCATTTATGAAATTGCTGCCTGCCTCTCATAGCTGCGAAATACCCATTCCTCCAAGAGACAGTGTGTCTGCAGTGGACACTTGCCAAAGGGAACTGAGGTGCTGCCCCCCATCTCACCCTGACATCTCACTATGAGACGAGAGCGTTTGCCACCCGACAGGGCTTTTCCTTATGAGAGGGGACAGCTGTGATCCCATCTGCCAGTAGAGCAAAAGCTCCCAGGCCCCAGCCTGCACAAACTCTGCCCAGAGCTCCCTCTAGCCACGTAGCAGGGTTCCTGGGCTTAGGGGGTGGGTTGTGAGTTCACAGTGGCCCTGGAATAAAGAGACTGAGTGGGATGTTGTCTGACCCGGGACAGACTTTTCACTCCCACCCCCCAGCCCCCCACCAAAGTTCCTCTACCTGTGCAATGAGGTGGTACTATCCATGGTGCTCAGCTCTAGCTGACATTAAAATCATCTAGGGAGCTTTGAAAAATTATCTGGGCCCCATCCCAGCTCCATTAAATCAAAAATGCTAAAGATGGAGCCAGGGCATCTTCAGTGTTTAAAACTTCCCAGGTGATTCTGGTGAGCAGCCTGGTTATAAAGCCCTGAGCCAGGTGCTCTGCGAGGGCCACTGGGCTTCTGTGAGTCTATAAATCCCACCCTAAAGGCAGCTCCCCTTTGCCAGGAAAGGGCTACCCCAGGAGCAGTTCAAAACGGGGGGCCAGGTCATGCAGCCGGAGAGCACCAGATAGCTGCTGTTACCTGGCTCTGTCTGGAAGGGAGAGGGAAAAGGGGTCCTCGGAGGACTGGATGGTTGTCAGGGCCTCAGAGAACTTGGAAGCAATCCAGAACTCACCAACACACATCATGAGGTTGCGGGGGCGGGGGGGGGGGGACATTGAAGGGAAAAGACCTTAAAACAACCAAAGCTATTCATGGGGGAAGGAGAAGTCCCTCCCTCACCTTAATCAGCCTCTGAGAGTGATTACAGGTGGCAAGGAGCCCCTTCTCTAACATGAGTGGCTCTGCAAATCATGCCTCAGCCCTTGGGAGGGCAGAGTGGTTAAGCTCTGTCACTGTAGCTGTGTGGCCTTGGGCAGGTTACTTAACGTCTCTGTACCTTGGCTGCTTTAATTCACCAATGGAGATAGTAATAATGGTGATGTGGCTCACAGGGCTGCAGTGAGGATGAATGAGTAAATAACAAAGCGTTTAGTAGGGGGGCTGACACACAGTGAACACTTAGTGCTAAAACTTTTTCACAGGGCAAGTTCCCATGGTTAAATAAATCGAGGAAACAGAGTTTGAGATAGATAGCCTCCTTCACTGCAAAGTTTCTCAAAATAACAATATTAAAAATAATAATGATATGTACCTCAAAAGTTGGGAGGATTAAATGAGATAAAGAATGTACGAGACCCTCAGCCCCCCATGCACATAATGGGTACTTAAGAAACATTACCTATGAGTGTTATTAGTAAGCATGGTGGATCTTTAAGAAAAGGAGAAGAATTTTCCATACTTGTGCTCTTTTTCTACAGAGCATCTTACAGAATCAGTGCTCCAGGACACACACTCTGGGGGAAAAAAAAAATCACAGGGCAGGGTGGCCGCATGTCTTCCAACCCTGTTGCCAAGGGACTGAAAAAGAGGAGCCTGGCTAGGGCGCAAGCAGCAGGGATTTGGTCATCGGGAATCATGTCCTGCTGGAAGGGAAGGGCTGGGAATCGTCTCCGCCAGCTCCCACACATCGTGTGGGGTGGGGTGCCTGTGGAAGGGGCAGGTGTCTGCGATCCGGGAGAGCTGATTTGACTCCTGACTGTGCCCCTCTCAAGCTGGGTGAGCTGGGACAAGTCACGGCACCTCTTAGAGCCTGCTATCTTTCCCTGTACCATGATGGGAGGTGGGTTATAAATTTGAGAATTTCTAAACTCCCTCCTGGGTCCAGGATTCTGTTTATGTGCATTTCTGTCAAAATGGGGGAGACAAAAGAAAAGGGAATACAGTCTAAGCCGTGGTGTCTTCCACCCATGATCCCAGATGCTATACTGATTTGCAGTGGTTTCCACTGATGTTCTAATGCCCGCTCACTCACTCAGCCATTGTAATCCATACGGATTGAGGATGTGAATAGAGAGAAAGGGTAAAGGCATTAAGCCAAACCGCACCTGTTAAGCGGTGGGGGGTGGGGGAGAGAGAAACGAAGACTGGTCCTCACCTTAACCCCTTCTGTATCTAAAGAGACTGTGAAACCCGTTCTGCCGAATGGCCAGATTTTTCAAAGAAATCTGGTGACCGTATTCCATATTTTCCAAAATAAGTATCAAAACCACAATGTCAGAAAGGATTTTTTGTGGCACTAGGTAGAAGAAGCCGTCTCAGCGACAGGATGTGGAAGCTGACATCCCAATTTTGGAAAAAATGCGGGTGGTTTAGGGGTGACAAGAGACAGAACAGCTGAAAACAGGGGTGCCCCTCCAGGTAGCTGGGGTAATATCATCACGCCCGGGGCCTTCTCTTCCTCTACATGTCAGTATGTTCTCCACAACAGCAGTGCTGATCTTTCCACATCAATAGAACGGCGAACTTCATCCTCAGCATTCCCACAGAGATGGTAAAACCCATCCTGGACGCTTGGACGGGCTTCCACCACTCCCAACCAGGTCCAACCCTTCTATCTCCTGCTTCCCCTCCCGGCTTCATTGCGAGACTTCCGTCCCCTAAACTGATTGCAGGGAAACAATGTCCCCCATTTAACTTACTAAGCCGTGAGGAGACATAAATGACCTATTTGGGATTTGCCTCCACGACTGTGCTCCTAGACTGTGAACTTCTCACCAAAAAAGCGAATGGACTAGCATCTCCCCAGGTTACAGGCTGAGCACCAGCCTGGCCCTTTGTCCTGCTTCTGTTCTCGATTTCCTGTTGTCTATTGTCTCTCTGATAAGTGCTGACAGAGGGAAGGGGATTATTTAATTGCTTTAAAGATATCAAACAAGCCAGCCCCGGGGTTATCTCCTACCCACCCCCTCGATTTTCCTGGCTCAAGGTTCTGTTACTTAGTTACTAACTGAGCTGCAGAGAAGTAGAGGCAGCCCCAGGTGGGGCAGTGCAGACTTCATTCAGCAGGTGGGGGTGGAGGGGGGGAGTCGAAAGAATAGCCATTAGGAGTCAAATAGGGAACCGAGCCTCAGGGTAGCTGCCAAGTACCGGTGGCAGCAAAGCCAAACAGGTCTTTCGAGGCATTCAAGGCGGGGAGGGGGAGGCGGGCATTATCTAGACGAAATCAACAATCCTTCTTGATTACATGTTTTCTGCTGTCAAGGTCAATGCTGTTCAGTTCCCATTCACTCTGCCCTGCAGAAGACACAGGTGTGCCTGAGGTGGTTTGGGCCAGTAGTTTTTCCAGGACCCAACCTGACTTAGGCAAGGAGAGGAGACGTCCCAAGAAAAGGACAGGAAGGGGCGTTTCACTGGTCCAGCTCTGAGATAAAGAACATTGTTGGAGGAGGTAGGTCAAGGGAGGGTGTTACTGCTTGTTGACCCGCAAGCTGGCCTCAGGCAATTGGAGGCTCTTTACCCTCCTTCCATGCCCTTGGAATATACGTTCTGCCCGTTGTTCCCATACCAGGAGCCACTTCAAGGATGCAGCATTGAGAGAATAATGTATCACTGAGACCATCTGGCCTTTAAAGCCTCTACATAAACTTTCAAGATTTTTGCCGCGGGTGCAGAAGTACCTAAGTACCTAAGACAAACCTCCTAAGAAGATTCTCTTCTTCCTAAAACCGCCACCTGCCAATCTGGAGTGGCCTGCCTGTTTCTGCAGTCTCTCTTTGCCCTCTGTGTATAGGGACAATTTCACAGGTCACCCAGGGAACTCCGAGTTTGCAAACCAGCAAGCACACAGAGGGGTGCCCAAGCACCACCCAAGGAGCCTTGAAGAAAGACGACCCTGATCTTACAGGAGCGGTCTGCTTTTGCTGGAATCGTCCTCATACTAAAATAGACATAAAAACAAACCAAGCATCGTCCCGTCAGGGTCACTATCAGGGGGGATCGGGGAAACGAAGGCCGGCAGTTCATTTCTTGTGTAGGTTACAAAACTGTGCTTACTCTTTTTTAAAATGACACCTGTTCAAGACCTTCGAAAAGATAACATGATCACAAGGAAAGACATCTGAGAGTGGAGTGGGCACTTTGTGGGTCTCACTTTACCTAGACACCAGTTGGGTCACTGGTTTTAAACTGGAGGGGACAACAGCTATGGCTGTAGTAACTGTATGCCCCGAGCATACGGAGTTCTGAGCCCAATGCCACTCTGCCCTCCTGGGACTCTCACCACCTCATCTCTCCCAGCCGCCCGTGAGCAGGGGCACCCCCCTCTAGTGCGCTACCCGCCCCAGCCCCTCTACCCTACACAGAGGAGTCTAAAGAGAAGCTGGCTCCCCGATGGCTTGGAACAAGAGGTAACCACTAGCTCAAATTCTTGTCTAGCTCCTAAGCTCCAGGATGAGGGATGCAAGCCCCATCATAACCAACATCTCAGAGAGAGACAATGAAAAGCCCTGATCCCCACCCCCAGCAGAGTGGGCACCCCAAGACACAGCCAAGCCTAGAGAGAAACCTGCAGCTGACTGCTACCTTCCCTGGTGGCTTCTTTCCCAGGTCACTCACCCATCTCTAGGGCTCACCCTACCTGCTAAACAGCCTCTGGACTTTAACTGTTAACTGGTGAATCTGGAAGTCAGATAATAGGACGGAAAGACCAAGGCAGCTCAGCCTATACCGAAAACTGTAATGGATGTTTGTTTTCCATTCCCCATCTTCCAAAACTGGACCCAGGATGGTGAGTTGTGGGCATGGACTTGGAGGAGGATGAGGAAGGAGAGGCTGCAGGATTATGACTTATTAATCTATTTGGAACAGAGGCTGAATCATCGCAGTCAAAAATGAAATCGCTTTAACTGGGGCGGTTCAGCTCCCACTGCCTGCGTGTCCCCCTTCGCACACAGCACGCAGCAGGGGAGCTGAGCTGAGTCGCACCAGCAGGTGCGGACCAACAGCAGGCTTACAAAGCCGGGTGACTGGCTGTACGGTCGCTGCACCTCTGAGCACGGACATTTGGGAGAGGGCAGGAGTCGCCGCTCTGCTGAGCCTCTGGCGGCTCCTTGAACCGAATTCTGGAACCCGTGTGCCCCCTCGCTCACTGGGCGGGCGGGGAGCGGTGCCGGCCACTGCATTGAGAAGTGCTTTCCCCAAACCCATTTCCTCCCTGCCCTCCCCCTAGCCCTGCGCCCTGGGACGACCAACGGCAGACACAGCTTTGCCAACTTGTCTGACGGAGGAGATGGCAGGGGTCCTGGCGCGAGTCTGGGTCCCCCGGGCCGCCACCCCAGCTGCCTGGGATATGCTGGATGAAACACAAACGATTCTGTGAAAGCAGTAAGAGGGAAAGCAGCGCGTGTCCCTGCCAGGAGTGTGAGTGTAGGGGCGGCCAAGATCGCCGACCCTTCACGCCCCCGCCGCCCGTGAGCGCCGCCCGCTAGCTCCGCCCGCAGCCCCCGGCGGATTCTCCACGCGGCTCAGCCCGGTCCTCCTACGGACCGGCGGGCGGAGCGAGGCTGCTGTGACGTAACCCGGGGGGGGCGTGGGGAAATGTGCCGAGGGGCCGGGGCTCCGCGGGGCCAGTCCCGGCGACGCAGCCACCCGCGCGCGCACGCGCTCGCTCGGCCACCGGCGTCCCGAGCCCCAGTCCGCGCTCGGCGCCGGGGGTCTGCGGGCCCTTCGGGCTCCGGGCGGCTCGAGGGGCAGGCGGGAGCCGGCAGCGCTGGACGACGAGCGCCAGGTGCCAGTCAAGCTGCTGCGCTCCTGGACGCCGGGCTGGATTGGGGACGGTCGCTGGGTGCGGGCGAGCCAAGCTAGCGGATTGCAGCGGAAAAGCAAAGGTGAGGCGTGTGGGAGAGTGTGTGTGTATGTGTGTGTGCGCGCGCGCGGGTGTGTCTGTGTGTGAGAGAAAAGGAGACGCACTTGGGCACCTGGGTGCATCTGCGCTGCATGGTGGTGCGCACCTCGGTGTGCCCAAGAGTAGGTCCGGGTGCGTGGTTCTCTGCCCTGTGCCTTTTGGGGGGTGATTTTTGTGGCAATGAACGACAGCGGCTGTCCGGCGTGAGTGGGGGCTGTGGGTCGTGTGTGCAGGAACGGACGTGTCCGAACCACGGCATGCTGGTGTGGGTGGCATGCGCCCTTGTCCAGTCCTCGTCCCCCAGCCGACTCGTCCAGGTGGTAGCTGCGACAGGGACAACTTCTCTCCCAGCCACCTGCAAAAGAGCCTCCAGGGGAGGAGAGCGAGTCTGCTGGGGCGGGGACGGGGGTGTCCCTGCTCGGGCTTCTGCGGGGCTTGCATCCCGAGATCCGAGATCGGAGCCTGTGAGGGGCAGGCGGCGGAGCAGAGAAAAGGAAGCGCTTCTCTGTTCTTCCTTTCCCGGCCTGGGAGATGGTCTAGGGTCCGCTCCCCCAGCACCCAGAAGGAGAGGACAGTTTGCCTATGTTTGGAAAGACCAAATCCCTGAGTGGCCCGCGCCCGAGGCGCTGGCCAAGTGCCCAAGCGGCTGTTCCCCTCTCCCAGCCATCCCTGATGTCTCACCACCCCCTCTCAGCGTTTAGAAACTGGGGTGCTAGTCAAGCAGAGAAAGACAACTATCATATGATTTCTCTCATCTATGGAACATAAGAACTGGGAAGATCGGTAGGGGAAGAAAGGGATAAAGAAAGGGGGGGTAATCAGAAGGGGGAATGAAACATGAGAGACTATGGACTATGAGAAACAAACTGAGGACTTCAGAGGGGAGGAGGGTGGGGGAATGGGATAGACCGGTGATGGGTAGTAAGGAGGGCACGTATTGCATGGTGCACTGGGTGTTATACACAACTAATGAATCATCGAGCCTTACATCGGAAACCGGGGATGTACTGTATGGTGACTAACATAATATAATAAAAAATCATTTAAAAAAAAAAAAAAAGAAACTGGGGTGCTGGCACGACCATCTTTAATCCCCCCCATCGTACTCCTGGAAATAGGAAATTCTTTAGGAAACCCTTGGATCTGAGAGCCATCGAGTTGAGTGATGAGGATTTTCTGTGCCCGTCCCGGGGAACCGAATGGGCTGCCCAGAGTCTCACCTCTCCCCTATGCCCTTTGCCAGCGAGGCTGGGGCTTTTCTGGGGCGCTCTAGCGCCACGCTGGCCCACACCTGGCTATTGTCTCTCCCGCAGGTGGGGCTGAGACCTACTGGGTTTAACAGGCCACTGGAGAAGTGACGGTGGGGAATGAATGGGGTGGGGGGGTGATGCGGAGGTGGAATGCTGGGGAGAAAGGAAAAGCTGAAGGCGAACAGGATTTCACACCCGTTCCTGATGCCCAGTCCCCATCCCCACGCTCAATTCTTAGGCTCTGGGAAAAGGAAGGGATGCTCCAGACCATTGCCACCCTCCTCTCCAACACAGCCCAGACTCAGTCTCAGAGGAAACCAACAACCAGCCATTTCCAGGGTCTGTAACTCTTAGGCTGGAAAAACAAAGCAAGCAGAAAACCAAACCTCCTTGTGCGTTTAATCGAACCACAATCCAACAAGTATTGATTGCCTGGCATTGGGCTCCACTTTCACTGGGACCCAAATGAAGCAAAAGTCCCTGGGAGACCTCAGGCAGCAGACTTCGTTGTTAACGAAATCAGAGTCACCGTGATTTAAGCTCATTTCTTCCCTGGAGGAGCCTCCGCACTCTGGGCTGGCTCCGCAGCTTACCTCCTCTGCCACCTTCCCCGAGCTCGGCCCGCTGTTTATTCCTGCTTCTCAGCCTCTTTAGAGAAGCATTGACCCCATGCAATTCCATGCCGCTCACTGAGACTCCAGCCAACAAGGCAGAGTTAGGGCAAGAGGTCAGAAGTTGACTCTCCCTCACCTGCACCATCAACATCCCTATACCTCCGAAAGCTCTAGATAGAGCTTCTGCCACCCAGGGGTCTTCACACTCACCCAGACATTGGAGTGTGAGCTTGCATGTTACATAGACGCGACCCTGGAAATGCTAGTGATTAATGTACACTCCAGTACAGGCAGCTTCAATAGGATTCTGGGTCTGTAGAATTAAAGTACCGATAAGACAGTTAGAAAAATAGTGGAAACAACCCACATTAATCCATGGATACCAAAAAATGGTATCTTTACCACTTTTTGATAGCTGCCGGTTTATGCTTTTTACCCAATGCAGAACTTAAATCCTGGGTCCCCAAAGTACTTAGCAGAAAGGTCAGCCACAAAGCCCAGACCCCACTTTACAGACAGTTGTCTGGCAGGGAAATTAGCACAGAGAAGATAAACAATGCGCCTGGCAGTGCAGAAGGAATCAGAGGCAAAGGTGGGCAAGGATCTTCGAGTACTTGTTGCTGGGGAAGTGCCCCCTAGCTAATTAGCAGTCTCGCCAAGCATAAAGGAGCAATCTGCAGTCTTCACTCAGGCCCCGGGGAAAGTGCCCGGCTCAGGAGAAATGTCTCCACCAAGTGAATTATTCCCTCTGTGTGCTGAGCACACCACCCCATTACCATCTTCTCTCTTACTGGAATCACCTCCTTCCTGCCCTCCCTGCTTCACTCTTCATATATTCAAGACCCAGCCCAAACATTCCTCTTCCAAAGCCTCCCCTGAATCCTCCAGGAAAGGAAGGCATCCTCAAGCCCTGTGTTCATTTCTCCATGCAATTCACACCCTAGATGAGCTGGCTTCCTCTGCCTGTCTCCCCTCCTAAATTCTCACCTCCTAGAGGGCACCCCAGCCGTGTCTCCTTCAAGCCTGGATCCCCGGTGTGCAGAACAAAGAAGCCCCCAGCGCTGGCTTTTGCATGACAGTAGACAAATCATTTACTTATGTGATGAGCTATTGTTTTAGATCTTAGGCCAAGCCGGTAGTGTTACAATTACTTTCCCAGCATGATGGTAAAACGAGTCAGCTGTTTTAAACCAAAGCCCAATTATCAGTCACTTGTTTTCCAGCCCACTGAGCAGCAGATAGGATGCTGTGGAAAGTGCAGAAGGGTCGGGTGTCCTGTGTTTAAATCTCAGCTCCGCCAGTTATATACACGGAATGGGAGCAAATTACTTAAACTCCCTAAGCCTTGGTTTCTCATCTGTAAAATGGGGACGGTGATCCCACTTCATAGGACGGTTGGGAAGATCAAGGGGATGAGTGTGAATGAGTTACTTCGCATTTGGAATTCACTTCTGTGAATGAGCCTGACTCTCTCACGCCTGGCTCCTGTTTTCCTCCTTCATCGGGGGATCCCAGGCAAATCCTCTGGAGTGTTAGAAGATGAGCGTTCTGAAGCAGCATCCCCCCGAGGGACTCTCTGAGGCATGTGGAGGTCAAGCACTGGGTATTGGAGAAACGAAAACAGAAGAAAAAAAAATAAAATAAATCATGCGTTTTAAATATAAAAGCAAGCCAGATTTTTATTTTTTAATATTTAGGACCATACATTTGTTCATTCTATGGGCAGCTTTCAGTAGATTACAAATAAATGAGACGGTAGAGGAGAAAAGGGGGAAAAATAAGACTTGTTGAGTCCTGATTATGAGCCCAGGACAATGCTAGGTGCTTCCACATACATTTCATCCCTTAACCTTCTGGGCACCACCATTTTAACCAATGAGAGTCGGGGTGGTTAAGTGCCTGGCACGAGGTCACGTGGGCTTCCTGGTGGAATCCTGGTTTGTTTTACCTCTAAAGTCTGGGATTTTTCCACTCTGGGGTTTTCAGAATGGAAAGACTCCAAAGCAGTCGACAAGTCAGCGATGTCCTCACGGGGAGCAGGCCAGGAATGCCGGTGTCAGATCCCTCTGAGTCAGGGCTGGACTTCACGCTCTGCCTTTGTACAGTCTGGACCAGTCAATTTCTTAGGAATCAAAGTACGGGTTTTGTTTTTGTTTTGGGGGTGGGGTGTTTTTTGTTCCGGGGTTTTTTTGTTTGTTTGTTTGTTTTTGCAGCCACAGCCATCTCCCACATGTGCGTCACCAAAGATGACAAGATAAACTATGATGACTTAACCCAAACCCTTCCCCCCTGTTGGAAAAACAACTCAAAAAGTCTGCACACTGATGAGAATGGGCTGGTAGCTCTAACACTGAGGCAGAAAGATAACACATTGTCAACGGAAGAGTCTGTCTGAGAGGGTAAACCAGAAACACGGAAGGCTGGTGAAAGCATAAGTAGCCTCTGACTGATGGGCCCATCTTCCTTTCTTCCTTGCAGATGTCACAGTGGACCCTTTGTCTCCAGGACACATTAAGGTGAGAATAAGATCTCTGGCTGGCTGGGACTAGCCTAAGGGTGTAAGGCAGCCATGGATATGGAGTATGAGCTACTCAACGAGAGCCGCACTTGGCTTTCCCCTCCATTTGACCTCGATGGCTCTGTGGTGGCGGCCAACAGCTCAAACCAGACAGAACCATACTATGATCTGACCAGCAATGCAGTCCTCACGTTCATCTATTTTGTGGTCTGCATCATTGGATTGTGTGGCAACACACTTGTCATTTATGTCATCCTCCGCTATGCCAAGATGAAGACCATCACCAACATTTACATCCTCAACCTGGCCATCGCAGATGAGCTCTTCATGTTGGGTCTGCCCTTCCTGGCCATGCAGGTGGCTCTGGTCCACTGGCCCTTTGGCAAGGCCATTTGCCGGGTGGTCATGACCGTGGATGGCATCAATCAGTTCACCAGCATTTTCTGCTTGACCGTCATGAGCATCGATCGATACCTGGCTGTGGTCCACCCCATCAAGTCGGCCAAGTGGAGGAGACCCCGAACGGCCAAGATGGTCAATGTGGCCGTGTGGGGAGTCTCCCTGCTGGTCATCTTGCCTATCATGATATATGCTGGGCTTCGGAGCAACCAGTGGGGGAGAAGCAGCTGTACCATCAACTGGCCAGGTGAATCTGGGGCATGGTACACGGGGTTCATTATCTACACCTTCATCCTGGGGTTCCTGGTGCCCCTCGCCATCATTTGTCTTTGCTACCTGTTCATTATCATCAAGGTGAAGTCCTCTGGAATCCGTGTGGGTTCCTCCAAGAGGAAAAAGTCTGAGAAGAAGGTCACACGGATGGTGTCCATAGTGGTGGCTGTGTTCATTTTCTGCTGGCTTCCCTTCTACATCTTCAATGTCTCCTCCGTCTCGGTGGCCATCAGTCCCACCCCAGCCCTTAAAGGCATGTTTGACTTTGTGGTGGTCCTCACTTATGCTAACAGCTGCGCCAACCCTATCCTGTATGCCTTCTTGTCTGACAACTTCAAGAAGAGCTTCCAGAATGTCCTCTGCTTGGTCAAGGTGAGCGGCACAGATGACGGGGAACGGAGTGACAGTAAGCAGGACAAATCCCGGCTGAATGAGACCACGGAGACCCAGAGGACCCTCCTCAATGGAGACCTCCAGACCAGTATCTGAACTGCCTGAAAAATAAATAAATAACACGCCAAGCTCTGCCAAGTGGCATGTGCTCCCTGCCCCCACCCCTCTCCTTCCTCCCACCCATCACACCTGGCTTCTAGAATAGGGAATTGCTCAGCATGAGTCCAATCAGAGAACAGTGTTTGAGTCGGCTTATCTGAGTGAATGATAATGTATTAAATTGATTACACCCCCCCTCCCCTTAAAGTGAATATTTAAATGCAGGCAGATGATTCCAAGTCAGGAGAAGAAGAGATCATGCCTGGGTATGATCTGTAGAAGTGGTGAAGCTCAACAAAAATAGAAAAGTTTATCTATGTGTTTAAAACCTAATATGTAACCTTGTGGTCTTACATTTATACTTCTCTATTCTACTCCTCGCTAGCCCCTGTGTAGTCATTACCTATGTTTCCTGTGTTCAAAAGTACACAAGTAGCAAATTGAAGTATGCCTAGTATAGGTGGACGTTTATTACAATGTGGTACCTGCAGAAATGGACTTGCCATGAAGCCAATAAAGTTTAAGCTTCAGGGATCTCTCATGCTTGGGCAGTATTTTCACATGACCACACGTTTAAAAAAAAAAAATTGTAAAAGTAAGATATTTTTGTATTCTTTTTCTTAAAGAGGTTTCCTTAAAGCTTCCAGTCTCTCAAACCCACCTCTGCCCCTGGGAATTGGCCTTACTAATTTCAGGCGAGTTAGATCAAAGTAAGAAGGAAGAGGGAAAAGAGAGTTGAGGACCCAGAACACAAATTCATGTGTTTTCTCTTCTTGGATATAATCAAAGAATTATTCATTTCCTCAAAAGGACATAAATGGTTGGGGTCATCGATTATTGTATTTATCAAAACAAAGTCTGCTTTGTTATACGATTGCATTTTTTTTCTCCTTAATTTGCTTTAGTCTTTCTTAGGGAGCCATGGATGGGGAGAGTAGAGGAAATCACCGACACAAAAGGCAAAAAAAAAAAAAAAAAAAAAAAAAAAAAAAAAAAGGACTGTGATTCTCGTGGGGAAAGCATTTTATTTTCCCCACCATGAAAATAAATGAGTAAGAATAAAGCAAAATTACACTTTTATAAGAAACCATGAAATTCTTTTTTTAAAAAATGCCAGACTTGGCTTCCTAATGAAAGAAAATGGAAATATAGTTCAATGACTCCTCTATAATTTTTTGTTTTTAAGGAGTGGATACAAAGCTAGGCACTAAAAAAAGAAAATTCACAGTGTACTAAAGACCTGAGGACCCTGTTCCTAACACACAGGCACGTGTGCCAGCCCAGCAATGTGTAGCACGTAGCAGGTGCACGAGGAGGAGTGTCGGAGAGTCCCGTCCCTCGTAGGTACACCTGTACCACCTTCCTCGCCCAGTAGACACATTAAACATCCACCTTTAATGCCATGGGCTCTCTGAGCTGTACCTCACGCACAGTCATACTAGACAGGCACCTCACACCATCAATGACATTTTTCTGTCCCTGAAATGGTAGATGAGCTCACCTACAACCCATTAGTAAGAGATGATGCCCATTTCACCAATCACCAGGGTCTGAAGTAATATACAGTCGGGTGTTTGTGAGGATGCCATCATCTCTGGGTTTTGAGGAAAGCCGCACTCTTAGTGTCTCATGTATAGATGTGGCCGGAAAAATGAGCTTTCCTCTCCTGGCTCCTTGAGCAAGGGCCGTTTGACAGAATGACTAAGAACTCCACCTGTGGCGGTCGCTGTTAATGGGCTGCCTTCATTCTGTCCATATTATTCACGCCACCTCGTTCCCAAAAGTACTTATCGAGGCCCAGGAAAATGTGTTCGGTAATATTATGATAGATAAATAAATCCGTGCAAAAATTAAAAGAGGTACAATTATAAGATGAGACTCTAGGAAAGCTGTGACCCGAAAGTGCCCACAGTACAACCTCCCACTATGACTGAAGGAAAGGTCAGCTGTAAGTTCTGCTCGGGACGTCCTAGCAGCCACGACGGATAGAAGGTGACTGCGCTTACCCCCCCTCCATAAAAACAAGCAAAGATTTGGAAGGAAATGCTTTAAACCCAATATTACCATTACTAATAATATGAAATGTTCCAGGGTCTTTGAATAAAGGCTCATTTTTTACTTAGGGAAGTGATTCCAAGGGACCAAGAACAGATGGAAATAATTTCAGGGAAGACAGACTGTGTAGCACTCAGGCTCCTGCAATCAGAGACAGCCTCCAAGGAGGCCACGGCCCACGGCAGCCATCCAAAGTCTTCAAACAAAATGCATATCCAGGTATACGGTCGCTGCTTAACAGCGCGGTGATCATTCTAAGGGGCCTTTAAGACTGAAGCCGTAATTTGGTCCAAATCAGCCAGCAGGTTGCTACTCTCTGAAAAGGAATTCTCCACCTTTTGAAATATCTCTTTCAGGGATAGCTTGCTCTCTGGTGGTTTTCGTTCTTCCAAAAGGAGTAAACATTTTAACTTAAATGTGAACACAATTTTAATTCCAAAATGCAAGCTGCGCCTTGACTCAACATGTAATTATGAACATGAATCTGCTGGATGCCGGGAGAGAACAAAAAGTAAGGCCCCTCCACTGATTTGAGGGCAGCCGGTCATCTGGATTACACGAGCTACTATTTAAACCTACCCGTTAGCACGGGTAGTTAAGAGCTGGTTAAACCTAAGTGGATCTGGCAAGAGAGGCATCAGGAGGAGAATGTGACATTGTGGCCTGTGTTGAATGACGTCAGTTTGTGTTTCAGTAACACGGAGAGTTGAATATGGAACGTGGAGTTGAAACTTTGGTGGAGTTCGTGCCATAGCTTGGGACAGTCTAGGCGGACAAGGAGAGGGACACTGGGGGATAGAAGGACACTGCATTTCCTTCCTTTGTTTTTGGAAGAAGGAAGAGGAGGAGGAGACAGGAAGCAGAGGTGGAAGAAGAGGAGGAGGAGGAATCATTACTCTTCATTAGTTGTGGCTGCTAGGAAGTCCTGAGCGGAGCTTGTCGCCGACCTTTCATTAAGTAATAGTGTGGGATTTTACTGCAGGCACTGAGGGTCACAGCTTTTCCTATAGTCTCATTTTCAAACTATACCTCCTTTTATTTTTGCATGGATTTATTTATCTATCACAAATGGTATGCAGAGAGGAAAATGTGGGCTGGTGCGTGGGACTTCCAGAGCTGGCCGTGAACCGGAGTCCGTTTGCTTACACAGATTTAACCTCCTCTCCGTGGCAGAATACAAGTGTTGCTGGCTAGATAGGAGCCCTGTGCCGGAAAAGTGTACAGTCTGGTCATTGAGAGGTAGGAAGGAATGTCTGTCGGGATACGTGTTCCCAATCAGCTCCACGTGTGACTGTTCAGTCGAGACAGCTAAGTCAGGACGGAAGGCAGAAGTGAAGGAATGTGGCAAGAGAACCCCTAAAGGGCTCCATATATGGTTGGGGGTCCCATTAGTGTTTCTGGACCATATGGCATCATATAAATCACCATAGGTGGCAAGCCAAGCATTTGAGCTTTGTAAGTTATAATTTATACTTGGTCACTTGTCTGACCCCCACTTTTGCCAGATTCAGAAGCACCAAATTTCCTACCAAATGTTCTATCAGAGCAAACCTTCACCTAAACGGGTTGTTCCCCTTCTCATATGTGGATTTCTTAGAATAGTCCCATAGGCAGAGTCTCAAATTTTTTTTCTCTAGCCGTTCATCTGGAAAGTCAGCGCCAGGGATTATATTCTATTTAACAGCCGAAAAGCTTTCGTGGGTCCATTACGCAAGTCAGCAGACCGTCAGGGTTGGGGACAGCAAGGGACGAGTGTTCACACCCCCCACCCCCACCGGCCACCGCGCTTCCTTTAACTCCGCGGTGACCAGACGCAGGCTGATCACCTAGTTTTTCCCCCTTAGATGTGTCAGGTTGTATGGATCTGGGCTGGGCTTCAAAACAGAGTTAAATATTAGCCAAGACCTAACCAAGCTGAATATAAAACTACCGATTCCCCTGAGATTAAAAGTGAGCGTCATACTAAATGGAACGCTGTGGCCTGCTCACTGGGTTCCGTGGACGTCTGCTTCCCATCGGACAGAGATTTTCAGCATGAGACGGATCACACAGACCCAACCTCAGGTGCGTGGAGAGGAAGGGGAGATGCTTTCACTTTTCATCCCTCTTTTCCTGGCATTCTTGAGGGGACAGATGAGGGAGAGAAGAAGACCTCTTGGCCAGGATACTGGTGTCTGGTGAGGGTAGGTGGCTCCCTGAAATCTGAAACGGCATCCCACAGCGTCGCGCACTGCCATTATTCAGGGACCGGGGGCTCGGATTGCTTAAGCCACAGAGCAGGTCCCTTACAGGGCAGTCACTGAAGAAAGAAAGGCAGCTGAGCTGTGGAACACCCCAGTCAGACAGCTTTAGCCCTGGACTCCGGGGGAGACACAGTTGTCCCAGATCTTTACAAAGATCAGGTTGCAAAGTAGCCAGAACAGGGGCCCAGAGGGAAATTGCTAGGCTCACAAGAGGAAGCCCGACGGTCAGCTCTACCCGACCACCCATAAACGCACCAGGTCAGCTCTACCGGACCACCTGTCGACCCAGCAGGCACCTGGAAGGAGCAGCAAGGCCACTCCTGGGCCGTGCTCCCCCCTTCCTCGCAGATGGCTGGGGTACCAGTTCCCATGGAGGTTCCCCCCCCCCCCANGCAAGGGAGTGCGGCCATTACTGAGGGGGCGGCTATATTTCCTCATGGGTATTATTTTTCACAAGAAACCCAAGCGGTTCTCTTATAACCAAGGCTTGGTTGTTTTCTCAACGCTCCCCAGCATCCTACTTCTCAGGACAAGGGGACGGTCTCCCAAGGCTCGCTCTGCTTTCTGCTCCCAGGCCCACACACCCCGCGATGTAGGACACACAGGCGACACCATGGAGCACACGTGTGGCACACACATTCGTTTGTGTGCATGGTACACACCGTGACACACATGTGCTCACATGCGATATGCCTTCTATGTCTTGTAGGCAAGACTTCCGACGCAGAGATTCTCCGGGACTTTCGGTGGAGGGACAGAACTATAATTTGACTAACTCGTTGAAGGTCTAGGGATATACACTCTTTCTTTTTCCTTCCTTTCTTTTTTAAATGGGGGGGGGCCTTGTGTATAAGCCAATTTTTCATGCAGAACACTCCATGCCTGATCATTGACTGCATTCCTGGCCCCACTCTGCTGTCTGTCCCTGCAAATAACGGGCCACCTCCGTTAAAAAAAAGAAAAAAGGTAGAGTTGGCAAAACTACCATTCATCCCCACCAGTTAACCAACTGGAAGCACGTGTTCTGCTAACAGCAATAGTTTTGCATGAGAAAAAACACACAATTTCTTTGGAGAAAAATCACTCAAAATAATTTTCGAATGGATTCTCACTGAGGACAGATTCTAACAGACATTTCTCCCCGCCCCCCCCCGTGCTGTTTTGTTTTTTTTTTCTCTCCCACTGAGGTCTAACTGAGGTCTAACCACATGATGTTCGTTTCAGGTGCACACCATGACGCTTTGATAGCTGCACACACTGTGGGATGATCACTGCAGCAAGTCCACTGAACACCCGTCACCATCCATAGCTCTAGAATTTTCTTTTTCCTGTGAGGAGAACTTTTAAGATTTACTCTCAGCAACTTTCAAATAAGCAATACAGCATTATTAGTGGCCATGATGTACCTTACATCCCCTTGACTGACTGACTTTATAACTGGAAATCTGTATTTAGCCCCTTTGTCCATTTTGCCCACCACCGCCCCCTCCCCATGTCCCACCTCTAACCACCACCCATCTGTCATCTGTATCTATGAGCTTGGATTTGTGGGGGTTTTTGTTTTAGGCTCCATATATAAGTGAAATCATATCGCACTTATCTTTCTCTGATTTATTTCAGTTAGCATAACGCCCTCGAGAGCCGTCCATGCTGTCACAAATGGCAAGATTTCATTCTTTCTTGGCTATCATAAATAATGCTGCCATGAACATGGGGGTGCAGATACCACTTTGAGAACCTGTTTTCATTTCCTTTGGATGGATAAATGCCCAGAAGTGAGACAGCTGGATCACAGGGTAGTTCTATTTTTAATTTTTTGAGGAACCACCATACTGTTTTCCAAGGGGCTGCCCCAATTGACATTCCTACCGACAGTGCAGAAGGGTTCTCTTTTCTCCACATCCTCGCCAACATTTCTTTCTTGCCTTGTGGATAATAGCCATTCTGACAGGTATGAGGTGATATCTCATCGTGGTTTCGATTTGCATTTCCCTGATGATGAGTGATGTTGAGCATCTTTTCATGGACCTGCTGGCTCTCTCTAGGTCTTCTCTGGAGAAATATCTATTCAGATAGATAGTGTGCCCATTTTTTTTAAACCAAATTTTTGTTATTATTAAGTTGTATGAGTTTTTTATCTACTTTGGATGCTAACCTCCTATCAAACATATGATTTGCAAATGTTTTCTCCCTGTCAGTAGGCTGCTGTTTCACTTTGCTCTTTGGTCTGTAGCAGCTTTTTAGCTTCATGTAGTCCCAGTTGTTTATTTTTGCTTTTGTTGCCTTTGCTTTGGGTGTCAAATCCAAAAAAATCATTGCCAAGGGGTGCCTGGGTGGCTCAGTCATTAAGTGTCTACCTTCGGATCCGGTCATAATCTCAGGGCCCTGGGATGGAGCCCTGCTCAAAGCGGAGTCTGCTTCTCCCTCCCCCTGCTCTTGCTCTCTCTCTCTATCCTCTCTCTCAAATAAATAAAACCTTTTTTAAAAAAATCATTGCCAAGACCAATGTCAAGGAGCTTACTGCCTATGTTTTCTTCTAGGAGTTTTATGGTTTCAGGTCTTACTTTTAGGTCTTTAATCCATTTTGAGTTGGTTTTTGTGCATGGTGTAAGACAGAGGTCCAATTTTTCTTTCTTTCTTTCTTTTTCTTTTTTCTTTCTTTCTTTCTTTCTTTCTTTTTTTTTTTTTTTGCATGTGGCTGTCCAGTTTTCCAAACATCGTGTATTGAAGAGATTGTTCTTTCCCCATTGTCTGTTCTTGGCTCTTTTGTCATAGGTTAGTTGACCATATAGACATGGGTTTATCTGTGGGCTCCCTATGCTCTTCGGCTGATCTATGGGTCTGTTTTTATGCCATTACCATACTGTTTTGATTATTACGATAGCTCTGTGCCCCCATGCTTCTTAATACAAATCTGAGGTTGGGCAGTTTGGGGGAAGCGGAGATGCTTGGCCACCAAGAAAATGAACTTCAGTTCTCTCCCTCAGGCATGAGCGCACCTCCACAAAGAGGCTCTCCAACATAAAAGAAGTCTCCCCCTTGCCCATCCTCCTGCTACAGGGCATTTCCAGGGTTCGGGATATCTACGTCAGCTCCTTTCGTGTGCTTTTTAAGTACGTGCCGGTATGTGATGGGGAAGAGAGCTGTGCCTCCCATCTGTAATCCAGACACTTCTGGAGCAAAGACTCAGACTGGACAAAGACTCACTCTGTTTGGCTTCGTCTTAAACGCTTTTTTGCAGATTAGTCTCCCAAATCTCTCTTCCAAACTCCCAGGCGGATGGGCACCGTGGTATTTATCAGGCTTGCTCAGGGGGGCAACAGACCACAGGTGGTTCATTTTTCCTCTCCTCTGCACCTTGTCGTGACCACCTTTTGCATTCTCCTCACTCTAAAGGGCCTGTCGGCCGGAAGGTGACAGCATTGTATCCTCAGCCATGCTCCATGTGGCTCTGCTGGGAGTGGTCTTTGCAGCTGAGGAAACCCATCCCTCCTCAACCTTAAACAGAACATTTCTAGTCCAACAGAGCAGATGCAAAATCTGCTCAGTCATCAGCAACAAGGTTCTAGGCTGTTGGGTCAGCACGGAAATGGGTTTTTAGAGGGTTTGGGATTTCACAGACTTCTTTAACTGCCTCCAGGATCAATGAAGTCAACCCTCAGTGCTGGAGAAGAACCAAAGCAGGGCACTGAAGTGTCAGACTGCGTCTGCAGCGAAAACCTCACGTCGGAGGTGGGCTTCGCCTTCCAGACCACCCAGTCAGCTGAGGCCCGGAGATACTCGGGTAGTGTCAACATAGGAGACGGGGCGCCTTTAAGCAGGAGTCTCACACTGGAAAAATCCAGCTCATCAGAGTTCCTGTGCTTTAGCTGTTTCTTCCATCTGTCTTTCAAAACAATGTTCGCTAATGTTTATTGAAATATATACATACATTGAAATCTTAAAAATGCCTTCTCTTGACAAGTCCACAATGCCACCTTTAAACAAAGGCACACCTTAGTTTTCACAACGTGAGAACGTGAGAACAGATTTTGAAGGAACTAGACAGCAAAGGCCTTTAATCCCACAGGGGGCTAATGCAGAGCCGGGCCTCACTCTTGCCCCTGTCCGTCCCGGCTTCTGGCCGTGGCCTGGCCTCAGACAGAAGCTGTCCACTGCACAGCTGAACAGGAGAAAACAGCTCCTAGTGAGAACCACCAGCGAATGGAGGCTGCTTACCCATCAGTTTGGAGGAGGAAATCAGCCAGCCCGGCCCCACAACCAAATGCCGTGAGCAGCCTCCACGCTCACCCTCTCCGATAGCAAGCAAAAGCAGACAATCGGACTCTCCAGAATGATTTGGAAGCCTTTTCTCCAGTAGACAAAAAAAAAAAAAAAAATCTCCATTCCACTTTCCAACAGCCTGAGGGCCACGTCAGTAAGAAAGAGCAGAGTACGGAGTTGACTGTGACAACGTGTTCAACGGCAGTTTAAGGTGTGTGGCATCTTTCCGAATGTAGACTTACTCCGTGTGCCCTAATCTGTCCGTCACTCCCTCGCTGTCACTCACCAGTAAACGACAGAGGGTTTTTACAAACAGTACATCAATCATTCTCACAGGAGACTGAAAACTCGTCCTACACGGGCACTCACACTGCACTTCCCCCTCTCTGCTCTTCTGAGCGGGGCTGACGTTGTTGCCATCCCCCTTCCTGAGGGTGGTGGAGGTCCAGAAATCCGAGCCTTCGGGCCCCCTCCTACCACGGCTGTGAAGGCTTTACGGAGTTTTCTTTCTCCTTCCACGCTCTGGACACAAGGAAACCAGGGAACATCCAAAAAAGCCTTTAGCAGCCCCCGACTGCAAAAACAGTGTCAATGCCGTGATGTGATAGATGGTTTTAATATGTCAAGAATAGATGTGCACGCAAGCTATTTTTATTATTCCTGGGGTATTGTGAATGTGGTTACTCTTCTTAACATGTCATTCCTGCATGTCCGGTATTGAGAAGAAATTGCTAAAACTGCCTTTGCCTTCAGAGAAGCTCTATCTCTGTGAATGTGTGCATTTCTCTGTATGTCAGATAAACTGGCCTCTCTCTTTGCTGTTATAACTGACTGTGTATGCTAGAAAGCCAGAAGAAAACATTGTTTTTTAGTGACTTTTTTTTTTTTTTGCAAGTGTACTGTTCTATAAACTACCTTCCCATGAAATCATACTCTCCACCAAAGGGACTCAGACTGAAGTTTGTTCACTAGGCCACCTGTGTGAACTCACCTCTGCTCCCATCTACCTCTGAAAAAAGACTACACGTTCAGGGAAATGGGCCACGGTCCTAGGTCACGAGATAACCCACACTTTCCAGGTTTCCTGAAACACTGACCCTGGAAACTTTAGGAGATATATATATATATTTTTTAATTCTAAGCCCCATGAAAACCCTACAAGATGTTTTCTAGATGTTTTAGCAATCATTTGGTAGCAAAAGAAAAACAACATTTTAAAAATAGACAGCCACTGCTAAGTCCCACTTGGTCTGCAGACTGATCCTTCATGAGCCGAGGGGATGGCTTCCAGATTCTGGAGCCGAGCTGGGAGAGCATGGCTAGGTCACGGTAAAGCACGCAGGGACAGGGGTGCTCTCAACGTGCCGGGAGGATGTGCCTGTTCCTGCTGATGGCAGACGCGATGACAGGGAGACCTCAAGCGTTTTAAAATTAGGCCAAAGAACATTTTTCACCTTCTCATCTTCTTTTCATTCATTCAAAATCAAAACATAATGAGAATTTCTAGGGGCTGAAAACGGGGTCTCAGCTACAAATCTGCTGACACCAGAAAAGAAAGCGAGCTAACATTTGGAGAGCTCACGGCGGACCAGTCTCTGCGCTGGGCACTTTCTAGGGGTCATCTCATTCAGTTCCCCCAGGAGCTAATGCCCACTCGACAGACGAGGAAGCCGAGGCGTGGCGAACTTGCATCCCTTGCCCAAACGGGCACTCTGAACCGCTCTGCCGCATCGCACTTCTACCCACGAGACATGCCCGACCTTCCCCAGCCCACGCTTCCTTGTCCGCAAAACAGGGATAACACCACAAACCGCGCAGAGTTGTGTAAGAGACTGGGTGAAAGAAAAATATTTTGAACAATTTGTCACATTATCAGGCACACAGAGGTACCCAGTAAATATTAGGTTTCCCTCACCTTCAATCACAGCAAAAAAAAAAAAAAAAAAA
>NW_024424897.1:7848225-7854100 GCF_017311325.1 Ursus maritimus | reverse complement strand
AAAAAAAAAAAAAAAAAAAGACCAGAAACTTTTTGGTTGTTAAACAACTGACCATTTTCCAAATTGGCTAATATTAAACTATCGTCATCCTGCCATTAGTGGAGAGCGTAGCGGGCACTGAGCCCGCCAACCACGTGATGCAAGATGAAAGCCGGTCCAGGGCAGGAAAGTAAATGCATTATGTGTCTGCCGATAAGGTGTGCACGCTTCCTATCTACACGGGGTGTTCCTTTCTGCAGAAGGGGCTTTCCTCTCCCACCAAGCCTAACTAAACTTTGGTCTCCTCCAGATCGGACCGGGGATGTAAGTTCCCACCTCCCTAAACAGAGCCTCCTGTTGCCGAAACATTCTAGAAACTTAGCAGTTTGTGGCATGTCAGAAATTGCTGAGCTCATTCTTTGTTTTTCCTCCAGTGTGAGACCATGGTCGGCCTGGGGCCTGCTGCTAGCCAGAAGGAGAGGATCGTGCCACTAATCCCGGGTCTGTAACCATCTGTGTCACTCTTAGGTCCAGCTGGAAACAGATGGCGCACTCAAAGGGGGTTAACTAAAATGAATGTAAAGAAGGAACCATGTACAGAGGTGTGGGTGGGCGTAAGGGCATCAGCAAGAGACGGATGAGGCGCCCGGACACTCCGTACAGGTGGAAACCTTTACCAGCCCTCGAGCTGAAGGGACAAGGGAGGGGATGATGTTACTGGGGCCGTGAGAGCCGCAGCCACGGGGACGGTGTGACTCTATGGGAGCTGTAGCTGTAAAGCATACTCAGCCAGGGCCAGCGTCACCGTGGATCCCTCTGATCTCCTCCCATGGCTGAGCTCAACCCGAGCCAGAGGGTAAGAGAGCCAAGGGAGGCAGTGCACAGAGGCCCGCCTCAGGGCACAGAGCAGAGAGGGGCACAGAGCACGGATGGACAGACGGACGGGGCGGCAGGGAGGAGGCACAAGGGGAGTCCCCAGCACTCCCATGCATGGGCCAGCCCCAGAGACCCCAGCATCTCAAAGCTGCCCACGCTCTACTGGCATAGCTGAAGGGAGCTCAGGAACACTGTCGCCTTAGGTACGGGTGCAGCCGAGGGGCCCTGGGGGCCTTCCAGTGTTAGCAGCACTCTCGAATTCCTAAGAGGATAAACAGGATTTTCAGAAAATAACCATCGGATGGCTTAGATGGTGCAAAAGGGGTCCAGGGTTTGAGTTCCATCCACAGAGTATTCCGGGTGGTCAGCTCCCAAAGATTTAACTCTGCTTGGGGCACTCCTGCTTCAGAATACAATTTTATGGTCTCCCTGTGGAAGGTATCAATTCATCTGTACACAACTTCTCAAATGTCAAAGTCAAGTAGGATGCTCTTCCCCTACCCCCACCTACACCAAAAGCATATTAAAAAACCAACCTGGCTATTCGATACATATTAACCAGCTGTTTGCACGTGCTCCTAAACTATATTTGCAAACACCCGAACTCCGCATTTTCTTGTGTCTACAGAGCCAGAGTCTTATCATCCAGTCTTGGGCCAAGCAGGGCTGACGAATCTCTTTCCTGGTAGGACGTAAACAAAACACCACACAAACACGCACCCCAACCCAGGAGAGGTAGAGCCCAGCACCGCTTTCTGCAAACACAGCTCCTCCTCCTACCTCTCTGCAGCGTCCCCAGAGGCCTGCTTTCCCTGAAATGGACATGTCCTGAGCTGACGTCCGCTGATACTTAGATTTTAGGTTGAGTGAATCCCAAGACAGGGCACGATCCTGCCACTGGCTCATCCCACGGAAAAGCAGACTAGAAACTGCTTCCTCCCGAGCTATTCCTTCAGGTGTGCTGTATCCAAGAGGGAAGCATCCCACCAAACTGTATTATCGCAGCCGGATATTCTCAGGTGGCCCCTGTGCGTGCCTGGGAGGCTCCCGCTCTTTTCTAGGTGAGGCGAGGGCAGCGGTATTGTCCTAAAACAGCTTCTCTTACAGATCTGCGTCTTCAAGCTGAAGACCTTCAACCAGGTCGGCAGTGACCGCCTCTCCTTGAACTTCTGCTAACCCCCGGTATCACTGTCCTAGGGTATTGACCTGTGTGAACACACTCACACACAGCCCCGAAGCACCAACATAATGGAACAAGATGGTGAAGGTGGACAGGAGTTGTTGGTTTTTTTCCCTAATTCCACAAGTAACCTTCGAAAATGCAAAGAATTCGCATAATTTGGAGGAGAGGGGAGGGCTGATCAGAAGATGAATTCATTCCACACCTCTGAAATTTGAGTAAAGCTGATTATTTTATTTCTTTCATAGGGATTCTAAGGTAAGGTGTACTTTGAATATTTGCTGATTTGTTAGCAAACCAATAGTCTATTACAAAGTTAAATGATTATCCGTGCACTAAAAACATTGTGAGTGTCTACTGTGTTGCCAGACAGTGTTCTGGAAGCTGGGAATTCAGTGAGATGAAAGACCAAGTCTCCCCTCCTTGCTGTAAGGGAGACACTCAACAAACAAATATAACAAATAAGGGAACACGAAGTCTCAATATAGTAACAGATGCTCTGATGAAAATACATGGACGGTAAAGGCAGGCGGTTAAGCACATATGCCCCAGAACCAGACAGTCTGGTTTATATCTCAGCTCTGCTACCTCCTAAGTGACTTGGGGCGAATTATATAATCTCCCTCGGCCCCAACTTCCTCCTCGATAAAGTAAAAATAAGAACTGGATCTAGTTCGGAGGGATTTGTGAATTCGGCGAACTGTGAGCATGAAATAAGGTAGTTCGTTCATATTCAGAGTCTGTAACAGTGGCTGACATACAGCGAGCCCCGGATCAATGTCAGCTCTTCCTACTTTAGATGGGGCAGCCTAGGTGGGCTTCTCAGAGGCAGTGACCCCCATGTGAATATCTGGTAAAAGAAACAGCCAGAGGGGGCTCCTGGGTGGCTCAGTCAGTTGAACATCCTACTCTTGATTTTGGCTCAGGTCATGATCTCAGGGTGCTGAGATCGAGCCCCACGTCAGGCTCCATGCTGAGCATGGAACCTGCTTGAGATTCTCTCTCTCCCTCTGCCCTCCCCCACCTTGCCCACACTCTTTCTCTAAAAAAAAAAAAATTAAAATAAATTTAAAAGAAAAGGAAACAGCCTGAGTGGAGACCTTAGGGAGAAGTGCGCCACACCTTGTTTATGAAACAGAAGGAAGGTGGGTGAAGTAGGAGTAGACGGCTGGGAAAGGTGAGGTCATGCAGGGACTTGGTGGTCTTCGATGCGAGTGTGCCTCTGCCCCCAAGGGGCAGGAAACCATCAGAGGTTTGAAGCAGGGGAGGCACTAGGATGGACAGTGGGTGGACACGAAGCATAGGGATCTATTGTAGATCAGGGATGAGCAAGCTATGGTCCACAGACCAAAGATGGCCCCTCTGCCTGCTTTTATAAATAAAGTGTTATTGGAACACGGCCATGCCCATTCATTTACATCCTGTCTAGTCCTGATCCCCTGCAATGGTTGCCTTGTTGAATGGTGACAGAGGCCATAGAGCGTGCAAAGCCCACTGACTCTGGTTTTTGCTAGCAAAAGTTCATCAACCCTTACTTTCGAGGAAGAAGAGTCTGTAGGACTTGTAAGTAGGTGGGGTGGGGATGTCAAGGATGATTCTAGGTCTCTAGCCATGAATAACTGGGTGGTGCCATTTCCTGAGATGGAGATGCCCTGGGGGAGAGTGCAGGATGGGTGGCAGGCAGAGAGTTATTACTGGGGACGCGTGAAGCTTGAGATCAGCCTGGGGTATTGCAGGAGCTCAGGCTGGAGTCACAAATGCAGGCATCACCTGCAGACACCGTTCCTTGCTCTGCATTTCCACCGCTACAGTGACCCTCTAACTCTTAGGGCCACAGGGCAGGAGGGGCTCACCTGGACAGGGAATGCAGACCAAGAAGGGACGGGTGCTAGGGCTCCAGCCTGGACCCATCAGGGATCAGAAGTCAAGAACAGGAAGAGAAGCCAGCAAACATGATGGAGAAGTGCTCCGTGAGGTAAGAGGGAAGGCCTTGGGGCTTGTCGCAGGAGCCAAGAGGAAACACTGTCCACAGGGGCAGGTCAGCTATGCAGAAAGGCCCAGAAACTGAGAAGCGGCTGAAGCTGGTGAGATGGTCTTCCTGGCTTTTACTGGATGGGGAGGTGATATGAGAAGCCCTGATGGGCGGAGCTGGGGAAAAAAGAGAACCAGAAGGGCCTGGAGACATCCGTCCTGATGCAGAAAGGAAAGATGGACAGGGGCGGAAAGGAGGTGTGCAAACAACAGAGCAAGTTTTTAAGACGGGAGACACCAGAGAATATTGTTAAGATCAGGTTTTACCCGCCATCTGAAAGTCAAGCGTTCCTACAGAACCTTTCAGAAGCCAAAATGCTGCAAAGAAGCAATTACCATTAATTCATATGGGAGAAATTTTGAGTGCTCCCATACCCAAAAAATCACCTTAGTCTTTTCTGATACTTTGGGACACATCTTGGTAACGGACGCACAAAACCGGTGGAGATACAGCCTGGATGCTCACAAACTCAGTTCAGAGCTGTGGCAGTCGGATGCTGGGATGCTGAGCGTGCTTGGGGGAAGGGGCTGGGCGCCCCCTCGCTGCTTTGGGGTGCTGCCTCTATCGGGCGGGACCTGGCTTCTGCAAAACCGACGCTGCACACTGTTTGCGCTTTTCGCCTGTTTTTCATAAAAGTGAAAATCCTCTTCAAATTCTTTCGGTTAGAGAAAATAGATTCCAAGGGAGGTCTTTCTTAAAAGCAAAGGGGCCTAACATGAACTTTTGAAAAGCAGGAGGGGCTTATGATGGCAATGATCTGGCTGAGGGGGGGAAAATTATACAGCAGAGAAGGAAGTGAAGCCTCTGAGAGGTGGGAAGGGAGATCCAGAGGTCAAGTGGAGAGGTCAAGGGAGCAGGAACACTGCTCTAACAAGAGAGCAGGTAGAGGAACTAAGTAGGTATTCAAGCAGGCTGGCAGATGCTGCAGATTTCCCAGGAGGACATTCGTGTCTGATTACTGCGATTTTCTCAATACAGCCAGGAAAGGCTCAGCCGCTAGGCTGGAACGGCAGCGAAGGGAAAAGACAACGTATGGGACTTGGAAAGAGGTCCGAGCCTGTTACAGAGTCACCGACTGTTAATCAAATGTCTTTTGTCTTCTCCACAGCATGTAGCACAGAGCTGGTGAACACGGTAACTGTTCGACAACACACGAATTCAGGACATCACCTGTGCAGCATGAACTTTCCATCACCTCTCTGCCACCTTTTTTTTTTTTTTTTTCAATCAAGGTATGGAGAATATGTGTATCCCAGACGTTCAGGCTCCTTTCATCAGCGGTGAGGCCTGCCTGGCTATTTGTCCAAGGCAGAGTCTCAGGAATCTGCAAACAGTTAAGTCAAATAACCACCCCTCCGACCACAAATGTCAGCCCCAGCAGACACAGAGGATGAACGGGGCTCTGAAGATAAGACATCAGGACGGCTGCATTAGGCTCTCTTTATCCCACTGGCATCTGGACCCAGAGCAAACACCCAACGTCTGAATCCCACCAGGCGGCGGTGCGGAGTCCAAGCTTCCGTCTGGCCTCTGGTGTTCCTTTTACCGACAGGGTCTGCCCTTTGCAGCATCCAATTCCCCTATCTTTCCTCCCCTCCCCGTTAATCTGCTGTTGCTGCCGTTCCTTTTCTTTTTTTCTCCCTTTTGCCTCTTCTAGTATAAGCTTGCTTCTTCCACTTGTCCTCTCTTCTCCAGGTGTGCCCGGCCCCATCCCATCCCAGCTCTGTGAGGGGCTGCCCCTCCCTCCAACATCATGGTTGGGGGGGGGTCCCGGGGTGAGTCTTCTGCAGGTTCACTCTTCCGATGGA
>NW_024424897.1:7778001-7848215 GCF_017311325.1 Ursus maritimus | reverse complement strand
TCCCGGGGTGAGTCTTCTGCAGGTTCACTCTTCCGATGGAACACGGATCTGCCTGATCTGAGGCCACCGTACGTCAAAGGAGAAGGACTGAAACAAGTTCGTGAGGAGGCTGTGATATGGGTGAGAACCATCTCACTGCCTTTGGTGTTTTGACTATTAGGTAATTGATGGCAGAAGATCCTTTCGCCTTTTCCAACACACCCTTTGAGCCGATACTCTGTGATTCTGTGACGTGTATGCATGATGCTTTTTGCTCATCATGCAAATATTTATTGACTCAGCCTGGGAGCCAAGGTCTCTGGGACCCCTTCCCAGATGCTAGACCACATATCACATAAGGGAAGGAGAACGTGTGGTCTCTGCAAAGACCAGTTACGAACGCTTCTATTTTCGGCATTATGTTGCCTTGATTTCCACATTTCTATTAAAAAAAAATAAGAACAAAGCTGTCCCCTCAACAGTCTGAATGAAACCAGAATGCCAATGGGCCCAGAGAAGGCAAACGTGTCAGGACAAGTTCCCAGTTTTGAAAATGAGCACTCCAGCACACAGACACTTGGCGACCAGGCCTGACCACCCTGGCAGGTGTCACGTGCCCCCAAATCACGCTCCAGCTCAGGTCCCAAACTGCCGAGATAATTGCAGAAAGTAGGAAGCAGTGTGGGAACCGTCTGAATGTTGGTCAGAATTGTTTGGCCCACCTGTCTCTTGATGTTCTAAAATTTTCTTTGAAGCTAATGATGTGACAAAGTAGAAAGATCAAGGACTTTAGAGTCAGGCTGACCAGGATGTGTAGACAGGCTTGGCTGCTAACTAACTGTGTAATCTCAGGCAGGTTACTTGGTTCTGCCGAACCTGACTTTACCTATCAAACGCGCATAAGACCACCTACGCTGTAGGATTATTGTTAGGATCAAAGGCAACATATGCAAAGTGCCTAGATGGGGCTCAAAATTACAGTTATTATAACTGGCAGAATGCCTGGGTTTCAACTCAGAAGCCCAGGATGATCTAAATATAATCTCTTGAATGTTAACACTGGATGTCTTCTACCCCTGAAGTTTTAAGGTAAAAAGAAGAAAATGACACCAAGACATCCTCCCCGTCCCCCACACGCAAGTCCCGGCACTCCTCCTTAAACCAAAACAAAATGATGGCGATAAAGCTCTGAAGTGCCTTTGCTCATGCACCCCCTGGAGGAAAACAAGAAGGACTAGTTTCTCATCTCTGCCCCTCTGTCCCCAGCACTTGCCTTGTCTGGCTGCTGAAGCTCTTGGCCCCCACCCTGGTTCTGAGAGGGCCAGACAGAGAACAAAACAAAACAAAAACAAACCATAGAAGAGGAAGGGGATGCAGGACCTTGATGCAGAAGGGAAAGGAGCAGGAGACAAAGTCATAGACACATTACCTCCAGCCCCCGGAGCCTTTCCAGCGCCCAGTTTCCAGTGCAGAAAGGTTTGGTAACAGCCTCTGTTAAGCGCTCAGTTCTGCACGCAGAAGAGCAACAGTGGCATCTTCAGGGCAGCCAGAAGAACTTGGCTGGGGAAGCAGAGGGGAAGCTCTGGTTTCAGAACACACCCCGCAGGGGAGACGTCTGTGGCCAGCTGGCCTTTTCTCTCCCTGAGATGACAGGTGAGTGCACGGTACAAGCGCCCTCATACAAACCCCAGGCCCCCCACCAAAACTGATCGCTCGACATGCCTCCCTCTTACTGCTAGACAGGCATCAGCCAAACTCTTAAGTGGCTGGAAACTCAGAAGGGTGTGTCAGTTAGGGACTCTAGGGTAAGCAACCAAAACTGATTTTGATTTTCAAAGAAATGAAACTTATCAGTAAGATACTGGACAGCTCATGTAATCTCTGGGAAAGCTGGAGAACCAGGCTCAGGAGACAGGGACAAAGGGAAGCGAAAACATTCAGAACCCAATCAAAGCAGGCCACCGGGCAATCAGTTCTGATGAGGGGCCTCTCACTATGGTCACCCATAGCTGCCACCAGCAGCACCGCCAGCACAGGCAGCTGGGAGCTCCGGCTGGATTCAGTGCCCCTGCTGCTTCCTGACATCACTGGCTCTCCATTGAAAGTCCCAAGCAGTTGGCTGATTAGCCAAGCCCAGGCCCCCAAGCTTGCGCCATAGCTGTAAGGGGTCCCTGGAAAAGATCTTGTCACACAGAGGTGATTTCCCCAAATACAGAAAAGACATTCCACAGATGCTGGGCAGCTAACATCAGTAAAATATCCCCTACGGAATGCAAACGACATGACAGCAAATTGCAGACCTAGCACCATGGAGTGTTTTGAGTCTGTGGGAAGTTGCGTGACAAACCAGTAAAGGCACAAGCCAGGAATTCAAAAATCTCAGTGAGATCCCATCCCTCAATTAGCTATGCAACTCAGGTGGGCAAATAAGCTTCTCTGGGTTTTTGCATGGAATATGCACGAATAGAAATATTCCTAGTGACTTTGCAAGGCTGATGTGTATACCAAATTAGTTAATTTTGTGTACGGGCTTTGACAATTATACTGAGTAAATCCTTTTGCCTCTTGGGGTTCCAGGTTACCCATCTGTAAAATGAGGATATTCCCTACGTTGCAGGGCTATTGTGAGGTATATATGAATGGTTTGATATACAAATTTAAATCTTTGCTGTTTGGGATTTGCCTTAAAATAAAAGAGGCGGTGGGTGGGAGAGGAAGAGAGTAGGGATACAGAAAGAACTGACCATGGGTTAGTGTTAAAGCTGGCGGTGGGCACATTACATCACCCTCTCCATGTCAGTTTGAGTATGAACTCTTACATAATTTTTTCTTTTTAATGAAGGGTCTTGGAAGTACGTAGAAGAAACAAGCCCCACTCTCCCCGCCCCGCACCCCCAGGCGCTGTTTCTCAGGCACTGCGCCCCTTCCTCTAGCCCACCACCCTCCGCCCCACGCGGGTGCCAGTGCATCCTTAGTGGTTAAACACTGGCTTGAAATAAAAACGAAGGCCCCAAAGAACTGACGGGCATCAAAGAAAAATCTAAGCAAAACGAGCGGACGCGCGCCCTAGGGAAGAGCCGGTCCGGAACGACTGCGAAGTTGCTCTCGCCGATGAACACGAACGGATCCCAACTCCACCCCGGGCACTGCATTCGGTCAAGGACCCAGAAAACGATAAACAACGCCACAGAAGACTGCACACCCGGTGCCAGGAGGCGCCAGCGAGCGAAGTAATCGAGCTGTGGCGGGCCCTCTGGCGGCTGCGGCTCCCCGAAGAGCTCATCTCAGGCGTCCCGAGCAGGCGGCGCAGTCGGACCGCGGACGCAAAGCTCGTACGAGGGGAGGAGGCACCTGCACAGGGCGGGACTTTGGATCCCCGCTACCAAGCTCGCGCAGACCGACCGCCAGCGGCAGCGGTCTACCCCACCCGCCGCGCCTGCGTTTAAAAAAGAAAAAAAAGGAAAAAAAAAAAAAAAACCAACAAAACACCGCCCATCCCATCCTGGCCCCGCCCCTCGGCCGCCCAGATGAGCCCCGAACAAGCAAGGCCGGCAGCGGGGCGGAAGCTGTTCCGCCCCCCCCAAGATGGCCGCCGGGCGGGCCTTCGGGCGGAAGTGACCCGTCGGGACGCTGACGAGTCCATCATGGCGGCCGCGGCCGCTTCCCCCGCGCTGAAGCGGCTGGATCTGCGCGACCCCGCGGCGCTTTTCGAGACACATGGAGCGGAGGAAATCCGCGGGTTGGAGCGCCAGGTTCGGGCCGAGATCGAACACAAGAAAGAGGAGCTGCGGCAAATGGTGGGCGAGCGGTACCGCGACCTGATCGAGGCGGCCGACACTATCGGCCAGATGCGCCGCTGCGCCGAGGGGCTGGTGGATGCCGTGAAGGCCACCGACCAGTACTGCGCCCGTCTTCGCCTGGCGGGCTCGGCCGCCCCCCGGCCGGCCCGGGACCCGCAGGTCAGCCCCGCACGTCAGCCCCGCACCCCCCGGTCCCACCCCCCGCGGGACCCGCCCCCGGCTCTCCCGCGGCCGCCGGTCAGTCCCCGCCCCCCGCGCGAGCCTCACCTGCCTCAGGGAAGAGCCTGCGGCTAATTTCTGGACTCCCTTCCTCCCGGGAGAACGCCGGCGCTCCTTTCGCTGGCTGCTTACCCGTCGTTCTGCAGCTCTCTTCAGGAGCCTTCCCTGACTTCCGGGCCCTGATTCCCTCACCTGTCTCGTGGCTTCGCTGGCCTCTCCCAACTTTAGATGAAAACGCCAGGGGTCTCTCGCTAGACAGCTCAGCTCATTCCCGATATAACGTTTCCTGACATTCTTAGAACACATTTTTCCCTTGTGTTAACACCTTCCCCTCTTATCGTTCATTTCCTCATCCCAGCCTTTTCCCCCACCCCACTCCCAAGAAAAACCTCCACAAACCCAAAGAACTCTTCTATCTTTGGTGGAGTTGTTGAATGACAGTACCAGCCAGCAAGCCGCCTTCTTTCAATAGCGGAACATTTTCATTTTAGGGAACTAAGGTTATTCTAATCAAGTTATCCTAAGTGTGTTTTTTCCCCCCAAACGCTAATGATTAGACCTGGTACGGAAGGATTCAGCCCTAAATACATCCTAATACCAGAGCAGCATTTTGCATTCCTAAAGAATGTTGACTTAGGGATGACTAAGTGAACGGGTAGGGAGGGTCAGAGAGGTAAACGGCAATTTGTTCTTAACGACCCTGGGGAAGAACCTTATAACGACTTGCAAAAGTACAATTTAGCTCCAGTTTGAAACTTTTTAATACGACCTGTGTTTTAGAAGAATCTGGGTCAGTAGGCAGGGCTCACACAACACAACCACAGAAGACCGGAAATACTTTTTGAAATGAGAGACCTCATCCCTGTCCTCTATAAGCTGTGCATTTATCCCTGCCTCCTCCTGGGTGGCCAGCCTTTCCTATAACTAAGTCATGCTTCATGGTTTATTAAAAAGCTAACTAGTACTGTGCCTGACTTTAGAAATGTGTTATTTTTTACAGTTGTTATATCTGATTTATTCTCAGTCAGCCCCACAAAAATTTGAGGGCCCTTTGTGTGTTCAGGCCCAAAGAAACAGAAGCCCCCTAATTTCTGCTCTGAAGGAGCTTATCATCTACTCAAGGAATTATAAATTCATGGAAAGTTAATGAGAAAAATGTAAATAATTCAGAGTAACAGTAGAAAGCATTTTAGGATAATGTGTGATTGATTCGAAAATAATTATGTACATTTACCATAAGATTTCCGAAGGAAGTCACTTCAGGCTTGAGTCCTCCTCAGTAAGGAGAGCCCTTCATGACAGATGAGATTTGGAATATGGGTCTGGAGTATGAAAAGACAATTAAAAACAGGTAATCAATTTAATTAAAGCAGGAGTTCTCAACCTTGGTGCTTTTGACATTGGGGCTAGATCATTCTTTGTTGTAGAGACTGTCCTGTGCATTTGGATGTTCATGAGCATCTCTGGCCTCAACCCCTAAACACCTGTAGTACCCTTCTCCCCCCTCCTGATGTCTCCAGATCAGAACCATCAGAAGGATATGAATCTCCTGGGAACTTGGGAGCAGAGTGGTGGTATGCTAAGATACATTTGGAGGTCAGATGACTAAAATTTTTGGTAGGCAGATGAATTTAGTTTTGAACATACTGATTATGGAATGGCAGAGAAACTGAGCAGGGCAGCAGCAGAAAAGGCTCTCCAGTGGAACTTGGGAGTGGTGAGGACTAAAAAAGAGGTGGGAGTGGTATTCTGCTAAGAGGTGATGCTGGAGGGTAGGATTCCTGGAGTAGGAGGGTGGACTGAGATGGGGAGAAGCGTGAGGACTGCACCAGATGAAGAGCTGATGGACAAGTAACAGAGAAGTCCGTCATGCACTCAGAGAAGCAGGAGCAAGTGTAGGGAGGCTGAACGTCAGAACAGAGGAGAAAGCTCACTTGAGTGGTGGTCTGTAGGGCTCCATGCTGTGGAGACATCTCGAGGGTCACGGATAACCAGACTGAGATGACCAGACTAAGTTTGCATCTCCATGAGACTGAGCACAAATGCACCCAACTGGGAGGACAATCCAGTGGGATTGTACAGCACTCCTGACTCCAGTCATTCTACGATACCTAACTTTGAAACCTTGCCAAGGGGGGCATGGACTCGGGCGTAATAAAAGCTTTGTACCCTACAGCATACCCACGTTTCTCCCCAAGACTGTCAGACACTGACCTTACACGGGTTGGTTCTTCTGCCTTCATTCTGGGCCTTTCCCTGCAGCCACAGCCGCCGTCCCAGGAGAAGTTCTATAGCATGGCTGCCCAGATCAAACTACTCTTAGAAATTCCGGAGAGGATCTGGAGCTCGATGGAGGCCTCCCAGTATCTCCACGCCACACAGCTCTACCTGCTCTGCTGCCACCTTCACAACCTGCTCCAGCTGGATTCTTCTAGTTCCCGATACAGCCCGGTCCTCTCACGGTTCCCCATCCTCATCCGGCAGGTCGCTGCAGCCAGCCACTTCCGGTACGTGCACCCAGCATAAAGATCTGCTCTAGGGATGGCCACACTTCACCACTGCCGGTTTGTGGAATGTGTCTTCTGTCCTGATGTAAAATATTCCCTGTTGCTCTTTGTCATCACCTTCCAGGTCAACTATTCTGCATGAAAGTAAGATGCTGCTCAAGTGCCAAGCCGTGTCTGACCAAGCCGTAGCTGAGGCCCTGTGCTCCGTAATGCTCTTAGAAGAGAGTTCTCCTCGCCAAGCCCTAACAGACTTCCTGTTGGCCAGAAAGGCAGCTATTCAGAAACTTCTCAACCAGCCGCACCATGGTGGGTTTGCCTTCTTTCCAAAATATGGTCCTTAAACGAGGGAATGGAGAAGGGGGAGCTGAGGCAGACCAAAGCACCTAGAGTGTTCTCTAACTTTACTAAAGGAAACTGTTTACAGGAGGATGGTTTCTTCTCGTAGGTACCGGCATCAAGGCCCAGATATGCTCATTAGTGGAGCTGCTGGCCACCACTTTGAACCAAGCTCATGCTCTTTTCTACACTTTGCCAGAAGGTCAGCTGCCAGATCCATCCCTGCCATGTGGCTTGCTCTTCTCAACTCTGGAGACCATCACAGGCCAGCATCCTACCGGTGAGCTCTTAGCCAACCTTTCTTATTTCCACGTTCTTCAACTGTTATTTACTGAGCACCTACCATCTGCCTGCCACTGCAATGGGCCCTGGGGATACGGCGGTGCACTGGACCAATACGGACCCCACTTCCGTGGAGGTCATGGTCTAATAGTAGAGGCAAATCCTGAACTCACAAATACATACGTATCTACTGAACAGCAATAGTGGCCACTGCTATGAAGACAAAGTACAAGCTGACTTGGGAGCATTGGAAAGAGGGACCTCACCAGAGAGGCTTTCCCTGGAGAATGGTATATAAACTGAAAGCTGAAAGTTCGGTGAGAGTTAGTCAGGTGAGGAAGGCAAGGAAAAGAGTTCCAGGCAAAGGAGATGGGATGTGCAAAGGTCCTGAGGCAAGGAAGATGTTAGTATATTTGAGAAATTAAAAGTAAGCAGGTGAGGCTAAGGGGTATTGGGTGGAGGAAGGGCAGCATGAGAGGAGACCTGGCCAGTCTAGTAGATGTGATCAGATAATGCAGGGTTGTGTGGACCAGGCTAGGGAGTTTGGCCTTTATCCAGAGAACAATGGATAGCCTTCTAGGACCTTCCAGGCTTGTCCATCCTTCTGTGTTCCTGTACATCCTGTGCTTTTATTTGATAGCATTTATCCCAATTGGAATTAAATACAATTGGCTTTTATGTGGCAGTGGATCTCCATGGGTTCTGGAGTGGATGGTGAGAGCCCTCTTGGGAGGCTGTCGTCCCGACCTAGTTGGCAGACGATGGGGGCTAACTGGGCAACTTGGACATCTGTTTAGCAGAGGATTTGGTGGATTAGTGGGGAGGGTGTGGAAAGGAGGTGTCCAGGTTTACTAGAAAAGGAGCTGGTTTGAAAGGGCTGATGATGAGTACATTCTTGAAAATACTGCTTTGGAGATGACTGAGCCCTTGGAACAGGAATGGTCAGTGGGCAGGTGACCGTGGGTCCAGATGAGAGCAGTGAGAGGTCTGCCTGGAGGCACACATCCGTGCACATGGCTGTTGTCTGAAGCCGTGGGGATAGGGGACATCATCAGGAAGAAGAGAGGATGGCAGAGGACTATGCCTCAGGGGACTCCGGAACTCAGAGGTCAGACGGAGAAGACACAGCCAAAGGTAGAAGAGAAACAGGTAGAAAGTGGGGACAGCCAGCCACCTGGTCATTTTCAGAGAGACAGATGTATTATGTAGCCTCTTCTTGGGCTTACTTTATCTTTCAGCGAGGGTGCCCCTTCCTTATGCCCTGGCTTCCTTCTAGGTGCTTCCACTTAATGCTTTATCCCTCTCATGAAAGGTGAGTACGGGCTAATGTGTCACAACTTTGGACAAGTACAAGGGACCTTAGAAGGCCCACTGTGTTGCAAGCTCCGGTGGGTGCTCACACACACAACGTGGTGAAGGGGCCTTCCAGAGTCGCCCCACAGATACCTGCATCCTTCTTGGGAGGTGACTTTAAAGAGCTACAACTCACCGATCAGGAGGAGTGATCTTCCATTCTTTCCTTAGCGCTTCCAGGTTGGTTGGAGGATGGTGAGGAAAGGGAAACTGTCACCTTTTCCTTTGTGACAACATGAGGGCCGCATAGCACTCAGTACTGCTTTCTCTCCCTGCCCCGCCCCCACTCCCTTCCTGCCTGTCCTTCTCTTCTCTACCAGTGTAGAGAGTTGGCAGGAAGCTGCCAGCTCCCTGATGAACGTACATTCTATGCTTTCTTTTCCCCTATCTCCGGGGTCAAGTCTGACCTGCCCAGGGGAAGACTAGATGATTTTTGGAAGCTGCTTCTAGGTCCATTTTTTAATATGCTTTTCACAGGATGGCCCCGATTACTTGTCACTTGGCCTTCTCTTAGGAAAGGGCGCCGGCATTCTGCAAGAGATGAAGCTGTGCAGCTGGTTCAAACACCTGCCAGCGTCCATCGTCCAGTTCCAGCCGGCTCTCCGAACCCTGGCGCAGCCCATCAGCCAGGAGTACCTGAAAGACACGCTGCAGAAATGGATCCACATGTAAGTAGCCAAACTTTCCTGAGGCTGGCAGGCCGCCCGGGTAGCCACACGAGGGCCAATGAGGCCACTGAGGAAGCAGGGAGAAGGCTGATCTTCTGGATGCTGCTCTGCCTGCTGCCCACTGGGTCATGCCAGTCACTCGCTCAGCCACCAGTCACTGCCTTCATGGCGGGTCGGTGCCCATGGTGGGAGGACCAAGAGGGAATTCGCCTTTCAAAATATTACCCTACAGGATTTAAAATTCTGTGTAAGAATTCTGCTACTCCTAAGCTTTTATTTAATGCAGTGGTTTTTGAAGCCATTCTAGGGGGCTCTAATCTTCCTTCCAGATAGATACCTCAGGGAGGCAAGGGTAGGCCCCACCCCCCAATCTAGCCAGAAATGCTGTTTATACATATTTATAAAAACTCTCAGAGATAGAGCTATTTATATTGGGACCCAGGTAAGAGGTTTTCAAATGGAGTCCTGCTGTGTTTCTTAATAAAGGTGTGAAAAATGTGAATCTCGTGAGGCCCAAGAGAAATGATTTTGTTGCAGGTGCAATGAAGACATTAAAAATGGGGTCACCAGCCTGCTTATGTATGTGAAGAGCATGAAGGGCCTCGCAGGGATCCGCGATGCCATGTGGGAACTACTTACCAACGAGTCCACCAGTCACAGCTGGGATGTGATATGTCAGCGGCTTCTGGAGAAGCCACTCTTGTTCTGGGAGGATCTGATGCAGCAGCTGTTTCTTGACCGATTACAGGTGAGGAGGTCATTGGTCCAGCTGTTCTCTGGCCAGTCCTCACATGATCTTTTGATGTCTGGGGGACTTCTGTCATCTTCTGAGTGTACTCTTTCTCTGCTGACTGACTCAGGGATGGCTCTTCCGGAGAACGAGCCATAGACATGAGCAGAGATCCAGACTCTGGTGCAGAATGAGAGACCAGGCCTCTGTCATGTGGTCGGGAACGTGTCCATGGCCATCAGTGACGACTCTGTCCTCCGCCAACACCATGTCATCCTCTTGAGCATGCTGGAGAACACGCAGAGTGCCAGGACAGACTGTCACTTGGGGCTCTTGCTTTGAGATTTCCTGACAGGAGTCATGACTGGAACTCTTCTCTCGCTTTCTTTCAGACGCTGACAAAAGAAGGCTTTGACTCCATCTCCACCAGCTCCAAGGAACTGCTCCTTTCAGCCCTGCAGGAGCTTGAGGGCAACTCTAGCAACTCCACTTCCAATAAGCACATCCACTTTGAGCACAACATGTCTCTCTTCCTCTGGTCCGAGAGCCCCCAAGACCTGCCTCCTGACGCCGCCTGGGTCAGCGTGGCGCACCGGGGGCAGTTTGCTGGCAGTGGGCTCGCCATGAAAGCGCAGGCCGTTAGCCCTTGTGTCCAGAACTTCTGCTCCGCCCTAGATTCTAAGCTGAAGGTGAAGCTGGATGACCTCCTGGCTTACCTCCCCACTGCTGACTCATCCCTGCCCAAGGACGTCTCCCCCGTGCCAGCCAAGGGCTGTGCCTTTGACAGGTACGCAGATGCCGGGACGGTGCAGGCGATGCTGCAGACCCACTCGGTGGCGTGTATCCAGCACATCGCCGAGTGCATCCGGGCGGAGCTCCAGAGTGTCGAACAGGTGGTGCAGGGGCAGCAGGATGTCCTCAGCGGTGTCAAGTTGCACGCGGTCCTTTTCATGGCCAGACTCTGCCAGTCTCTGGGAGAACTGTGTCCCCATCTGAAGCAGTGCATCTTGGCAAAGTCAGGGAGCTCCGAGAAACCAGCAAGGGATCCCAGGGCTCTGAAAAAGCAGGGAAAGGGGAAAACGCGGGAAATAATTCCCACGCAGGCCAAGTGGCAGGAAGTTAAGGAACTCCTCCTCCAGCAGAGCGTGATGGGCTACCGTGTCTGGAGCTCAGCGGTCGTGAAGGTGAGTGACACGCACCCAGTCTTCCTATGCTCACGGGGCAGCCCCATCCTGGCTCCCTTCCATCACGTTCCAGGCTGGCCAACCTCAGGGAAGTCTTTTTTTTTCCCCCAAGAAAAATTTAATAAAACTTACTTTATTTTATATCTTTATTATGTACCTGTAAGTATCAAACTAGTGAGAATGTCAATTGTAACAGAGATGGCAAGTGTAGTTTTGGCATATCTTGACTTTCTGGTCTACTTCTATTTTTTTTTTTTACATTTGTTTATTTAAATTCAATTAATTAACATATAATGTATTAGTAGTTTCAGAGGTACAGGCCTGTGATTCATCAGTCTTATATAATACCCAGTGCTCAGTACATCACATACTCAGGGAGGTCTTTTCATAGCAAGGGAATAACAGTTCTTATTTCGTGCAGTTACTTTCACTTCTCTGTGATAGTGAGCGCAAATGTAAAACTTTTTTCCATTCAAATGTCTAGCCTGGATTTTATAGACACAAACTCTGGGTTTTTGTCCTTCCATCTGATAAGAATGAAAGACCTCCCTGGACAAGGATCTAGATTTCCTGCTCTTCCACCCAAATGTCATATTCCCTATGGTCTTCCCTGGTGTCTTAAGGGGTGGCCCCTGACGTTTGTAAGGGAGTTACAACAAAATTCCCATGGCTGACATAATTAGCCCGAGAAGAGTGATATTTCCACTCGCCACCCCGCACGTGACCAACACAGCAGAAGCTGGGCTCAAGATTACTCAAGTAGCTTAAAACACTCTCTAAAGGAGCTAAGCGGTCTATTGGATATTTGCCTTTTATTACCAGGTTTTGGCTCATGGATTCACCCAGTCGTTACTTTTAGACGACGCCGGCTCAGTTCTGGCCACAGCCACCAGCTGGGATGAACTAGAAATCCAGGAGGAAGCAGAGTCTGGCAGCAGTGTCACGTCCACAATCCGACTCCCTATACAGGTGAGCAGGTGCCCCCAGGAGAGTACCTGTGGGCCGGACTGGGCTAAATCGCCCACTCTACAGGGAGGAAAAAGACAGGAAAATCAGCCAACGTACAGTTTCCGAGGAAGAGCCAAAAGTGGTATTGATAACTTTCTACTATGGGGGTACAGTAGACATAGGGCCAAGTAGGTAGCGGACTGTTCAAGACATCAGCTAATGAGGTTTCCTGTGTAGCCTGGGCTCTGTCCATTGGAGAGCTGCTCACCCCAAAGTAAAAACAGCATAACGCACAGTGCCACCTGCCAGGTCAGCCCCCAGCCACCAAACAGGTGACAGCGATGGTCACTTCTGTTAACTGGCCTCCTGGGAGGGGCTGCCTGGGGAGGTCCAGGTCCTGGTGCATGAGCCTAGTAAGGATAAATGGACCCCCTTTTACCACGTCTCATTCAATTGGCACAAGTCGCTGACTTGACATTCCTTTGTTCTCTTAGCCATCATGGTACGTCCAGTCCTTCCTGTTTAGCCTCTGCCAGGAAATTAATCGAGTTGGAGGCCACGCTTTGCCAAAAGTGACACTGCAGGAGATGCTGAAAAGCTGTATGGTCCAAGTGGTAGCTGCCTATGAGAAACTTGCAGAAGAAAAACAGGTGAAGGTAGGTGTTTGAATTTTTTCCCACTAAGAACAGAAATAAAAACCCGAGACTTTTTTTCCTTGGGCTTAGGCAGTTCCCATCAAGGATTCCAAGTGTCTACGCTCAGCGCTGGCTAATCAGTATTGGCTTCCTGCTCTGCGAGTTCATCATGCCCCTTCTCAAGGATCAAGCAGGTCTGCACTAAAGGGCAGTTCAGCAGGAAAAAGGCCTGGTGTCGGGGCCCCAGCACTGCCATGTATGTGCTGCGGCTTTGGGCCAATCACAAAGCTCTCTCCATTTCTCCCGGGTCAGGTGTGGTCATTTGGACAACTGCTTGGAAGGAGTGGCGAGGGACCGTGCCCAGGGTAGCCAGTGGCACACAGACGTGCTCGCCTGAGGGAGCACCTGTCTCCCAACGCCCCCCCCCCACCCCTTCCCCGGAGTGTTCTGCCCTTGGTGGATGTTCCCATTTCATTAGTGACATGTTTAAAACAGGACCAACTCCTGCTTTAGGAAAGAATTCAGGGAAGTCTCCTCTCCTAAGCTTCTTCAAAATGCCTCTCCTTCCTGCAAGGAGCTTTTTTTCTTCGAAAAGGGCAGTGTGCAATACCCGAGGCCTTTGTTTGCAGGTTTTTAGTTTGGTTTAAGACCAAGTTTTGAACATAACCTGTTGTCATGACATCAGATGGCCCTTGTTGAGTGTACAGAGCTGCTGCTTCTGAAGCCACAAGCTGTAGCTCAACCAAAACATGGGCTGTCTATTTGCTCCTGTTACAAGTCCTCTCCCTTCATGGGTGGGGCGGGAAATTCGTTTACAGAAAGAAGGTGCCTTCCCGATGACCCAGAATCGGGCCCTGCAGCTGCTTTATGATCTGCGCTATCTCAACATTGTTCTGACAGCCAGGGGCGAGGAGGTGAAAAGTGGCCGCGGCAAACAGGACTCCAGGTACGCTCACCCCAGCGGGCTCTCCCAGTGCCGCTTCTGCCGAGGGCACACAGCCCCTAACCAGGAAGCCACCAAGAGACAGCCTCTTGTTGTACATTAACTGTTAGCTTTAGCCAGGAAGTGCTCGAGTTACCAGCTAGATCAACAATGGCCACCTGCTGGGTAAATCCCGTGCTCAAGTGGGGGAGGTGGGCTCTCATCCTCTCTCTTAGTCAGCCTACCAGCTCTTGGGTATCATTTGAGCCTCTGGCGCTTCCCCTGACAACAAGAGGAAGGAAAGGACTTCACTCAGACATCTTAGCAGGTTAAAACTTGAGGATTACTTAAGCACCATGGGCAGTGACAAGCGGTACCAAGCCAGCAAGTAAGAATAAATCCAAATACAGGGTTTCTTTAGCATGGAAATGCCATAAGGTTGGTTTATGACCTAAAAAAATGTGGAGAATAATCATAATCATCTTTTCAGAATTGAGAAAGTGGCTGACTACCTGGAAGCACTCATTGACCCGTTTGACCTGGATGTTTTCACGCCACACCTCAACAGCAACCTTACTCGCCTGGTGCAGCGAACTTCTGTAAGTCACGTGAGAAATGAGCTCAGCGCGAATGTGGAGCCACAGGCTCAAATGACAACGTAAACCCGCTCCAGCACCTAATACTCCAGGAGGCAGTGTCGGGAGGGGGCTGGATGCAGACAGCTCAGTTCAGTTGTAAGGGCTGAAAGAGGATTAGATAAAATCTCACTGGGGAGGCAACCGCAATCTCACTCCTCTAGTTGTAGTAAGGATTATTAAGGTTTTATCAAGGCCTCAGAGGAATAAAACAAAAGAGCGATGTGACTCTGAGATTCTGACCTGTGGGCAGTGAAAAAGGTAATTCTGAAACATAAACACGCTGCAAGGAACATTCCCCAAAAGGCGAGAAACAAGAGAAGGGATTATAAACAAGAGAAGGGATTTTCTCTTTTAACCGGACAGGGACAAACCCAGCCTGTCACTGTGCCCCGTTTCCTGTCAGGTTCTGTTTGGATTGGTCACTGGAACAGAGAACCATTTCACCCCCAGGAGCTGCACATTCAACTCCCAAGAACCCCATAACATACTGCCCTTGGCGTCGAGTCAGATCAGGTAATGATTCTAAGATGCTTTTGCTGGGCCCCGAAGCTTCCTGTTCATGCCACTGAAATTCGTCTTGTCTTGGAGGTTTGGACTTCTTCCACTGAGCATGACAAGTACCCGAAAGGCCAAATCAACCAGCAGAAGCATCGAAACAAAAGCCCAGGTTAGTGCAGACAGCAGGGGGTGCACCCGTCTCCCACCAAACCACCCGATTAGCTCCCCTTTAAATAATCGATAAAGAACTGAATGACAAAATGCACTAATGCTGCTTTTAATGGCGGCGCAATATAGAAGTACAAGGTTTCACTAGCTTGAGCTGAGAGGAGTTTTAAAAGATGCCCATTTACACTATCAAGTAGCCTCATAATAGAAGTGTTATCTCAGGCTGCCAAGGCTGTAGAAAACAAGCAGGACAGGATGGAGATTACTTCTTGTTGTTTGCAGGGTGGAAGAGTTAACCGCTTAACCCAGCACTACGACTATACTTATTTGGAAAAAAAACTTGTTTTGTTCTGGTGGTGGTTTCATCTTCCATTTCTTGCAGTTGGGTGGGAAATAAAAGGGAATTTGCTTTCTCAAGTTTGACATTTTCTTGTTAATACACGTTTTGTTTCAGTCGCCTGCCATCCGTTAAGCCCGCAGGAGTCCTCCTGGGTATTTCTGAGTTGTGTTGTTATGCGTGTGCTTGAGCCCAAACAGCTGGTCTTCTTACAGCATTTAGTTCTGTTTGCTTTCTTGCTGGACAAAATATTAGCAACGTGTCCTTTCCACCTTCCCTGCCATACAACCCAGTCGGACCAAAATTCTTCTCAAACGTCTGGGTGTACAATGTGGGAGGCGGTAGTGAAAAGCACAGGCCCCCGCACAGGCCCTCCCCTCCGCAGGCTGGGGCCTGTGCCGGCGCTCCCCCCGGACCTCTGAACCTCTCCTTCAAGTAACTGACCTGTGAGTTCTGTCCGTAGGAGAGGCTCAGACCACGGAAAGGAGGTACCTACGTTTACCCTTTTCCTAGGATAGTCCTCATCTTCAAATGTTAGTTCTGTCCCGTAAGAAGATCTCATTTTGTCCCCTATGTCCTTTGCCAGTCTTGACAAAGAGTAGAGTCCCCTGACTAGAGCTGTCCGTGCTGCTGAGATCGCTTGTGTGTGCCGTGCGGACTCCACGAGCAGTGGCGGGTGTGAGCAGGCAGGAGGGTCTGGGTAGACTCTAAGGCACTTTCCTCTACATGCATGGCAGGTTGTCCCCCCGGCACTCTCCCGAGCAGGTGACCCAACACAGCCTGGCTCCTTGTTCCGACAGCTGGTCAGTGAGGAAGAAGACGCGTCCACGCCTTCATTATTCAAGCTAGGTTGGCTCTCTAGTATGACTAAGTAACACGGGAACATAACGGTCTCTCTCTAAATAAATACTACATCATTTCTGCTAACGGTGCCTCTGCTTGTTTGTTTCTAAGCCACACCAGTCTTTCCAGTTTCAGCGGTGGAATGTGGCCCCCAGTTACTGTTAGGGGTTCCTTTAAGCCTAAAGTGAATCCTTATCCAGCAGTTTCACAGTACTTGTGATTTTAGACAACAGTTCAGCTAGCTTACACTCGGTCAGCATTCCTCAGCACCTTAATTCTTGAACCCCAAGGTGGATTCCCAGCGAGATCACAGAAGCTGCTGAAAGAACAAGTCTGTGAGTGAGATAAAGGTCATTACATACTTCTCGACTGTTAGAACTGTGCCGTTTCCTACTAAGTCTGAGATGGAGGCTTTGGAGAAATAACGGTAGCGGAAGTGAGCTGGGTGTACAAGTCTGAAAGACATTCTCTCTGGAAATACAAATATATAACAAAGAGAAGACAGTTATTAGCAAGGCTGCTTCACTGACACAGTCTAACTTGGATCTGATTGTCCTCCTGTTACAGAGGAGAGTACTTTCAACAGGACATCTACATACTAAGAGGTAGTATGGCAAATAATTTCAGTGCAAGACTGAATCAAGCTTTCTATATTTTGGAAAACAACTTAGGTTTTTTCATGGAAACTAGATACTCTTTACTAGTTTATTGAATTTAAAAAATTGAAGATCCCGCATTTTTAAAAGGCCTTTTTACATAAAGTAGAATTTCTAATTGACAGATTTGGAAATCAATCTGAACTGGACAAACGATGGATTCAACACGCAGATGAGATTTCCTCATACCATTACCTCGACACGGATTTGATACCCACCCTCAAAAGAATCCTATAAAAAATTGCTTCAAAGCCCCTTTGAAATTGCAATAGTGCAGCAAAACCACAAGTAAACAACTGCCTGTTAACCTGTTATTTCAAATATAGACTGAAAAGCCAACAGGCATATTTTTGTGCAATTTTTTAAAACATCATAAGTTGAAATATCAAATCTGCACAGCGCTGTCCCTTCACAGAAGGCAAGAAACTGCCGGCACATCATGTCGGAGGCCGTCCTCGGTGCTGTAGGCTATGAAAGTGGGCCTCCTTCAGGGTCTGGTTGATGTGGAAGTAAGGGCCTTGGCACAGTGCAGACTGCTCGGGAACAGGCTGGGGGGTGTTGGGGCCGGACCCGGCCGCCATGTGGTTCAAGCCGCTCTCCGGCCCGCTCGCCCTGTCCGGGCTGTTGATGCTGCTGCTGCTGCTGCTCCCACCGCTATCGCTGCTTGAAGACTGGAAGGAAAAAGAAACAGGATCGCGATTAGGCTGTCTGGTTTCTTAAGAACTTCACTGTGGTTTCATTTACAATACCCCATAAGAGCATTCTTCCTATTCGGTTTGAGGAGGACCAGCATCAAAACATATATTGGGCTTTGCAGCTTCAGAGAGTACGTTCACCTAAGATGGTTCACTCTGTCCTCGTGACTGCCACGTGAGGTGGAGCGGGATTATGATCCCCATCACATCCCCAGGAAGTGGCAGGGTCCGGGTTTAGGCCTTCCGACTGCAAAGCCCTTCAACTACATCCTAATTCCTTTACACGTCTTCTCTACCTGCTTTCATCATTCATTCCAATAATTTCCAAATAATCGAAGGAGGAAATTCTCAGCCTTGTCTCAGGCTCCAAGGGAAAGTATGAATCATGAGTACACATAAAACGGCTACTCGCCACAAGTTTTAAAAAATCTGTGACAATTTCGTGGTTATCAGCTCATGGACACAAAATGGTATTCTCTGAATGCAGAACACCTATCTTGATGGGAGTACAACATACTTCTTATAAAGTTACATTAGCAATTTTGCAGTCTGATATATGTGTGTGCATGTGTGCACAAGTGTGCTTAATTTTTTTTAATGTAACAAATACGATTTGGTGTCTTAGTTGTCTTGAAGAAGCTACTAAGATCCCTAAGAACTAGGGTTCTCAAAAGGGAAGGCAATGGTAAGAATCCATTTCAGAATTATGGTATTTTACAATTTAAGTATTGCATTTCAAATTAATGACTAGCAGTACCCTTCCTCCATTCATTCACAACTCAACCCAGTACTGTACTGGAAAGAATCAATGCATGAGAAAGTTAGAATTCTAGTAATTAATGATCTGGTGTCTACTTTTCTTAACTTCACCCTTTGGTCTATCTAATTCATGCTCCCTTACACTGAATACACATTCCCTTACAATGAATGTCCAAAGACATTCATTTTGAAAAGTCTGCATACAACTATGTAAAAGCTACATGTAAGAAAAAGGTCTGGAAAAAGGTCTGGAAAAAAACTGGCTATAGTAGTTATGTTAAAACAGAGGGATTAAGTTGCTTTTTTTTTCCTACCCTTTAACATTCTTACAATGTGGTTATTATATATTTTTACTATATAAATAAACGTGTATGTAATGTTTCCAGATAGAGACTGTAAAAGTGATTTTTTAAAATACTAATTTATCCATTTACATAACAGTATGTACAGAAACATCTGAAACAGCAAAGAAAGCCATGTCCATGAAAGATATTCGTTCTTAATAAGTCTTAAAGGAAGAATCAGCATGGTCCATAGGTCATCTGGAGCTACTTAACAGGTCCCATATCCCATTGCCCAAAGATAGTAAAAGACAACCTATCTGTCTTTCTACAAAAAAACACAAACATGAAAAGCATTGTGGGCTGAATGGAGTCAGATGGCAGGGTCAGCAGCAGCAGCAAATTTACTTCAAGACTGGGGCGCCTGGATGGCTCAGTGGGTTAAACATCTGCCTTTGGCTCAGGTCAGGATCCTGGGATAGAGCCTGCTCGGCAGGGAGTCTTGCTTCTCCCTCTCCCTCTGCCTTCCCCTCCCCCCCCCCGCCCCGCTGATGCTCTCTCTCTCAAATAAATCTTTTTAAAAATTTTTACTAAAATTCTTAAGAAGTCAAATACAATTCAAAACCAAAAGTTGTTTTCCATAAAAGCTTCTCCTAACCTAGAGGGGAACAGCCCAGATGTGCAGCGCTCCCACACCTGGTACGGTCGTGAACAGTTAACGAGTCAGCTACTACACTAGATGAGAAACCCACCGCGCAGAACACTTTGTTTCCTCTTAGTCTGTTTTCTTTACTGTTTTTCGTTACAGGTACTGTCTGAAAATTAAGGCAAGAACTAGAATCAGTTTCTAGTAAGTCAAGTTTCCATCTCAAATTTTATTTATTTCACACTATAATAGCAAAGGTGACACAAATATTCTGAGAAAAGGTAAAAAGTTCTTTAAAATAAACAGGTTAGAAAAGATTTCTGTACAATATCGTGAAAAGACATACCTGTGACTTCTAGTCCACTTTAAAAACCTTGTGTAAAAACATGGTTTATACCAACTTTATAATGGACAGGTACACAAATGTTTAGTGTGGCCCTGTTTATAATAGTGAAAAAGAACCACCTACATGTCTAACAATAGGGAAACTGGTTATAACACGTGTATATAACATATACTCCATGAATTATAACTTAACAATGAAATTCTACTCAACTATTAACAATAATGGTAGAGATGTATATATATACCAAGAAAAAAGTCGTCAACATTTTTTTACAGGTTGCAGAACTATAGGTATAGTATGCCAGCTGGTTTTTTAGATGTTTTTCTTTAGTATAGACATAAATGTACACCAAAAACAGTCTGGAAGGATATATATGCCAGAATATTTAGAATTTGGACCTTCCATTTTTATAACATTTTTATTTTCTATAGCTTCTATAAAAAAGATTTCTGTGGAAATAAAATTGATCACAAGTAAGAGAACTAAAGAAGGTTGCTACAAAACAGTCTTCAGGTACTTCCAACTCCAAGACGGAGACTTACAAACTATACTGATATTGTCAGTAAGATTTGCAGAAGACTACTTTGCCTCCTTTGAAAACCTCTAAAACTGCTTCCGTTATATTCACTTGCACTGAATAGGCCGATGCTACTTTTAAGCTAATAAAAGAGAGCCTATCCAGAAACCGGGAATCAGAGTAAATGCCCCTTACGTGTTACTTTAACATTTACAAAACGTTACCTACATACTGCTGCCATCACAGGTAAAAGCAAAATATCTCTTTCAAAGATGTTTTGGTTCCTATGTTCTGCCACTTGTGACCAGTCTTCTCACTACCAGGGAGGCTTTCAGGAGCATCTCAGTCTCTAGAGATGAACCAGGAGTTTTGAAACTGAGGGGAAACCCATCAGCAGCCAGCATCAAAAAAGAAAACACAGCGGAACGTGAAAAGAGTAACCATTCTGTGAAACTTGTTTTATTGCTCACGAATATATTTGGTGTGTGCTGGGTCACAAAAGAAAACATTCCTATAGGGGCGCCTGGGTGGCACAGCGGTTAAGCGTCTGCCTTCGGCTCAGGGCGTGATCCCGGCGTTATGGGGTCGAGCCCCACGTCAGGCTCCTCCGCTATGAACCTGCTTCTTCCTCTCCCACTCCCCCTGCTTGTGTTCCCTCTCTCGCTGGCTGTCTCTATCTCTGTCGGATAAATAAATAAAAATCTTTAAAAAAAGAAAAAAAAGAAAAAAAAGAAAAAAAACATTCCTATGGGACAGGGTCAAAAAAGTTGGGAAGTTATTGTTGTCGGTCTGAACACCGTCAAGTCAGGTCTACTTTATGGGACAAGGGAAAGACCACTATTTCCTCCTTACCCCAAAAAGTTAAGTCTCTGTCAACGTTTTAAGATCTGCAGAGAAGTTAATCATTTTGTTATTTAAAAAAAACAAAAAACGAGAGGAAAAGAGAAATTGTATTTTCCCCACTTAGTGGAGCTTTTTAGTATCAAATTGCTTGGGAGGGAGCACTCCTTTATAGTACACGGTTTTAAAAATTACAACTGCTAAACTAGGACAGAAGTCTTTACCTTGTTACTAGTACTGTTCTTAAGAATTCTTTTATCAGACTTTGGGACTAAGAAAGAGTCCTCAAACAGGAACCCCATCCCCATCCCCTGCACCTCAGACAGACCACTTCGGCAGACAATGTGTCCCAGTGGGCAGTGACAAAACTTCCTCTCTTTCCTCTGGATTTTCAGTTTAGGCTTCATGCTGACATCTGGCCCAGGTATTTTCAAGACAGATTTATATTACAAATCAAAAGAGAATAAGGTCACACTCTGTGAAATAAAAACCCCTTGCACATCCATGTGTACAAGCACAATAAAGTTAAATTTATGCCAATTCCAACCAACGGGATCTCTCTAAATACACCAAGGCAACTCATAACCCTGTGGAGAAGATGTGTGTGCGAAGCGAGGACTCTAGGTTAGGTTAAGCACTCATGAAAGCTACCAGTGTGTCTCTGTAAGTATGGATGCCTGGGCAGGACAGAGAAGAGAATATCACGATGCAGTCTATTCAGGAATCACCTGTGGGCTCTTTTAAAAGTGCACCTGCCAGGGTCCCACATGGCTCTGGAAAACCTGGCTCGAGTGTGCAAAGACTGTTCTGATGGCCAACCACTGTCCACACAAATGTTCATGTGCCTGCTGTGTACAAGATGGCATTTTCACTACGGCGACTTAATCATTCAACAAGAATGTGTTGGGCTTAACCACGAATATGGTGGCAATCCAGTCATGGAGAACGATCATCCCATCACTGGGGAATCTAGCAACAGGTGCTGAGAGAACTAGGAGAGCCTCTGTAGAATGAAAAGTATTTGAACTGGGCCTAGAAGATTGAGGAAGAGTTTTAGAGAGCGATGTGACAAACCGGGAGCACGGTAACAGCAAAATCAGAAGGAAGGAGTGTTTGGGGAGGTAAAGCTAATAGAGTGGTGCGGCGGGCCACTCCAAGCACAGTCGGTCAGACAAAATATCCAGGAGAGGTTATGGCTCGATGATCAAGTGCCCGGAAGTCTGCACCTAAGAGATGCTCGCATCTCCACGCAGGAGTGAGGGTTCTACACATCAAGCAGGAATGCAGGGCCACAGGAGGACCGCAGCAGTGTAAATCAAAGGGGATGTGTCACAGTCCAAAGGGAGACAGGAGTGAGGAAACGAAGGAGACAACTGAGCTGGCAAGTACTAGGTGCTCAGTGCGTGTCTGCTGAATGCAGAGAGCACTGGTGAGCCTTGGGGAACGGTTCAGGGGCTTTGGGAAGGAAACCGGGATCCAGAGAGGGCAGAGGGAAGGCAGGTGGGACACCTGCCAGCCGGGCTGCAGGTATGGGCCAGCTCCTGGGAAAGGGGGAGAAAGCCTACAGATGGGCTGGGTGGCGAGGAGACCCGCGAGGAAGGGACAGGCACCTCCATGGGCTCGTGTCTGGGGACACAACGCTGGAGAGATTCTAAGAGAAGGGAGGCATCCTAGGGCAGCTTTCAGGGGCCTCGACAGGAGGTAGAGCAGACAAAGAAAGGCAGAGGGACACTTCCCTCAGCAGAAAGGAAGAGCACGTGTATATATAAATCCTGACGCAGAACACAGGGACGTGAAGGAGCTCATGTTCTCAGTCCACAGGGCTCAAATTATACAGCAGAGGTCAAGAACTCTCAGCCCCTCAGCTAGGCCCACACCCAGTTCCATTTTCCCAGGGGGTAAAGTCGGTTTAAGAGACAACCCGTGTATACTCATGGTAGAAACAAAACAACTCTAAAGATAATTCCTGCTAATAATCTTCAGAAAGACCCCCAGGCAGGAATATTAATTACGGAGTCTCTCTGCTTCATAAAAGGAGAACCAGAGTATATGTGTCTATTACCTAGAGCTGGATGCTTTCTCTTAATTAGAAAAGCAGACTGGCAGTGTATTTGATTTTCTCTCAAACCCCAGCTTCCCATTGCCTCCAGCTCCCCATTCACTGGTGCTTTTACATTTATGTGAGTCTCAAAAGACCGAAGAACTCGGGCTCACCGCACGCACACCCTTCCTAGGGTCATGATGAAGAGCTAAGTCCGCGGCAGAGTCTGGAGTAAGTACAAGAGATGACCCTAGCCAAGTCTGTCAGAGCATCTAATGGAAAATTCTGTGCTTCCGAAGTGCCCAACAATTGAAGAGAGCTCCAGGTCTGCTATTATCAGTGAGGCCATAAGATTCCAAATTAATTCAGTGGGCTAATGAAAACCACTTCTAACTAGGCAAGGAAAGACAATGCAGGTGGTCACTCTTCTGTGTCCCTGAGTAAACAGCCTATCCTTTCTATGCCTCAGTTTCCCTTACAAGATGAATTAGGACTGCACAATGTTTTAAGTTCCTTCCTAACTAAAATGTTCTATTATCACTTCATTTTGTTTAAAACCAACAGGCCAAAAAATAATCCTGACCTGTAGAAAAACGTGTGTACGTACAGTCATTTCTTAACGAACCTGACATTCAGTGTCCATAATAAACCACCTGGTGCAGCTTTCTCTGCTGTGGACCGAAGCGATGTGTTACTAACACTTCAAGGACTTACAACAGGAACACAGTTTCTTAAAACATATGCTAAAAATCAGACTAATTTTGGAAAGGCTTGTTCCTCCACTTTGGACCATTTTAAAAGGTAACTTCAGAGTTCATTTGCTACAGGGTTTTTAAACACAACACAAACCCTAATAGTTTCGTCAGAAACAGTTCCGTCTCTTAGGATGCACCAGGACCCAACAACAGACTGAAGATGAGAATGGGCAAAAACTGGGGCACCTGGGTGATTCGGTCAGTTAAGCGTCAGCCTTTGGCTCAGGTCATGATCTCAGGATCCCGGGATAGAGCCCCACATCCAGCTCCCTTTTCAGCGGGGGGGGGGGGGGGGGCTGCTTCTCCCTCTGCCCCTCCCCCCTGCTCTTTCTGTCAAATAAATAAAATCTTTTAAAAAGAGAGAGAGAGAGAATGGGCAAAAACTAAAAGCCTTAAGATACTTTTTAAAAAATTATGCTCAATATTCCCACTGTCATCTAAATTCGCACTACTAAAAAAAATGACCTGATATTCAGCTAATTCTTATCAGTTAAGATAAATGGATTTAGAGAACCCTAATTGTAATGATACATGGTTCCCCTGGTTGTTATTTTTTGGTCAAGTCTCTGTACTCCCTCTAAGAATACTCCTGGGATTTTATGGTTATGACATGAAAACTTTCCCCTCCAGCAGGGGGGAAAAAAAAAAAAAGGCATTGGCTGCTCGGGGTAAGCCACTTCTGTTTTTTTCTCCACATTCTCTCTCTCTTTCCTAGTTACTTTATAGTGATCTGAAAAATTAAAATGGTCTTGGTAGGTTAAAGAGCTTTAAAAAACAACCCCACAAACTGAGGTCTTTGCATTTAAAAAAATGTTCTGCTTCTATTTACTTAGGTAGCAGCACCTTTTCCCAGACGTGCACCCTTGGAACAGAAGCCACATTTAAGTGGAAACGGCTACGGTAATTTGTAGATAAAGGTATTAAAACTGAAAGCAAAAAGCATTCCTCTACTACAAATTAAGATAAAATGGAAACCGGGGCGCCTGGGTGGCACAGCGGTTAAGCGTCTGCCTTCGGCTCAGGGCGTGATCCCAGCGTTCTGGGATCCAGCCCCACATCAGGCTCCTCCGCTATGAGCCTGCTTCTTCCTCTCCCACTCCCCCTGCTTGTGTTCCCTCTCTCACTGGCTGTCTCTATCTCTGTCGAATAAATAAACAAAATCTTAAAAAAAAAAAAAGATAAAATGGAAACCAATAAGGCCAACCCTAAGAGAACAAATTTGAATACAGTTAAATCCAGCTAGTTTTTCTCCATCCAAATAATTGTCCAAGGTCAGGGAATGTCACTGCCTTTGTACAGGACCCAAAAGGAAGACACAAATTGATAAACGATTTCACTTTTTGCTCAACGAAGAAAAAAATGGGCCTGACTTATACATTAACTAATACGATTCATCTAGCATGGCATTACAAAAAAAATTTGTTCCCATACCGGTTAATTGTACCTCAACTTTAAAAAAGCATCCTAAGGCTCACAAGTCATTAAATCTAAGTCACTGGAGTTAAAATTAAAGATCTTTGTTTCAAACACCAATTAGAGTTTTGAAAAAAACCTTTAGACCCCAATTTCTTCACTTTTTCTAACTAGATATCTAAAATTGCTTTCAGGCTAACACTGTATCATAACATTTACTTGGGAAAATATTTTCCAGCTAAAAGATAGGAGGAGAAAAATTTCTTCTCTGTTCCTATGATTTGAGAGAAGTCTAGGACCTAGCTGCCTCTGGATATCTTTAGCAAAATCTTTCGGAACTTCTATCCCGTATTCTGGGTGACGGCACACACCATGTGTCAAGAGCAAAGAGCTCACCAGCCAAGCTCTGGGCTCACCAACTCTGCCTCTTACTAGTTGGGTGTCTCTGGGCAAACCACTTTACTTTTCCGTGCCCCAATTTTCTCATCTGAAAAGCAGAGATAATACCGCCTACAAAAATGACAGGAAGAAAACGCACAAGTAGATTAAAAGTTTCTCTTTACGTAACTAATCTGGCAAGTCAGTTCACATTCTTCACCTTCACAGTATCTAGGAAAAGAGGTAGATATACTATCTCCATTTTACAGGTAATTGTGATTTACATGCGGCATACATAATTCAAACACCTTCCATCTTATCTCCCAGTACTTGGCAATATTGTTACATTTAGGGAAAAAAAAACGTAACTTCGGAAAATTAATTATAAAAACTTTACTTTAATCCTCTCAGAATTAAAGCAAACTCCTTCCAAATGAAAGTCTTCAAGTCACAAGAAAAAGAATTCTAAAATTACTTAAGTATTTCAGGAAAGACACAAGAAACAGTTTCTTTTCACTGAGTTAGGCCAAAGGAAACTTACCTTATTGGCCCTGACTTAGAATTAAAAAAACAACATTTTCATTAACATTTGATTATATAAATTAACAAAAATAATAATCCACTAATCATGAATCATTTTGTTTTCCTTTTTATACACAATTGTCAAAAAGCAGCCATGTGCCCCTAAAGTTGATATTTTTGTGCTATAAACACAACGATCTATTCCAGTGGATGAGGATTCAATTACTCAGGGCTTAACTTTCCATTTTAAAGGTTTTCCCCTGCTTTTTGCTTCTCTAGCCTTCCCTTGGTTGACTCGGCCTCATTACTTGTTAATCCCCACCCCCACCCCCACCCCCACGGAGAAGCACAGCACAAGAGGCCACACGTTCAGAGCGCTCCTAACCGGTCAGTCAGCAGGGCTGAATGGGATGGTCCTAACCGTCCAAGCGGGGTCCACCAGTGAGTTCATACCACAACAAATAAAAAATGCCTGCGATGCCTGTTAATTATAACAAAGGCAAGCTAGTCCATCTTTCAGACTAATGATTACAGAGCGGTTTAGCTGCTCCATTTCTTTGAACAAGTAAGAACAAGACACATGAACCAAGAGGCTGAATAACTATACATTGTTTGCTTCTGTGATATCAACGCGCAGATTTCAGAAAGGGAATAAAGATCTTTTTCTATAAACAGCAATTAAAACAAAACAAAACTACTAAGAGTCTTACTGAAAATAAGAGATCGGAAGTGTTTCATTTTTTTTTAAATGACAATTTATAATTCTGTTCTCAAGCATCGCAACTGTAAACCGAGGGCAAATGATCAATACAAAGAGACTGACTGAACCTCTGAACTAATGTAAACATCACTTAGCAGGATTTGCACAGACACACAAGTAGAGAAACACTGATACGGTGAAAGTAATCACTGCACACTCTTTTAATAGACTTATAATCCAAAAGAATAATGGAAACTCAATTATTGTCACAGTTTTATCACTGGATGCTCAAGGAAGCCTCTAATCTCTGCTTTTCTTTCATCCTCCAATTGTCGCATTAAACAAAAGCTCAACTGCTTTTCTGTTAATCATTTTTTAAAACATAAGGAAAAAAACCATGAGAGATTTTTAAAGGCGGGATATGAGTTACGGAAGGTCAAGTCTCCACACAGAAGGAGCTAATCTAAACGTGTTCATTAACTGTCCCTGAATGTGTATGACCTATGTGAGAGTTAGCGGATTTCTACCCCCCTGGGGGGAGTAACTGTGGATTTCCGGTAAAGACTGGATGTAGGTCAAATCCTATTATCGAGAACTAATTAAAGTACGAATTATTTTGGTTGTACAAAAACTGCGATATGCAAGAGTTCTGTGATACACAGAGTTCTGCTTTAAGTTGTAAGGCTCAGGCTTAGGGATCTCTGCCAGTGAGGAGCTTCTCAGGCAGGGTGACAACTTGTTAAGGGTCACAATTTTCCGGGAACAGAGATGTCATCTGAATGTTAGCCTCTGTACGGCAGCCCGTGGAGTGTACACAGAAACTCTGCCGCCAGTGTGCACACGCAAGCTCTCTTTTCAGGAAACCAAAACTTCAGGAGCTCTTCCCCCTCTCCCCACTCACTCCCCTCCACCCTGCCTCCCGCAGGAGCTCTTTTAGAATAACGTAAAAAAGTAGTAATGCTTAAAAACAGGATTTTCTGTACACATAGGTTACCTATTCTGAATGTTTATATAGTTCCTCATAAAGACATGTGAATGAAAGCAACATAATATACTTGGTTTAAGGATAATTAATGGCTCATAAACTGTTAGAAAATAGTTGGTTTCTGAAATTCAACTAGACAGCTCAAAGACGAATTTTCAAAGGTCCATGAAACTTCTAACAGATTCTGGGCTGTGTGTATGTATTAATATGTATAGACATATACCACTTCGCTGGGGAGAAGGTACATAGCTTCCTCAAAGGGGCCATGACTCAAAAAAAGTTGAAACCACTGCAATCAAGTAAGATCACTTTTATTTATTCAAAGAATAATTTAAATTACACGAAGAAACTGGGTTATTTAGCTCAAGTCAATGAAAACAGCAGAGACTCTGACCACACTTCCTACCTCTGTGTCCCAGGAATCATGAAAGACAGGGTTTCTACTACTCCTTTTGGTCTGGGGGGGAAGATGATGGTCTTCTTCATTGCCATTCCTTCTCCTTTTCCTGAAATTAAATCACAAGAAGAAAAAAAAAATACAACAATTGATCCTTTAGACACTTAAAATTGTAAATCATGACAACAAATCTGCCCTCTTGCCTGAGAAAACAGAATTCATCACATGCTATCCCAATAGGTAAAAAGTTGGAAGTACACCATCGCTGGGCACAAAGAGTGAAAATATAAAATAGCAGCAGTAGGGGCGAGCTTAAATTAGTACAACTGATTTCTAAAAAGAAGCTTGGCAACTTTAAATGCCTACTGGGAATAAGTAAGTGCAGGGTGATGCTAATGACTAAGCTTCCAAACTCCACCTAATTAAGGTTATCTTCCCTCTGTGTTTCCTGAAATCACAATTTCAGGTTACCTCATCTTACTCCCTTCTATAGGACAACATGTAAGATAAGAGTGGCTGCCTCTGCCCATGTACCCCTAAAACCCTAAGGAAAATGGTGCTACACAGGGATATCATCAGAGGTTCATGTGGTCTCTAATCTGCAGTTTTCTGATTTCCCCCAAATTATCACATACAACAAAAGCTCGATGCCCTCTAAAGCACTAGATTACTCTTCACGCCCGGCACTGGAAAGGCTGCTCTGGACCGTACCAACTCCATTATTCTCTCTACACCACCTAGTATTGTATGTTACGTCACCACATTGTTACGTTGAGTCTGCAGCACAAGCTGCTCAAAATTTTCAGGTTTAAGGAAAAACCACACATTTACCTCAGTGCTCTCAGACGTGCAATAGACAAAATTTGTATGTATTCAATTCAAGAATTAAGTGCTCCTAGAAGGACTTCTAAGCCCCCATTTAGAAGACAGAAAATAGAAATAAATTAGAGGAGGTATCATTTGAAGGCACAATGCCTGGAACTGTGCTATCCAATATGGTAGCCACTAGCCACATGAGGTGATTTACATCTAATGTAATATCCAGTTCCTGAGTCACACTAACTACATTTTCAGTGTTCAAAGGCCACAGGTAGCTAGTGGCAACTGCATTGGACAGCAAAGACAGAGGACATTCCCATCACTACAGAAAATGCCACCCGACAGCATTGGCAAGAGGCCACTTTATACAAAGCAGCATAATCTATTATAATGAAGACTCTTAAAGATTCAAATTTCTAGGGGCGCCTGGGTGGCTCAGTCGTTAAGCATCTGCCTTTGGCTCAGGGTGTGATCCCAGAGTCCTGGGATCGAGCCCCATGTCAGGCTCCTCCACTGGGAGCCTGCTTCTTCCTCTCTCACTCCCCCTGCTTGTGTTCCCTCTCTCGCTGGCTGTCTCTCTTTCTCTGTCAAATAAATAAATAAAATCTTAAAAAAAAAAAAAAGATTCAAATTTCTATAGCTAGAGGAAAAAACAGCTTTTAGGCAAGTATTAAATCTGAGCACCCGGTATCTTCTATACAATCACATACTTTCTATGCGAGCAGCGTGGCATACCGGGGCAGGCCCGTAATCCTAAGGTTTTGAGTTGAAGTCTTGATATTGGAAAAAATTTAAGTTTTCACTCTGAGCACAATTCCCTGTATTCTGCAGTACTCCTGTACTCTGAGTACATCCAACTTTATTAATGACTACTGATCCCGTTTAGGCTTGGAGTGATAAATTCTGAGTGTGTAGTTCCGATCAAGCATTAACCAACCTGCAAAGAGCTATACCACTGACCTCAATCTAAGACTCAATGGTTTCTAAGATCATCATTTCTGCTCCCTAACCTTTCTCTCATGGCATTAGATCTTAACCATACATTACTCTGAAGTATGTGGAGATTAAAAACTAGGTGAAAAGCAGGTTTAATACTCATTTAAATCGATGTGCTATTACCGCAGATTTGAGCCAAGTAATTACTATTTTCACCCTAATATGACCAGAGAGTTTTTTTGGAAGAGAGCTGCAGTTACAAAGCAAGGTCTGACAGAAGGCCAGTTGACACCCCAGGGAAACTCATCAAATGCTGGTCCCCAAACTCTTATCAATATGCCAGCAGCTGACTGTGCTCTGGGCTGCTAACCACTTATGAGCCTGACCCAAACTTTCCAATGTCCTCATTTATAATCCACGGCATATCTTTCCAGTGACAAGAAAATGAACATCAAGGAGGTTGTCAGGCAAAAACAGAGTGAGAACAAAGAGGATGGGCTGGTTTTGCAGATTTCAACTAAACTGGGATAGTTCGTTCCATGAACTATCCCTGCCTCATAATGTGCTGCTTTCTCAAGGTACCCCAGTCAGCTCCTGTAGGCGGCCCTCTCCTTTGGATGGTACTGAGTAAGAATGAGCCCTCCTGTTCTTTCTCTTTTCTAGGCTCTTTGTAGATTCCATCCTTGAAACATTCTTCTTTCAATAACATTGTTAATAATTGCCAAGATTATAGCTTCATGTTCAACCGTATCCACAAAGTCAGATTACAGCTTTCCACATTAATGCATAGACCAGGTTATAATTTTAGCAGCCACCATATAATTGATTATGTTCTCCCCAGGCATCTAGTTACAGATAGTTGTTTAGCATCTGTTACTTTTAAGGATGGTTGACTATATCACTGCTCATCATTTCATTTCTTTCCAATCTTCCTGTCATCTCCTAGAGACTGAGCATAGAAGAAATCTTAAGAGTATGCAGATTAGTGTTTGCCTAACTTTTTTTTTTTAAGTAACAGAGCCCTATCAGAAAAAAAAAAAATCACTCAATACATATATATGTGAAATAAAGGACCTGTTTTGGTTAAAGTAGGGGTTTTCTTGACATACATATACCCCCCTCTATGGCTATCTCAGTATCTTTTGGAACAGTCTGAAAAATCACCATCTCAGACCAACCCCTCATCTTAAAATTGACAAAACAGATCCAGAAAACTGAACTGACTTGGAGATATTATGACAGCAGGAGCTGGCAGAGCTGGTCCATCATACTCCATGAAACATGAGGTGAAAAGTAGGTGAGAAACCCCTGTCCAAATCACGTGATTTCTTTTATAGCAATGAAGTTACCAGTATAAACATGTTGAGGTTATTTGAGAGCTAGATAAAAGGCATCTGGTACCAGTATAAGCACATTCAGATTTGCTTATCCAGTGATGGATAATAGGAATCTTTCTGCAGGAAATTAAAATTTAGGCTTTTTCAGATATGAGACATCATCAGAGACTATTAGAAGTATAAACTGGGTTTGGGAAGGAAAACAATGGCAGTTGGATCTGGCTTACTACGCCTAACAATCTTGTTCCTAATTCCAATAGCAAGTCGGTAACTGGGCCCCTAATTTCAAATTTTGTCCACTCTTTTTTTTCTATACAAGCAGGCTTTATGCCTCACTCACTATATACCCAAATCAATAATCCAATGCAAAAGTATGGGTGACCCTAGATTTTCACTATCAGACCAAATAACCTCACGATGCTTTCCAGAATCTTAATCCCTGAATTAACCACCCTCCAGAGCAAGATCTTTGTGGGAAGACTGTCAATTACATTCAGAGCCAATGAAAATATGGAACAACAAGAAAAGGTACAGCATAATCTACCAAGGCAAACCTATTTTATTCATTTGAGCCATACTGAGACTATCAGGAAGCAATGAAAGAGCAGTGAACCTAGAAAGACTGGAGTAAACCAGCTGAGCTCTCTAAATGTTTCATCGGAAAAACGACAGTGTTGCACTCGGTGATCTATAGGTTTTCACTTCAAATTCCACGAGGGATTTTTCTAATTTGAAGTAAAGTTGCTCCTCTTCATTTGGGGTACCCAATCCCAACTTTCTCCTCCCCACCTTCTTACAGAAGGAAATGGGGAGAAAAAAAAGAAAGAAATTGCAGCTTGATCCGGACTCTATTCTGCACTCATCAAGCAAGCACAGCACCCCTAGGTGAAGACCCGAGTCCTGAAGCCAAGCTCAGTGGAAAAGTAGAGCATCGCGATACAGCCCTACCTCCCGCCTTCGGAGTCAAACGGCTCCGCATCCAAACAGTTTAGAATCCTGCCTGTTAAGGCTACAAGCCACTTTAGTCATCTGCCCTTCTATGTTCACAACCGTCCGAGGGCACAAATTCTTCCATCTAACCCATCCTTCCCTGCTGCAGAGCTAAACCCAATCCTTCTTTCTGACCTTGGGGAGAGGGCAGGTCCCCGCCCCGGCCCCTCAAAGATGTCCTAGAGGTTCCCTCTCAATGATCAGACATTCCTCCCATCCCCCCACCCTCCTAAATTTAGGACAGGGAAGCTTTAGGGCCACTGTCTCTCTTCCGGGATCGTTCAGACTGCATTCCAAGTAGGGAAAAACGAGAGGGAAAAAGACGGGATTGGGGTGGGGGAGACGTGGACCCCGGCGAGTCACTCCTCCAGTACTTCAGGGACCAGGTACTTGCGCATCTCTCTCCCTCCTCCCCCGGGCTGCAGAGCACCCAGATGGAGACCCGAAGGGCCCACGCTTGCTCGGACCCCCGCTTCGCGCGCCCCTTCGGCTCCAACCCCCGGCGAGGGGATGGGAAGGAAGGGGGTCACTGCGGTCTCACCTGGGGCGGAGGCGCTCGCTCATGGCAGCCGGTGGAGGGGAGCGACGCGGCGCCGCTCCGCCAGAAGAGGGAACAGAGGATGTAGTGTTCCGGCGGCCGCCACGCCCACCCCCTCGGGCCTTGGCTCTAGCCGCGGCGCGGGTGGACGCTGCCGGCGGTGAGTACCCCTCGGTGGGACCCGTACCACCGCTACTTCCGGCGTCTGCTCCGCGCCCCCCCATGTCGCAGGCGCCGTGGTACCGCCCTCTCGCGGTTGCGCAGTGGCGCGACCCCGACCGCGCCGACCGGTAACCCCGCCCACGGGAAGAGGCGGGCTCGGAGTGGGGAGGAGCGACTGGGAGCTTCTGGGAGAGGGGACCTCAAGAGAGGCGGCCTGAGCTTTCGCCGGTTCGCCGCCGAGCGGGGACGGCATAAAAGCCAAGCCAGGTTTAAATTAACTTAAATTATGTCATCATAATACGATACAAGTATTTGAGTTAGGCCCCTCTGCGGTAACAGTTTCTTAAAACACAGCTGAGAAGCATCAGGCAGTGTCGAAGACGCCCTGCGGTGGGTGCCTGCCCGGGAGTTGGGAAGCGACCGGAGGGCTGCGCCGGGGGGGCTAGTCGCGGGGGCTTCCGGAACTTCCACGCCTGGCGAGGTGAGGATGCAGTTCTGGGCCAGTCGCGGCCGATCGTGCTGTGTCCTGTGCCCCACGCGCTGGGTCGGGGATGGGGGAGTGCTTCCCGCGACGAGAGGGAGTGGATCGGATGGCGGGCCATTCGGGGGTGGGGGGGTGCTTCCCGGGGCGGCAGGACGAGCCCCCTTCGGCTTTCGTGCGGTCCCGGCGCCTCCGGCTGGGGCTGCAGGGGAGGAGGGCCCGGAGCCTCAAGCTGCCCGGCGGTCCCCGCCCACTCAGCGGGAAGCGGCGGCTCCGCTTCCGGAAAAAGTGAGGGAGCCGGGAGGAGGGCGGGCCAGGTACGGCGGCTGTTGGGGGGTACGGGTTGTGGAGTCCGCGGCGGGGTGGGAGGAGTCCCGTGGGCCCTACGCCCGGGAGGCGGGCGCGGCCTTAACTGTTTCCTTTCCGGAGCACCGAGGGGGACCTGCCCTGCCGATAACCCAGTTAGCTTGTACGTGGTTCTGTGCCGCGCCACATCCATTCTCTGCGTGTGCTGTCGAGTTACTTTTCTGATTGTGTCTCGCGCAGGCTGATAATTAAAATAGAGTTTGTTCTGCCAGACACGGGGACTGCGATCGTGAGGCATGGAGATCCAAGAGAAACAACCTCAAAATTAGCATCCTTCTGGAGAAGCTCCAGTAAGAAAGTAGTCAGTCACCCACGGTAAGACGTTACCACGTGAGGGTGCAGGATCTTTCCAGTAGGAAAGTGGTGGAGTAATGTGGTGGAGTAATGTAGAGGCAGACATGTCTAAGAGGTCCCTGGCCACGTCTAAAGTTATTAGCCCAAAGCTCGTGGACTGGCTTCAGTTGTGGGTATTCTTGTAAGTCAGCGGCCCATAACTTTGATTATATTGTCAAGGCGTTACCTCCAAAGAAAGAATAACTAAAGTTTTTTGGCCGTAAACAGTTTTGTTTTGCCTGAGCTCATAATAGGATCCTACATGGATTGGCCAGGATTCAATGTATTTATTTTGTAAATGGTTTCAGCCTCACTTTTTGACCTATTCAGTGGTCAGAAGGTATTTACAGTCAGTGCTCTATGATGATAGCGTTTACATGTTTATGTATAGAAAAGGAATTCATTTGACAACTATCATATGTCAGGCTCAGTGCTCAAAGAGGTACAAATGATACGTGGTATTATTTCTTCATGTTTTTACATGGTATAAATAGCACAAAGATTTCAAACAATGAATTTGCTGGTGGTCCATTGTACTGCAAACTATAAGTAAAAAATTGGGGCACTGTGTCCCCTCCACGTGTGTCATTTGTGCATCATAAACACTGTTACATATACATGTATGTGTGTATACACGTATCACTAATATGGTGTTAGAGCTTCATTTCTCATGCTGAAAGGATGGAAGGTTTAATATTTTCTTCTTGCACTGTAGTGGATCTTCCATATACCACTTTGAAAACCATGATTCTAAGCAAAAGCTTTCAGATCCTGGCCTGAGTTTTAACTTTTCACCATTCTTTCCTAAAATGGTGTGTTTAAGGGCTTTTAACAATTTCTTTATACTCATGTAATAACCAGTTGGCTGGCTGTAACCTTAAACAGCAAACATTTTAATCTGACTGTATTTTGAAGATTTTATTTATTTATTTGAGGAGAGAGAGAGCATGAGCAGGGGGAGGGCCAGAGGAAGAAGCAGACTCCCCACTGAGCAGGAAGTCCCACTTTAGGCTCTATCCCAGGATCCTGGGATATAACTTGAGCTGAAGGCAGACACGTAACCAACTAAGCCACCCAGGTGCCCCCTCCCTGGTATTTTGTACAACTTTTTCTTCCATTAATTTAACCATTAATTTATTAGATTTAAGTCTTTTGGCTTTGCTCATCTACTAGTTAGGGATGTTGAAAAACCCCTTTGGTTTTTTTACTTACGGTTGGTTCTTGGAAGACTTTATGAAATGTAAAATGCCAAACAGAAGTGAAGCCAGGAATATTTATCTTAAAACCAACCGTGTCTTCTGTTTTCGACCTCTGTAAGAAAAAGAATAAATCAAAACACATTTTTTAAAACTTCCTTCAATCTAGGTTCTTCCAAATGAAAGGTGCACCCGTAAATGAAATGTTAGTAATGACTCTACTATGTTGGTAATCTCCCTCATAATCTCCCATTTACCTTTTTCAGGAATAGGAGAGTGATATTCACCCAGGATGGAAGTGTGTCCTTACTGTAAAAAGCCATTTAAACGATTAAAATCCCACTTGCCATACTGTAAGATGATAGGACCCACTGTACCTGCTGATCAGAAAGCTTGTCAGTCCAAGCGAGCTACACGCCCACACGCTAAAAAAATGAAAGGGCCAATCGCAGACTTAAATAACACTAAAGACAGAGAGTTGGAGAGTAAGAAGAGAAATACCAACTTGGTAAAGGACAAACCAGAACAGGCAACAAAGTCTTTTCCGCTATTGGCTGTTGGTTTGGAAAGAGCAAGTAATACAAAGGCAGAGAAAGACATCCAGAATCAAGTTCAGTGCTCCATCAAAAAGTTAAAAAATACTGAACCCAAGATTACTTTCCAGGGAGAAACGAAGGCTCAGTTTTATGCATCAGAGAACACCACCCCTAAAAGAGAATTTGCCAAATATTTGCCTACATCAGGGGAGAAGAGAAGTAACCTTTCAGAAATTGAAACATCTTTACCTCTTGGCCCAGTAACACCTTCTTCATCAAAGCACGATAGAAAATATTCTTCAGCCTTACCCAATGATGTACAGACCACTTCTGCTAATTTAAGATTGGACAAAATTGATCCCCCAAGACGGGAGCTTCTGGTAAATTTACCAGATAAGCCTATTGATGATTATCACAGTTCTCCCATGAATCTCAATTGTGGGGTTGAAAGAGAAAGAACATCGTTGTCAAGCAATGAGAGACAGTCCAAGCCCAGGGACCACCTCCCAGAAGTCTCTTCTGATGTTGGAGACTCTGAGACTCAAGAAAAGAACATGGAATCACAATTTTTAAATTTTAAGGTTAGCCCAGTAGGTGACATCCAAGTCAGGGAGAACCAAGGAAAAGGACTGAACCTTGGAACAGAGGCACACGGTAGCAGAGGAAATGCAGAGAAAAGAGCATCTGTAACAGAAATGCAGCAATGGGCTTCCGTGAGCGGTGATGCAAAGAATTTCAGTAATGATGATTCAGCCACAGAGAAGAAATGTCCAGATGAAGGTCCCAGTTTAAATTTGTGCGCTCCAAGGGAGACAACCTGCAGTGAGCTGCTTTCTGTGTCACAGTCGCATAATCAAAGCCTTGCCTCTCTGGCTGTCAGATTTTTTCAAGAGGAGAAAGCAAAAGCCTGCAATCCTAACCGAGTCCGTGGCGTGAAGGCGTTAACAGAGAGTGGTAAAGGAGCTTCTCTGCAGCACGGATCTGGCTGTGGGCTCCAAGTGTCACACCATGGGTGCCAGCAGACCTTACATTCAACACTGCCTCACGCCTCTTACAGCCCCTTCAGTCAGATTGGCATCGCTGATAGGAAGCCCCTTTCAAGCTCCCTGGGGCTGGAGTGGTTTCCAGAGCTCTATCCTGGTTATCTTGGACTAGGAGTATTGCCAGGGAAGCCCCAGTATTGGAATGCAATGGCCCAAAAGCCTCAGCTCACCAATCCCCAGGGGGAGAGACTCTCGCAAGGTAAACATGCTTATTTAGCTTATTTTTACCTAGGCACTCCAGTATCCCAGGCTTACAGTTGTTCTGAAAACATTAGTTCTTGCTCCAGAAGTAGTACCAGTGCTTTATCACTCTCCCTTCCCCTCCACGCAGAGTTGAAGGTCGGACTAGCCCAGGTCGGCCAGTGACGTTGATCACTTGGTGTTTCCACAGCAGGAGGCGGCATGGCCAGGAGATATGGGGCAGGTGTTCACTGTCTTGAGAGATTAAGTAAGGAGTCTTGGAAAGAGGCGGACAGACTGTGAGGCCTTCTCCTCGGAAGCCCTCCGGAGGCTCCTTGGCAGTCCCCACAGAGCCGGGAAGTTCCTGGCATTTCAGGGAATCCCTTTTTCTTACACGACCTGACCTTCAGTTATTGGGCTACTTCTAGTTACGATATGTAAAGTTTCTTCATTTTCCTCATCAGGAAACTTTAGATGTTTCTCTTTGTCAATTTTTCTAGAAGTGTGTGTGTATAGTATCTACTCGAGCTTTTAGCTTCGACGGGAGACCTGTAGCAACTCAGAATAGCCTTGCACCTGAAAAACTTGCAACATCTCCTCTTAAAAGGGACATACTTTCTCTCTCTGGTATATTTTATAAATTACTACATATTCATTATACCCCAAGTCCTCTGGTCTGAGAAGCATTTTTTTTTTGGTACGGTAATTATTCCTTTCTAAAAATTTCAAAACAGAAGTATAGTAAGGGAAGAGTGTTGCCAGCTAAAGCTACATCTTCTTCGATTGCTTAGTGGTTACCAGTTTTCCTACAAACAGACCTAACCTCTGGGCCCTCTTTACAGAGCTGTAGTCTGTCTCAGGGTCAGAGTTGGGCCCCCCGGTCCCTTCTTCGTGTTGACATAGAATTACTGTTAACATCTGTGTTGCTTTGTTTTCAGAGTGCTTCCACCCGTTTTCTTATTTCAGCCTCGCCGCTCTGAGAGGCGGGCAGTGATTTCCTCTGTTTGGCAGGCGATGAAGCAGGCAGAGGATGAGGGATTGGTTCAAGGTCATGTTGTCTGTAGATGGTACAGCGGCAGGTAGAACACAGTCCCTTCAGACCACATTTCACCCTTTCCACCAAACATTATTGCAGAAAGGGCGCCATAACTGGAAACACAGGTGGTTGTCAGATCTCTGCCCTTCTCTCTGATTTGCAGTGGCCCGTGGCAGATCTCTCTGGGACTTCTTTACTTCCTGTACTGTCTTTCACAGTGCTGAGGAATGTCTCTGATCTTTTCATGTCAGAGGGAAAGGGGAGGGGGCTGACGGTCAGGTGATGACTGTAGCAGACACTGCTAGGTATGTTGCATTATTACCTCATTCAGCCCTCCGGACAACTCAGGTGACTGTCACTGAAGTCACTGTCCCACCTTCCTTTATAGATGAGGAGTCTGAGCCCCAGACATGTTCATACAGTAAGTGGTGGTCAAAGAACTTTAAGCAGGCTCCACACTGAGCGCAGAGCCTGAGCTGAAATCAGGAGTCGAACGCTTCGCCCACTGAGCCACCCAGGCGCCCCAGGTTCAGGGCTATTCTGTTCTTTTATTGGTTACAGTCTGCTGTACTATGAGTGGTTTGGCAGACTGATGGCTCTGAGGACGCCACAGAATCACGTTTCAGTAAGTCGAAACGAGAATTAGGCTTAGGGAACTCGGCAGCATTAGGAGCCGTCTTGTGAGGTCTAATGAGAGAGATTTTCACAGACTTACTACCCAAAAAAAGTTGTTTCTCCCCGCATTCGCAAAAATGGATTTTAGAAGTTCAAGATTTCAATCCCTGGGGACTCGGCAAATACGAGTGCCTTAAGAGTCCCCGGCAATAGAAATTGGCTTCCTTTGTTCAAAGGAAAGCCTTGCATGAGCTTGGCTGAATTCGGGTGCCTAGGCTTTCAGGACTCGAGTTGAAGAGATCTAGGTCCTTGGGTTTCAAATCTGGACAACTGACAGTTTCACATAGGACTAAAGATTCCTGGACCTCAGCCCCAGAGACTGATCCTGAAGTAAGGTCTCAGAATCCTCTTTTCAAACATGTCTGAAGTGTTTTCTGCAGAGCAGCCAGGTTTCAGAGTACCCCTGGTATTGGGGAGGCCACTGGAGCAGGGAGCCTCAGACCCAGCATTAGGGGATGGGGGTGGCAGCAGTTGGGGGGAAGGGAGGGAGAGGTCTGAAAAAAACACAGTTCCTTGATCTACAGAAAGCAAAACCTGGCTGGTAGGGATAGCAGAAGGTAAAATTACAGGGTCATGGGTTTGGGTTTTTTGTTTTTTTTTTTTTAAAGATTTATTTAGAGAGCACAAGCTGGGGAGGGAGCAGGGAGAGGGAGAGAGAGAGTCTCAAGCAGACTGCTCGCTGAGTGTGGATCCACACACAGAGCTTGATTCCACAGCCCTGCAATCACCACCTGAGCCAAAACCAAGACTCTGATGCTTAACCGGCTGTGCTATGCAGGTGCCCCGGGTCTCGGGTTTTCAAAGGCCATTCTCATCATCAAATAGCGTTTCCATCAGTAAACTACCCTGGTGAGCTGTTTGAGACAGGGCCCATGTGGGGAAGGATCAGAGCAGAGCAGGAGTATAACAAGCCAGGGTGAGGTCTGCTAGTAGCCAGAGGAGGCCACGAAAGGGGACGTTTTACATAAAAGAGCATATGACAACAGCCAGAGAGATGAGGGGTCAGTCAAGTCACATGTCTGGAGTTCCAGCCAGACCAGAGAGGCGATAGAAAGTGTTAGAGGTACCCAAGCCAGGGACGGTTCCTGCGTTTCTAGGAGAGAGCAGAGCCATTGTCACTAGGTTTGGGATATAAGGCCATCAACACTGGCAGGCCAAGGACAGCATCTAGAGCAGATGGCAGTGGGTGTTAGCAGTCCTGGGCCTGCAGTCAGGCTGAAAGGGTTGTACCCAGGGTCCCTGAGTAGCAGGAAGGATGACACTGGAGAAGCTCTAACAGAACTTCTGTGGGTTCTGAGCTGGCCTCTCGTGGGCCTCAGTCTTTTTTACACCCCAGCTCAGGGCTGGAACTGATGTTATTCACACAAGTTTGAACCCTTGATGAAAGAGGCTGCTGGCTGGAGAAGGAACAGAGTCGAGGGACCACCCCTTTCCTGACGTGGCAGGGGAAGTGGTTCTGCAGTTGGAGTTTTCACGAAAGTGTCTCTTCCCATCTTTTTCCGTTTTTTTCCAAGAAGAGTGGATCATGTCATCCTTTGTTTTTTAAGAGATTAATCTTCACCTCGCAAAATAATTATTTTCTGTGTAATTTCTTGGAAGCCAGTGTGGTTTTTCGCATGTTAACTTAATGTCACGAGTGTTTGCATAGCATTTTTACATCTGTAGCAACTTTTACCTCTGTTAAACCTGTGCTAAATACTTGCTTCATTTATCCTTTATTCCGATGAACCCCACCAAGACCAGAGGGCCAGCAACAGTAGAGATTCCCTGCCTATCATTAGACAGAAGGACAGGTGGAGGAAAGCTGTAAATAAGCAGCATAAACCCTCCCTCCTGGTTCTCTGTTCGTTAATCTCGAACATAAACGAGAAACGTTGGCTGGTCAGTAATAGCAGTGGGCTAATAGGGCACACACGTTGATTCTAGTACACGTAGTGACAAGGAGCAGTAGGGACTATAATAGAAAGTCCTGCCTTCCGCTCAAATGCTTAGCAAACGGTGGGAAATGTAGACCGTTCATTTCATTAAACACGTGCACGGATCGGCTGCGCCGTCTGTTCTTCAGATCAAAAACGTCTCCGGGTCCTGATCCCCAGGGGCTCCTTCAGCGTTTTGAGGGCCCTCTTTCTGACTGGGAATCACACTGCACTTAGCTGCAGCCCCACACAGCCAGTGGTCCAGCGGCTTAGATCCACTTCCGGCAGCCTGGTCCTGGGAACCGCGGGCACGGAGTGTCGGGAAGGAGACTGAGTCTAGACGAACGATCACAGTGCCTTCTGTTTGGAACCGTAGTTCCTTTGTTGGAAAGAAGCTCGACTGCTCTCAGGAGTTTGGAACCCCCGACCAGACTTACAACCTCCACCTTGTCTCTGATGAGGCTCTTGGGAGCTGTCCAGAAAGGTGAGCTGGAGTCACGGCCTGTTGGGTTGTGTTGCTGGTTCCAAGCATTTGGAGAAGTTTCTCTTCACTTTAGCCAGGGCTAAGGGAAAGAGAGAAAGAGACAAGTGCGTAGGCTCTCTTCTCTTTGTCTGTTTTCGCCCTGGAAGCTGACTCGATCGAGAGCACCAGAGCTGGCGGAACAGCAGCCGCTATCTATGGAACAGAGTTCGTTTCAGTACTGTCCCCCCGCCACCTCCCCTCCTCGCTCCCTTGCCCACCTTGATTGTCCCAAAGCCAGGAGGACTCTACACCTTGAGTTAACCAGTCGTATTAATCCCCCCCAAACTCAAGATGTCGACCAAACTCTCAAAAACAAGAGTAACTCAATGTATTAAAATTGAGGTCTTCTGGATTCGAGCCTTTTCATCTGTTTAAAAAACACGTATGTGGTGGTATGTAAATTCTGTGCATTACAAGCCCATCGCCCATGCTAACTGGGAGAACTCGAATAACTGGCAGGTCGCAGCCCCTCATTACAGCTCACCATAGCAACCAGACGTGTTTCTTTTTGAACAGGCTGGATCAGGTGCAGCACCACGGTGAGGAGTGGAGTCGGGGGCGTCACCATGCTCTTTACGGGGTACTTCGTCCTGTGGTGCGGCTGGAGTTTCAGGCATCTGAGTAAGCCTTTTTGATATTTTTTAATCGAAATCACAGGTCACATCCCATTAAAGGGCCTCCAGGGGATTCTCCAAATTGCTTTTTATATGACAGTGTTGTATCATCTGACATGCCCTCGTGAGTGAGCCACTGCCTGTGGCTCTGGGGTTTTTATTAAAGGTTATGGTTATAACGAACTTCATAAGATTTGACAAGAATTTACATAATTGCTTCCGTGCTCCACGTGAGGTTGTCCTCGGAGATCTGGTGGTCTCTTGTTTTCTCCTGAAAGTCACTTGCCTGCCAGGTCAGCACCCTTCAGATTCCTGCCTTAGAACTTCTTTTTAGCGTTGTATAACCCCAAGAGTGGAGGAGAAACCATACAGCTCTCACTCATGTGTCTGAGGGTCACAGAAATCCTAGTTAACGTTACTTTCACCACGTAAAACACAGAAACATCCTCCTCGTTAGGAGTTTCAGCTTGCATCAGGTCTCGCCAGGAGGATGAATGTCTGAAATTCATTTCCCTCTTTTAGCTCAGGATGACTTTTCTCATTTTTTTAAAGTCTTGCCTTTGTAAAAATATATTTTTATAGTTAAAATGTTTAAAAGACATTGAATATAGAAGAATATCAAAAAAACCCAGTATTTTTCCACAATTAAAAACCCAGTTGCTTTCTGAAAACTTTTGGTGTAAAAGTACAAGATAACCATTAATACCAGTGTCATTCACAAATGGTTACTAGGACTTCTAAAATACCAGGCTGGCTGGCTGGCTGGCTGGCTCCATTGGTAGAGCACGTGACTCTTAATCCCAGGGTCGTAAGTTCAAGCCCCACATTGGGCGTGGAGCCTACTTAAAATAAAAAAAATTAAAAAACAAAAACCAGGACTTGACTGTAATTGGATTTTTTTGACTAATTCAGTGTCCAGTAAGTGGGATCGCTGGTCAGGCAGCAGAAATGGGACTGCAGTACATCCCTACCTGCTGCTGGTGGCGAGCTGGTGAGTGTTGGGTGGTCCACTTGTCTGTTCGGGAGAAAGAGGAGTTCCTCTCTGATCAGACCTGCCTACGTGAAGACTCCACTTCTTTCCCAGGGACAAGCCCCCCTCCCCCTTAATGGCTTACCTGTCTGAAAGGGCTCAGTGGGTTAATACCCGAGGTTTGTTTTTCACATCTTTGAATTGAAGAAAGTGAAGCAGAAATTTCTGATTGCATCTAAGACTTTATTGCTGAATCTGTAAAACAAAAGGGAAACGAAATGATCTGTAGAGGCAAGAGACAGAAACAGTCCTTAGGAGTGGCCTCTTGGATCCTTACACTTCTCTCTGTTTATCCAAAGAGCTGCAGCGCTGGCGTAAGTGAGGACCTGGACACCGCGTCCGCAAGCTCGGAGCCTCCAGGGCGCGGACGCGGGGGACACCTGCAGGGCAGATTTAACCATTTAAAATGGTTTGGGGGAGAGGGAGTGAAAAGAATAAAATTAATTGGAATCTAAAACAGTTCTAGAGGAAGTCGGTTCTTTTAATGTGGACAGGTCTGGTTCGGTGTGGACATTTCTTTGGCTGGCTCTCCAGAGTGACAGTTACTGCAAAGCCTTCCGTTTGTTTGCTCATAAAGGCTGCAGGTATTCAGGGAGGCATGAAGATGACAAAGGTCATCATTAAAAGTTTTAAATAGTTATTTCTTAATTCTCAGTAAATAATATCTCCCTTTTAAATCTTTCTCCCTAAAATTACTCTCTAAGCTTTGGCATTTTACTGTTCATCCATACAAGATACCAGGCTACATGCATACTGACCCAGAAGAGTGTGTGAAGTGGCAGAAGATCAGCTTACCTCAGGCCCTTTGGGGTCCCTGACCAGATCTTGGCAGGCGTAAGAAACAAAAGCACAGTAAGGGTGGGTCCAGAGTTGCAGGTGAGCCTTTGAAAAATCTTTCAGGTATTTTTAAGCTGATTAAAATGAAATCACACACTAAACAATTTTAAATCATCTCTTATACATCTTAAGTGAGTATAGTAGTGAACAAATGGTTTCTGTTTACCATGTCCTTCTGAAAACCTCAGAATCCCACCCCATCCCTTCCTAAGAATTTCTGTGAAATACTCTTGACCTTTTTACTTTGTTAGGGTTGTTTTTGGCTGGTGGGTTTTCCTTGTCTCTTTCCCCATCAAAATATTCAGTGTGCTTTTCTAATTTTATGGCTTCTGCTTTGGCCCCTAGACAGTAGCTTGATAGAAAAGATAGAAAGTCCCTAGATAACGCAGGTGGATAACTGTTGCTCCAGCCCCTTTTCCAGCGCGGGGGTTGATTATCTATCAGATCTGTTTATATCTGTTTATATCTACCTGTTTGCCTGTTTGCCACAAATACACACACATTTTAGCTTTGCTTGTGATATCCTCGGCAAATACATGAGGTCAGTCCCTGTTTTGTCCCAGCTCCTTCAAAACCACAAACAAGCAGGTGTGCTGTTCTAAAGCCAACATTTATTTATTTGCACATCTCTTCTGTCTCTCTTCTCAAAAGTTGAATTCTGGCTCTATCTTCTGTATTAGCTACCTTTTCTATTCCCAGTCCCCGGTCTCTCTCCCTCACTAATTATCGCCAGTGGGAGTAATTTAATTCTGCACCAATGGCTCATGATTAGGGGAAAGGTATACTAGAATTCTCCATAAGGAAAAATTCATGGTTGAGGAAACGAGTACTGCGTTTGGTTATCTTAGTCTAGTATTACTATGAACTTCATTGAAATTCCAAAAACTGTAGCTTTCATTTTGAAACGGCTTTGTGCCCATTCTTTGCAAATGCCCTTTAAGAGAGACACTTAGGGAGAGATTCTCCCTGCACTTCCCTGCACTTGCCTTAGTCTAGGTCAGAAACCCTTAGGCTGCCAGCGTAGAGGAGAACACTGTCAGTGATGGCCTCAGTGATAGCCTCAGTGATGGCCTGGTGCCCACTTCCCCCAAAGCCCTCAAGCTGGGCTCAGCAGGCTACGATGGCCGGCGGCGCAGGCCAGCCCACTACCTATTTTTAAATAGTCTTCCCGGAGCACAGCCTGCTCCACACTCTTACCACTACTGTAAATAAACTAGCTTGTCAGAATCAGAATGCTGGAACAATGAAAACTTCCACTTAATTTATGTATCACAATAAATGTTTTAAATTTATATCACGATAAATATTTGACATCCCTGAAAATAAGTTCCTTAACCAGAAGAGTGAACTACAGAACCATCCCACCAGTCCCTAAAAGGAGAGCTGCTTCGTTTTGCCAAGTTTAAGACAGAGGTGGGATCCTGCGTTCAGAAGAGGAGTTTTAATCTGACGTGATCAGGACCAAGAATCCTAACTCACATGTAGTAGGAAAGAAGAAGAAGTCTTAACTGAGGTCTTTGAATTTGATACTGAGCAGTCCAGACTCTTAAATGATCCGGGGGACTTTGAAGAAGCCATGTCTCCGGATTCTGGAGTTCCTTGGTAACACCCACAGCTGGAGAGGGAAAGTTCTGTCCACTCACTGCTGCCATCTTGGGGGGGCGGGGAGCATGCTTGAAGACCTTTCATCCAGTCTTTTAAGGATTTCTTCATAATGTTCCAAATAGTCTGAGTCATTGAGGTCAGCTGATAATCATGGATTCTTTTCCAGGATTCGGGTCCAGACAAACTCAGCATGATCAAGGGAATACACTTCATAGCTCCCGCTTGCAAGAGTGACGTAACTCTGGTTTATGAAGGTACATTTATTACTCATACGTGCAAATATCCCTACAAAATAAGTTCATTTGCACAGCCAGTCCCCATCAGGCGTGTGACCCGGCAGATGCAAGGCTTCGTCCGGCAAGACTAGAGGTTCCTTTCCAAACTGAATTTTAGACGAGTGAGCCTGAGCTGCCAGAAGCCAGGGCCCTGCAGACGTGAGGCAGGAGTAACTGCTCTGCTTTTCACAGAGCCAAGAAATAGAAGTCAAGAATGCTCGTAACTGGATGGGCCATGTTAAACAGCCTCCTTGATTTCGTCTCACAAAACGATGCTCCGTGACTTCCACGGCCCGGCAGGAGCTCCCCTTGGGTAAGCAACAGGGCCTGCAGGGCCGTAGCTGGCAGAGAACCCATACAAACAAGCCCCATCCGCCTTCCCGGCCATCCTGCAGAGAGTTACTGCGATAGCCGGGCTCCTCTGCACCTTCGAGAAGACTTGCAAGGAGAGCACCCTTCTGGAAGGCTGGAAATCCTCGCGGGCAGGCCCCAGTGCCCTGGCTACGCCCTCATGGTCTGCAGGGTGGGTTAACCCTGGCGTTAGCTCCTGGAGTTTAAGCCTGAGTGAGAATATCTGAAATGCTGAGTGTACTGGGGAAAGTACTTTTGTCTAATACACATTAAAGTATTTAGCTATTAGGGGCGCCTGCGTGGCTCAGTCTTTGGGCGTCTGCCTTCGGCTCAGGTCATGATTGGGATCGAGCCCCGCATCGGGCTCCCTGCTCTGCTGGGAGCCTGCCTCTTCCTCTCCCACTCCCCCTACTTGTGTCCTCTCTCTCTCGCTGGCTGTCTCTCTCTCTGTCAAATAAATAAAATCTTAAAAAAAAAAAAATTAAAAAAGTATTTAGCTATTAAAGATAATCATCTGTTCTATTAGCAATGGGATGTTTCAGTCCTTAGGGGGAACCCTATCTGCTGCCAGTGTTCTTAGTCCTTGTTTGTCCTGATTTACAGATTATCCTAATTACCCTGCTCCCTCCATGCATTACCACCCCTTCAGAACAACAGCAACATTTTAAAATATATATATTTTTAATTCCCCTATTATTTGCCTCTTCCAGACCCTCACCTTTGAGATGGGTGGGTGTGGCCCTGGGCAAGTTATCTAACTTACTGGAGCCTCTCTGGACGGTCTGAACTGTAAGGTGGGGACAATCATACATACTTCACAGAGATTCGATGAGATGAGAAGTCCTGCGTCAGTAAATTCCAGCAAGGGCTGACGGTACAGCAGGAATTCAGAAACCTCTGTGGCAGCATCCCATGTTCAGATGCTAAACTTGAACCAAGCAAGAAAGACCCCGCCACAATTCCCACGGAAGGCCAGCTACCGTTTGAGCGCCCGCTCTGTCAAAGCCAAGTACTGTGCTAAGTTCTTACGTGCATGATCACGTTCTATCCCTCTGACCACCCAGTGGGGCTGGTGCTATGCTCCTTTTTCACCACGAGCAAGCGGACGCTCGACATGAAGCAGTTTGCCTCCATGACCACGTGGCGTTTGTCCCGGCAGCCCGGGTGGAGCTGCGGTGCTGTGGGCCAGCATGGCTTTCGACTGCCCTGTCCCCTTACCCTCCAGCTCCGGGGGGGCCAGCTGTCACATCTGCCAAAGGGGGGTGGGGTACGCCTGGTCCCACCACACACCTCCTCCTGTTTTCTCCCTTTCCCCCAAAGGCTTGGCCTCGCCCCTGCGCTCCTCTCCCGGTGGACGAAATCACAATGACCTTTGACTTAGGCATCAGCATAGATAGTATGACATGAAATGGTCCCTGTCACTCCCTCGCCTCCCCAAGATAGGCCCTGTTGTACCATCTCCCTCCCCATAACTCCTTCCATAAGGCAGGCTCAGAGTATTGCCTTAAATGTAAGGAAGCCACGCAGGGAAGCTGCTGTCATGCTAAAGAAAACCGTGGATTTAATCACCAGTTGGTAGCAGCAGGTGAAGTCATGTGCACGGGACTGTGGCACGCGGCCCAGGCTTGTCGCTGGCGGTGCGGGAGCTGCACAGACCGGGACACCTGTATTTCCCACAAACTGGGTTTTGGGTGTACGTACATTCTGCTCCCCCATTTTCTGGGTACCTCGTCCTGCCACAGTCCATCTGGCAGCCCTGTTGTATTTTTAGCAGCCCATTCACTCACAGGATTAGAGGAAATAAGCCTGCATGGCGCAGGCTGCTTCGCATCTCCTGACCTGTGGAGGCCGACACGAGGGCTCACTGGGGCTCTGGGACCAGAGGACCCCCCAGAATGGCCACTGGGTGTCTTCGCTGGGTCTTCAGTTAGCCCACAGACCGGGGGTTATTTTTTGATAACTCCTACCTGTTGGAGTCTTATTGCACTGGCTGGCATGATGGCCCATGTTTCGACACTAAAAGAAAAAGATGAGCGGTGTGACTCTTTGTAAATTCAGATCCCAAGAGAAATACCCTAACCGGTCTAGGGAGCCCTGAGAGCTGGTCAGCTGTCATTCTAAGGAGTGCGATGGATTCTCGCTTAATGAAGCTCCAGGGCTGCAGATGTTCGAAGGCCCCCAAATCAAATGTATGGGAGAGGCAAGAGCTCTGCGCCCCTCCCTCCCAATGGAGCTTTCTCTGACAGCACAGAGTCAGAAGCACGGGACCGCGTAGACACGATCTCGTGAAGTTAGGTTTTTTCCCTGATAAGCCAGAAAATAGCAAAAACACAACAGAACCAGAAAAACAAGGTGCTATGTTCCCTTCCTTACCAAATCCTGCCCCCCCCCCCCCAGATATTGAGGACATGATGTATGAACTCAGAATTCATAGGGAAGGAGGAGGTGAGAGCTGTTTAACTTACTAGCTTTTAAAGAAAAAGTCTTGTCTGGCCGGAGATGTAAGTGTCACCTGAGGTCAAGGAGACTTAGCAGTAACACTGGGGTTACCGGTGCCCCCCCACCCCCTCATTCGCACTCCTACCCCCCCGCCCCCGTGTGGTGTTCGTTCTTGACCGACAGCAGCTACTCATCCCTCCCTCGCCCTCAGCGGGGCAATGGCCTGGTCTGTCCGCAGCTACTCACCGTGTAGCACGGGCCCTGCTCCAGTGCCCTGAGCCCCGAGCGGTAGGAGACCTGGTGCTCCTGGAGCCTCCTCTGAGGGTGGAGAAGCAGACACTCCGTCGTCGGGGAAGGGGGCCTGCGAGGCTCCCGGGCAGAAGCAGGAGGTGCTGAACGCCGTGGCCAGCTGACAAGCTGCTGCTAAGGTCAGGAGAAAGCACTGCAGACATTCCCTCTGGGCAGACACGGTGGCTTTACATAAACTGAGGGCAGAGGCTCTGGGCAGGTGTTCTGGCGGAAACCAGGTTTCGAGACGCCGTTATTGACAGCCTCCATTGCCCAAAGCATGCCTCCTGATGAGTTACAAATGCGCCTGGGAGTTGCCCACCGTCATGGAAGAGGCTTCCCACCTTCTAGCCCGATCCCACTCAAAGGCAGCAGGGGGCGCCCTCCCGAGCCGGCACCGGCCTTCCCTCCCCCTGAGCTGCCGGATGTGGGACCCTGATTAACAGCGCTGAGCAGAGCCCTGTTCCCACGCCTGCTTTGACCTCTCAGACTCCACCAGCAGCCCAACATGCAGTCAGCCAGGCCAGGGGTTAGCAAAAGCTTTCTGTAGAAGACCAGATAGTAAGGATGTTTGGTTCTGCAGGCCAGCTGGGCTCTGTTGCAGCAGCTCGGCCCCGCTGCCTAGGCCTGAGACCGGCTCTGGAGGATACGGAAGCAATGAGCTCGGCCCAGTAAAACTTCGAGAACGGACATTCTCATGTTCCCGTGTTAACAATATATTCTTTCGTTTGCCTTTTTTCCTACAATCTTTTTAAAAAGTCATTCTTAGGTGTCAGGCTGTACAAAGAGCAGGCAGTGGCCAGATCTGGCCCATGGGCTGAAGTTTGCAGACCCCTGATGTGGGGAGGTGCTCATTAGTGCCTGATAGCAGGAAGAAGAGTCTATGTTCCCACAGGGATTGGGCACAACCAGGACAGCCCCAGATCGGAGTAACACCTTTGGACCACAAATCCGGAGCTGGGCCCCTCGTTCTTTATTGAATTACCACATACGTTGGGCACCTGGTTGGCTCAGTTGGTAGAACATGCAGCTCTTAATCTCGGGGTCATGAGTTCAAACCCCATGTTGGGTGTAGAGATTACACACACACACACACACACACACACACACAGGCTACCCAGCTGAGGAGAAGGAAAGCCTCGGGGGCTGATAAGCTGAGCAGTCCTACCTGAAGCAGAGGTTATAGAGTTGGAGTGGGTTTGGGTGGTGGCACGTGCTTTTCCCGGGATGGGTACTTGGAGCAGATCATGAGACAGTGGGGGCAGCTGGGCAACAGTGCGGAGCCAGAGAGAGAGAGAGCTCCCCAGGGAGCATGTGCAGGAAAGGGAGCCAGATACCTGCCCCCTTCCTGCCAGCACTCACCTTCAAGGAGCTCGAGTTGAATAAAAGCTTCATCTTGGGACTGAGGGAAGCAGAGAGAGAGCCGATTACAGCCTGGCTCCAGCCCCCACCTCATTAGCATGCTGTGTCCACCTGCTGCAGATTTCCCATTTCTGAACCCCGTGGGGAAGGAGCTCAGACCCCAGCCAGGGGATGAGGAAGAACTGCAGAAGGTTGGGGTGGGTATTAAGGGTTTCTACTCATTTCGAGAACAGTCTGTGAAGAGCTGTATGTCCATGCCCAGCACGAAAGCACATTAACAGCCTGGGGTAGAGTTCAGTGCAGCACCCAGCAGGGGAGGGGGTTTGGGTGTGCAAGGTAAGCGAGCAAGGAAAACACTGGGCAGATGCTCACCAGACACTTCATTTCCCACCTTGGGCCAGTGAAGGTATGGAAGGATCTAGATCTAGAAGCCAGAGCACGGGCCCCGTACTAGGTGGGAGTTGCTGATCCAGGGGTCATACTTACTGTGCAAAGTGGCAGTGGGGGCCCTTGGGGCAGAAGCCCACTAAGTAGTTAACACACATTGTCTTATGGACATGGCGGTGCTTACACAGGGGACCTGCCAGGCAAAGAACAGCCAGAAACACACATGACAAAGCTCACCGGGAGTCACAGGCTCTCCACTTCACGGGGTGCGTAAATCTCCCTGTCCCTTCCAGACTGCCCAAAGCACCTGCTTCCTAGCCGTGTGACTGAGAGGGGAAAGGCGACCTCGGAACACGTCGGGGCAGCTCCCAAACAATGGCATTGGAAGCGTCCCTAAACACACTACGTCTTGGCGGATTGATGTGGTTGTAGACGGTCATGTGGCATCTTTATTTAGCTCCAGAAAGTACAAGCTGAGGAAAGGCTAACCCCACAGCTTACTTATCCTCCCCTAAAATCCCCCAAAACCAACACTGCCAAGGCCTCAGAACGACGCGCCTGAAGACAAAGGAAAATAAAGCACGAGGTCCTCAGAGCACGGGGACCACGGTGGGGGTCCCTGCGTCTTAGTGGGGCAGGGGGAGCGAGCTTCAGTGACAGCACACCCCCCGGGAGGGGGGTGGTGGGTAAGAGAAATAGAGAAGAGAATGTAGATGAACTGTGTCGTGTGGGCCAGCCCCTATGCCGAGGGATTCCCGCGGGGTCCTAGATCTGACCAGCTCCGTAAACCTCCGAGGGAGGGGTTTCCCCTTTTCATAAGCGAGGCAATGAGTTCAATTTGTTCAAGGTCACACAACTGATGCACTCCAAAGTCACCGGGATCGGAACCCAGGTAAGCCTGCAAGAAGGCCGTCTGTGCCACACCAGGCTGAATGTCACAGTGTCACAGAGTGGGCCTGGGGGAAAACGATGGAAGGACCTCCTGTTGGGAAGGCCCTGCGGGGCCTCCTCAGGAATATGCCTCCTTCCCCTGCCAGCCCGCCGCCCATCCCGATCACCTAGTGCTCCCTTTCCACTGAGGCCTCACCATCTTTGCAGAAACCTTGGTCATACCAAGGACAGTCCCGGGTCTTGAAAGCTGGCTTCACATGGAGAAAGGAACATTCCTTGTTGTTACAGTCACCTGAAAAGTCCAGCATTCTTTAAAAGCAGGCTCAGCTTCATTGTCACCTCCACCCTCCCCAAACTGGACTGACCTTGCCCCTTGCATAGAAGCCACTTGCCTGTCATCAGCTGCTTTTTCAAGACAGGTTTTTCTAACCCTTCCTGCAGTCTAAGGGGTTGGATCCCAATACTAATCGCCAAGCAGGGCTTGGGTCAGAATAAACACATCTGGAAGAGTTGAGGCAGGGCCAGAGATCCAGAAGGAAGGGCTGGAACTGAAGGCATTTGGAGGCCACCAGAGAGGAAGGAACGAGAGGAGAGGTGGGGAGGGGAGACCCAGAGCAAGCAGTTAACGATCCAAGAAGACACATCGTGGATGCATTCTGATCGAAGCCCTCTCGTCTTCATTGCTACGAGACCTACAGTGCTTCCAGAACCAGGGCGCAGTCCTTTTTAGTGGAAATGCCAAGAAGAGCAGAGTAGTGCTCCCAAGTTGGCACCGGGATGAGGCCAGAGGTGACACAGAGGGACACCTGTAGTTTCACGACGCCTGTGCTGTAATCGGTCTGTGGGTTGGACCAGGACTCGGGTCCCCTTGAAGGAGCCAGCCCTGTTGGACAGACCACTTGAGAGTTGTGGTGATAACCTTCTTAGATTTCTCTTAGGGGCCCAGGGGCTTTGAAGGAGCCATGGGGAAGATTTGGCTTATTTTCCACCTCATTTGAATAGAGAAGTAGTGAATGCTTCCAATCTCGTCCTCCTTAAAAATCTACAACTCGGTGCTTCTCAGAATCAAAAGGAACTTTATAGTGTTCACCCCCATTGGTTTTCAAACTGCTCCAGAGATCTATTTTCTAGGTTGTGCTTCTGCAAAGCAGGTTTCACCTGGAGAAGAGTTTTAAACCACCTCCCACGAACAAGAACGAGAATGAGAACGAGAACACCAGTGCTCAGGGGAAATGCCGTGGCCACAATCACCCAGCTTCCTCGCATGTACATGCTCATCGTTTCTGCAGCCCTTGGCAGAGCGCTGACTCTGGGCTCCAGCCTCCTGAGGAATGGAAGTGACATATTCCGCCTCCCTCCCTCCCAGGGCTGCTGAGCATTTGACAGGTCAGGTGGTGGGAAGTCACCTTTGCCAAGCTTCCTTTCTGCCCCGGCCTGGATCCACGTCTCCGCGTTCCTCCAATGGCCAGCAGGTGGCACCCTCCACTCAGCCTTTCACAGCCAGCGGCAGGGCCCAAAGACCCTGGCCCCCTTCAGCTGCCCCTTCGTGCTCCAACACCTCCCAACATAATGTTCTAAATAAAACAATTTACGTGCAAGAAGAACGATAATTACTTTGATAGGATATTAGAGAGATTCATTTACTCCAAGAGCAGTAACGGAGGTTACGAACTACCATCAATGATTTGCATGGATGCCCCTTACAGTGAGATATTTGAGGGCAGAAGGGAACCTGGTCCTATCCCTGTACCTGTTCCCAGCACAATATCCAAGTCCCAAAAGAAAACCAAACCAAGTTTTATTGAAGGAATGAATAAGTGGCATTTTTTAATGAAAGAGGTTTAGGTAGTGACCAAGGGGAGCCAGGCTCCAGATAAACTTTGTCCTTCCCTTCAAAGAACACATGCGGGCAGGACACGGAATTTTGGCCTGGGAGGAGCTCTTTGAGGATGCTTTGCCCTTCCTCCTGCATACCTGGGACTGCCCCCCACCGCCCCCCGCCATTGGCACTAATGGGGGACAGCGACCCCCTGCAGCTGTCTCAGAGAGGTCCCTGGAGACTAGGTCAGCTCTCTCCCCCCAGGTCATTCTTTTGGAACAGAGTTTGAAAAGCACCAGACTAGATAACCCCTAGGGCTCCTTCCAGCTCTGAAAAGAACTGAGCTGTAGAATTTTATTGGGAAGATATTTTATGAGATTTGAAACATTCGCAGACCACTCTTAAAGGAGGTGATAAGTGGTAGTGGCTTCCCCCTCTGCAGCCCTGTGGATGACAAAAGGAGGTCCCGAGGCCAGAGGGCAGGAGGACACTGGTCCAGACCTGACCACACAAGATAATTTGAGAGGCTAGGGCCTTGAGCCTCATGACTGCTTGTTTACAGTTACCGTGCACTGCCCATAAGAGACGCTCGTTTTCTACTTACAGAAGCGTTGTAACGTTTCCTTCTAAAATAAGATAATAATAGCAAGACAATGAAGAGAGCAGACAATGATACAGGTCGGCAGCACAGGTGCTCTGTGGGCAAGCATCGTGACAGTGGCTTCCAAATGCCTGCTGTTTGGGGCCCCCTGGCCTGGACCCACCCCGGGACAGAGAGATGGCCCGTTCCAGGCTTGCACCTGGACAGTCAGTCCGGGTAGGCAATTAGCCAGGACTGCCGTGGGAAAAGGTCAGCCTTTGCTTCCAGCCACACCCTCTCCTTCCCTCGGAGGGACCCGTGTGTACCTGAGCCTGCAGGGGCAGTGACACAGGGACCCCAGAGTACAGCTCCCCTGTGTCTAGGGGGCTGGAGAAGCAGGCCCCCGAGGATCAGAGAGGCCTGGTCTGTCCCCCCAGGCATGCACAACCTCCTTTGAGTGCCCCCCCTCAAAACTTCCACCCCTCTCACAGTCCCCACTACCAATCTCCGGGGGCAAGGCCTGGAGCCAGGAACGGGCATTACCGAACTTGGAGTAGAAGTAGCACTCGGGCATCCTGGTGACGTCATACTGGTGCAAGAAACTGCACTGGTCGCCCTTCTTACACAGGCCTCGGAGCCAGTGCTTACACACCACCATCTTCTCCCCCTGGTTGTGCCGGAAGGGGCAGAGCTTCCCTGGGGACACCAGAGCACCCAGGTGGAGGGGCGCCCGCTTGCCGACAGCCTGGACCCAGCTCAGCCCTGGAAGGAATTCCCCAGGAGAGGCTGGGGCTCAGACCCCCCACTGCCCTCCCTCGATCCCATCACCTGACCCCTGGTGGAGGCTAGAATCGGAGGCTAGAACACGGAGAACGCGCTGTAGTCCTGACAGGCGGCTGTTGGCACAACCACACCTCTGCCCGAACTCTCCTCTCTGCCTGGCCTGTCCTCGCCCTTCTCAAACCCCGGGGAGCCCCAGGGGTCAGGGCAGCTCCCCGGTGCCTCACGACCCCCTCTCCTCCAGGCTCATGGTGGGGCCCCTACCAGAGAGCAGAGCCGTGGTTCCAGTCCGGGGCACCCAGTGCTCCCGAAGGGCCCGTGAAAATCAGGCCTTGGGAAAACTGCCAAAGAGGTTCTGCGTCCTGAGTCCGGAGACTTAAGGTGCTGACCTAAGAGCCAGCTTTGTAACAACTTAGAAGGAAGTGGAAATGTTCTATGTAACTCTGTTATCTCAGCAGGAAGGACGCCCCAGTTCCTGAGTTCCTGAGCAGGACCAGCCCATGCTTGGCTGACTCTCTGATAGAATGGGAGGGAACCTGGGAAGGCTGTTTGTAAATAGCCCTCCCCTCACCCGGGCCAGTGACTTGCTTGGGTGTGACCTCCCGCCAGAGCAGTGGTATTTCTTGGCGAGACGGTGTCTCTGTGGTCCACTGCTTTGCAGGGAGGACCCAAGGGGGCGTCCCAGTCCTGGCTGCACAGAGCCTCAAGTGAGGAGCGAGCCGGTTTCCCTCTCACCCCATCGTCCAGGGCTGACAAGACAAATGAGGTGCGAGGTGCATGGCAGTAATGCCCCAGCCCCCCCACCCCGCCTGGGCGCCCCCTGGCTTCCCAAGAACAGGGTCACTTGGATCTGAAAAACTGGTCCTAAACTCACACTAGCAGGGTTACTTAACCTGGATCTATAGGGGGCCTGGGAACCCCCAGATTGAAGGCAAGACTTTTGGGGCAACTGTGTATTTCTACAGGAAGAGCCTGTGCGTGGCTCATGAGCCAGAGGTCGGGAACCCCCAGTTTGAGTCAGGCCTCCAGTACTGGGGGAGAGGGGCTTGGAAGGAGGGATCCATTGATCCAAGTTGGGGTGGGGGAGAAACGGGGGACTCTTGTTGGTAGCATTTCAGAGACAGAAATGGCCACAGCTTAGGACATAAAGACTGCATAGAACAGATGGTCAGATCCCGTATTGATCCAGAGGATGAGAAGTGGGGGTAGGGAGAAGGGTGCCGCTTTCCTGGCTGGGAGCAAACTCAAGAAGCCCGGGGCCTCCTGGGAACACGTAGGCCGAAACCCTGAAACATGTGCACCCCCCGCCAGGCGGAGAGGAGGGAATGTCCCCTTCCAGGTAGCCCTGGCTACCCTAATCAGTGCTGCTGAGCCAGGGAAATCCTTCACGGGGAGGGGGAAGACTTCCTGAGGGACGTACCCACCCACCCGCCCTTTGCCTCCTTATAAGATGAATTTGACTCCCTTCTAGCCTCCCCTCCCCAGGTGCAGATTCGACACCCTATTCCAGGCCAAGCAGAACCCACCGTAGTCTAGACTGCCCCTGCACCCCCTCCCCTCACCGCCAGGTTCTCCCGCTGACCCACCTTTCTCACAGAGCCCTTTAGCGAAGAAGTTGCACACAGCTGAGCTCGATTCTAGAAGGGGAAGAAGGAAGGTAGCCTCTTGACAGGCTGCAGCTGCCGGAGGGGCTTTTCCTCCTCAGGAAGTGCCCCCCCAACCCTGAATTTCCCAAGGCTTGGGCCTAGGGGCCCCAAGTCCTGGCTCTTTGGATGCTGGCCTCCATCACCAGCCTCGAGACCTCAGAACCTAAGCCCCCCAACTCTGAAACAGACAGGAGGAGGGGCACAAGGCCCCAGGGAGCTCAGGGGGCCAAAGAGGACTTTCCTGGCTTCTCACAATTCACCTTCCGTGTCTCTCTGCTTTCCCAGTCTGGGAAACGGGCTTCCTGGAAGTCAACCCCATTTTCCTGGAATCCCGGAGAGGATGTAAGCCAGGCCTGAGCCCATAAGAAGGGAGGGACTAAGCTCCCAACTCAGTCTCCCTGGTGAGCCTGAGTGAAGGGGCTGCCCCTCCGGAGCTGAGCAGACAGGCCTCCAGAGAAGACTGGGGGGAGGGGGCATGGCGCAAGGTCCTCCAGAGGGACGGCTGACACCCTGTCCTCACTCACTGTCCATGCCCTGGAAAGGCAGGAGGCCAGTGCCCTTCTGCAGCTCTACATCCTTCTCGAAGGTGAAGGTGAGCTGCTCCAGCCCAGCAATGACCTCTTGCATCTTCCATCTCCTGCCGGGTCTGCTAAAACCTGTCTAAGCCCCTGCAGGTGGGCCCTATATACCTTAAGGGAGGCCCTTAAGGGGCCAGGGGCCAGCGCTGCGGCCCTCATCTCCGGGGGCCAGCAGCCAGGTGACAGCAGAGCTACTCTCTAGGCACAGATGTCTCACCATGCCCACCTGATGCAGGTGCAGAGGCCCCAGGGCCCCGCACCCCCACACGGAGGACAGAGGACAGGACATCCCGCTCACAATACACGCTGCTGGGGAAGAATCAGCAAAGGCCCCCGCACTGCTCTTCTCCCTGGTGTCCTCAGACATACACACAACAAATGCGCAGACATTACCAGACCTGTGCTCATTCTTTCAACATGAAGACAAAGCCACAGGTCAGCTCTGTGAAGAGTTGCATAAAACAAGTGCTCCGATTCCCAGGAGGTTGGGGGCCAAAGGGTGAGGGGGGGCGGGGCAGGGGTGCTTCCCTCCAATCAGGCCCCAGCCAACCCCTCCCTCTGGGACTCCTGACACCCCTTTTCTGGCCTGAGTGACAAGCCCTGAGTGAGCTCTTCATGGGAGAGGGAAAAAGGAACGAAATCCAGAGGAATCGGAAATCGTCGGATGAATAGCGCTTTGTTTACGCGCACACAACCTCGAGCTTGGAGCTCGGGCTGGGGGTGGAACCAACCAGAGGCCACGGTCTCCCCGCCAGGATTCCACAGGCCACCCGAGCGCCTCCCACCCCTGAGAAAGTGCTTTGTAAACGAAATCTCTATGCAAATGTTGTTTTATTATTATTACGCCATCCCTGCCCCCAGGGCTGGGGACCTCTGAAAGTGCTTTCAAAGGAGCACTTTAGGGCTCTAACTAGGGCAGGCTGCCCCCCTCCCCCCGCCGGGGGCCCCTGCACTGGCCTTCCCTCCCACTGGAGCTGATGTTTTCCGAGTCGCACTGGAACCCACAGAACCCAACGTCCTCCTTCCCGGACAGAGCAGGGAGAGGTGGGCAGCGCCCTGCAGGCCCGAGCTGGCCTACAAGAAGGAGCCTGCTGGCTTTTGTTTTCCCAGGGCTCCCGCATGGCTCCTCCTCCACTCCTGGTTCTTTTGAACTCTGGATCAGAAAAGAAAATAGCTGGAGAGAGAGACACCTGGAGCCGAGGCGGGGCGGGGAGGGGATCCAAGAGTTTCCAGAAGCCTGGGCCTCCCTCCAACTTCAATCCCAGGGAGGGGGCGGGGGGAGGCTGAGCTGGGTGCTGTGGGAGGCTGGGGCACAGGGGGCCTCTAGGGTAGACGCCCTATTCCTGTGCCTCGATTAGTAGTCCCAGAAACACATTCGTCTGTCAACATACCAACCAGGCAGGCCAGGCAGGCAAATGAGGACATCGGCTTGGCAAGGCCAAGGGCACACAGTTCGGAAGACGGTGACAAGGGAATTCAAATCTGGGTCTCTTGATGATTTCCTTCCATAAACATCCAGAGAGCATCTGTGTACTAGGGACTGGGGCCCCAAAACAAAGGACCTCTTCCTGCCCTCAGGGACAGCCCAGTCAAGTGGGGAGTACAAGATGGTCCAAGGGGATGACAGAGGCTAACAGGGTGAGAAATGGTAAGTGGGGGTGCTCAGCAGGGGCAGGGAGGGGCGGTAGAGGAGTGTTCCAGAAGTCCAGCCATACGAAGGCACGGGGCATAAGGCAACATGGCCAGGGGGGGGGGGGTGTCAAAGTTAGCTTAGACCTTCTGGCAGGGGGGTGTGGGTGACAAGACTGGAGAAGCAGGGACTTGAAACTGGAGTGTCTCTAAGGGCTTGATTTTCTATTATGAAGCCAGTGGAGCTCCCCCGCACCCGGAAGGGCTAGGAGAGCCACACGCAGCACCCTGAAGAATGGATTGAGGAGGAAGGACAGGGCAGGCAGCTAGGTAAGGGATGAAAAAAATAATCAGAGCCCTGGAGTTATCTCCAGGGATACTTCCCTGCACTCTGGTGACCCGAAAGGGTTCATTGGCAAGAGGTGAGCGGGGAGGAGGCCCCAGGACAGACTCCTCCCCCCAACCACCACTAGCGTCCCGCCTCTTCCGGTCAAGGTCCTGCCTACCACCTGGACTCCCTGGGGTACCTGCCTGTGCCTGGCCTGCAGAGGGTGTGCCCAGGGTGTCGCGAAGACGACTGTTTCACTCCCAGGGCACAATCGTTGATTTGGCACAAGAATGACAACACCTGGCATTCGTGGCTTTTGCTTCCCCCAGATGCTTTCGGGGGGGGGGGTTGAATGGTCTCCCTCAAAAATGTAGACCAAGTCCTAACCCCTGGTACCTGTGAATGTGACCTAATTTGGAAATTGGATCTTTGCCGATGTAATGAAGTGAAGGATCTCAAGGAGATCAGCCTGCAATTAGGTTCCTCGCAAGAGAAGAGAGGGGGTTCGGGACACACAGAGATGGCAGAGAGGCGGAGAAGGACCCGTATGAAGACAGAGGAGGAGGCAGGATTTGGGCAGCAGCCGCAGGGCACCAAGGTGGGCCAGCCACCCCCAGAGGCCCAGACAGAGGCAGGGGGTGGTTCTCCCTCAGAGGCTCCCGAAGGGGCCTGCCCTGCCCACACCAGCTTCTCGGACTTGCGGCCTCCACAATGGGAGAGAGTACGTGTCTGTTGTCCCAAGCCACCCCCTCCGTGGTAATTTGCTTTGGTGGCCACAGCAAACTCATACATCCTCCCACTTGCACATTGAGCTGCAGAGGACCTCACTCCTTTCATGATGAGCAAATACACAGGGAAGTGGGTGACTGCCAAGGTCCCACAGCTGACTGGTGTCAACTGGGGGTGGTCTGGGTCTCCCACCTTGTAAGTCCTTTCCTCCTCTTCTTGTCACTCAGACCAGGGGGCTGCCCCCCATGTATACGACCACCGCAAGCACCCCATTATGCAAAGACCAAAACACAAGCCCCAGGCCACAGAATCCCTGGTGATGCCCCGGAACACGGGCTGGACGGGGAGCCGGGGGCCCCAGCTCTGGGGTGTCCGCTCTCGAACCTCTTAGTCCTCTCTCTGCGTCCTGGAGCCGTCCCTAGCACCCGTGTTTTCATCGATGCACTAATTCACGGCTGCAGAGTGGCCCTGCATCGCTCTGCAAACAGTGGTGTTAATTTTTAATCACCATCATTATGAGACGTTATTTAACTCCGGCTGCAGATTTCCTGAATCATCATCACCCTGCCCCTTTTCTTCTATAAATGCACTGCTCTGAAAAACGGGAGTGCTGGGAGCTCTAGAATTCTCTGGCTGCCGGGAACTGGGGGAGGTCCTCGTGCCTGCCCCGTGGCCTTTGGTCAATGGCAGCCAGTGCCTTTCGGGGCAGAGTGTGGCTAGGCTCTCCTCCCTGGTGTCGGTACATCTGCCCCACTCCCCACTTGGGCACCCTGAGTCTGTGGCATTGGGGAGGCCACAGTTCAAATCTGGACTTCGCTGGCCCCCAGCCAGTCATTTAATCACCCCTCTGAGCCCCAGATTCTTCACCAGTGAAACGGGACCCCCAGCGTGACCTCACCTGGGGTGCCGGCCGTGAAACACGCATGTGGATGCCTGATACCAGGGGTAACTGTATCAGAGTCATCCTCCCAGAAGGTCGCTGCCATAAAGAACGAGGACCGGTGTCCTGCGCCCAGGTCCAAGGTCACCCTCCTCAAGCTTAGCATTCCTAGGGGCCCCTGATAAAAGGCCGTGCGGAGACAGGGGGCTCCACGCTGCTCAGGTGCTGCTGGAGGGGCTGCTCTAAATCCAGTAGGGACGGGCCAGGTGGCTGGACAGCCATGGTGTCGGGATGGGGTGGATGTCAGAGGAACCCCCGGTGACCCCCAGCTGCGGCTGCTCAGCCCCAAGGACAATGAGCCAGTGTGCCCTGCCCTCTCCACTACTCTTTGTGCCCAGAGAAGCCACTCGGCGGAGACAGCTGTTGGCCTCACAATAGCCACTTAGAGCGCAGGGTAGGGAGGTCCAGCCGCCGAGATGGTCCTGCTGCGTCCTTGCCCGAGAGCTTGGTCTCTGCGAGTCTGCTCATTCTGGGAACGGTCCTCTGGGGAAGACAACTCTCTCCCCCAAGGGCCTGGGGACCGTAACGGGACTAACGACCCACCCACACTTCTCATCTCCTCCTGTCCTCGCTTGCAAATGTTCAAGTTATTTCTACCCAAGGCTTAAGAAACGAAGACTGAGAGGGGCAAAGGCCTGCCTAAGCCTACAGAGCCAGGAGACGTCGGATTGGGGACCGAGATGCAGGACCTTCACTAGCAGTTCCTAGGGCTTAACCGGTTGAGGTTCACCGTGTACACCGTCTTTTCTCTAATTCCCACAAAACCCCAGAAAGAGAGCCATTATTATTATCATCATCATCATCATCTTCTACAGTTAAGAAAACTGAGGTTCCCAGGCTTACTAACAAGAGCTTCCCAGAGATCACAGGCTTGGTCCACGCGAGCCCACGGCTGCCTACCCCTCCACAGTGCAGGAAAGCGCCCACCCCCGGGGCTGGAAAGCTGAGAGCGCGCTCAGGCCACTGAGGGGGACTGTGGGCTGTACTTTTGGTTTGAGAGTCAAGGAGACAGGACATTTGGGGCCCGGGGGCCCTGAAAGCTTTCCTCCTCCACTGTTGGTGACTTGACTTGTCTTGGTCATCAGGTCACCCTCCCCTCTGCCTCTGCACCCAGAGCACCCCCAGGCTGAGCAGAGGCTGCTCTGAGCCTCCTGGGGCTCGGGGAGGAACTTCCACAGGCCCCTGGCTCCTGTGCCCTGTGGAAAGAAGCCCTCGGGGACGCCACAGGCTCAGACCGCCAGCAAAAATGAGTTAGCGGAAGAGGCATGAGGGGGCCAGCTCAGGCGACATTCTGGTTCCTTCCTACTTATTCACACCCCCTCCAGCTTCGCTCAATGGCTTCTGCCCCCACCCCGCCTCTAGGGAGCTATTCATTCATTCACTCAGGTACTCACTCAAAAATATTGTTGAACTTCCATTCGTGCCGAAGGATACAGAATGAACAAGACACAGCTTTGCTCGCTGTTCTAGCAAGCAGAATAATGGCCCCCAAAGATGCCCACGTCCTAATCTCTGAACCCTGTGGACATGTTACTTACGTGGCAAAGGGGACTTTGGGGAGGTGGTGAGGTATCCTGAAATGGGGCGATTATCCTGGATTCTCTGGGTGGGCCCAGTGCCATCATCAGGGGCCTTACACGTGGGAGGCAGGAGAGCCAGAGAGAGGGAGGAAAGGAAAGAGAGAGAGAGAGAGAGAGATTTGAAGACGAAGATGTTCCTCTGCTGGCTTTGAGGAGGGAGGAAGGGCCACGAGCCAAGGAAGGCCGGCGGCCTCCAGAAGCTGGAGGAGGTGAGGAAACAGATCCTCCCTTCGCCCCTCTGGGAGAAATGCAGACTTGGTTTCAGCTCAGTGAAAGCCATTTCGGCCTTCTGACCTGCAGGATTGCAAGAGAATAAACGTGTGGTGGTTTAAGCTACTGAATTCGTAGCAATTTAGTACAGGAGAAGACAGGGAGAAGTCACCCACAGACAGGCAGTAGAATCCTGCCGGGTGCGAAACAGGGCATTCGCAGAGCTGCCACAGGAACACCCAGCTCTCAGGTGGGTGGCAAGGAAAGGAGGAGGACCCGAAGCAAAGCTGTGGACAGGGAGAGCGTCGTCAGGCGGTAGGGGACAGTGCTGGAGGCTGGCCTCGGGGAGGTCACTGAGGGAGCCAGCCTTCCAGCATTGGGTCTGACCTGCATTTTATTTATTCATTCATTCATTTCTCATTGTGATTTTTAATAGATTTTTTTAAAAAGATGTGTTTACTTATTTTAGGGAGAAAAAGAAAGAGAGCACGAACATAGGGAGAGGCAGAGAAAAAGGGAGAGAATCTCTAGCAGACTCCACGCCAAGCATGGAGCCCGATGCGGGGCTCGATCCCAGGACCCTGGGATCACGACCTGAGCCGAAGGCAGACGCTTAACCGACAGAGCCACTCAAGCGCCGTCCTCCCCACCCCACCCCCGCCTTATTTATTTTTTAAGTAAGCTGTACCCCCAACCTGAGCCTTGAACTCACGATCCCGAGATGAGGAGTCTACCGACTGAGCCAGCCAGGCCCCCCTTGTCTGATTTTAGAAAGAGCTTCCGCTGCAAAGCTCTGGGGCCACTCTCCAAGGAAGGGCCAGAAGAAGGCCTTGCAGCAGCCCGCATGCCGGAATCCAGCAGTCCAGGAAAGCGGGTCCTCTTCCCCACAGCCCTAAAGCCAAGTATGCTTTGTAAAGGAGAAAACCATCCAAGGTCAGGATCCACCATAATTACTAGCGAAGTTCTCGTATCTATTCCCGCACCCGGGAGATGGTTTTGTGCACCTCCTGGGGGGCATGTGCCCCCTCACCCCCCACGTGCAGGAGGGAGAGGAAGGTGTCTCTAGGACACGGAACTGCCAGCTGACTGTTGACACCATGATGGATTAATTCTCCCAGCCACGACCTGGGGCACTTACTTTGATGGACTGCGGGCCAAGGTCACGAGTTCGATCTGCCTCTGGGTCAATTGAGTCTGGAAGAAAAACTCCATTTCCATCCCGGCAGAGTGCCCTCCAGTCTGTTACTTCTAAATGATTCTTGGGTCACAAGGCAGACAGACAGATTACGGATGGAAAAAACCCTCCAGGCCCCAACTATTGACGGGGAGTCCATTGTGTTCACTTTGCGTCTAAGCCCAGTGGGTGTGGGTGGCAGGAGCGGCCAAGCAGAAGGCAGGACGAACCACCCTGCCCTGGGTGCGGGGGCTGCTGGGAGACTCAGTGGTGCCGGAGGGGAGAAGCTCACCAGTCCCGACCTTGCCTCCGGTCTGGGCTTCATCAAACCCATGGCGCTGTCCTTGGTCTCACTCCTTGGTTTGGCTTTGGGTTGCATCTCGGGGCCGCGACACTATCTACATGAGCCGCTGTGGACACACGGGGAGCTGGCCACCACCTCACTCAGCTTGGGCTGCAACAGCAGGCTTGGATTTCCCACAGTTTCTGGAGGCTGGAAGTCCAAGATCAGGGCACAGGCAGATTCGGTTCCCGGCGAGAGCCCGCTTCCTGGCTGTCCCCTCACATGGTGGAGAACGCTCTGGTCTCTCTCCCTCTTCCTAGCAGGACGTTAATCCCATTGTGGGGGCCCACGTGCATGACCTTATCTAGACCTAGTCACCCCCCACCCCAGGGTGCCCCCTCCTAAGACCATCACACTGGGTGGGGGGTGGACTAAAACGTGTGAACTTAGAGGGTCACCAACGTTCCGTCCACGGCACCCGCTGCCCACACAGCTGCCTTCTCGCCGTTTCCACTTGAAGTGGCTTCCGTATGTCTGAGACCAACCCTAGCTTCCCTGAAATTGGTCCCACCTTCCATCACCTCTCAGGAATGTCACCACCACCAGTCGCTCAGGCATGTCCTCACTTCCCCAGATGTGCCGCTCCTGTCCCTCACATCGTAGGCTCCTCTCATCTCTGGGTCTGATTCGAACTCTCCTCTCTCAGGGAGAGTTCCCTATGTCTTCTCTAAAGTGAGACCCAGGTCATCCCCTGTCTCAGCACCCACCAGTTTGTCCCTGAAAAGCCCTTGGTGCCAAGTTCAGTGTGGGGCTTATTTTCTGGCTTACTGATGCTCCGTTTGTCCCCCACCCCCCACCGCGCCTCACCCCAAGCCCACGTTCCCACTGTGGGACTTCTCCATCAGGCCCAGCAGGTGCGGTTCCCCGGGCCCTCAGGACTTCCAGAAGCCCATGAACATGTTTTAATTTCCTTAAAATCAGAAGAAAATCTTTTCTTTTTTTAAGATTTTATTTATTTATTTAACAGAGATAGCCAGCGAGAGAGGGAACACAAGCAGGGGGAGTGGGAGAGGAAGAAGCAGGCTCACAGTGGAGGAGCCTGATGTGGGGCTCGATCCCAGAACGCTGGGATCCTGCCCCGAGCCGAAGGCAGGCGCCCAACCGCTGCGCCACCCAGGCGCCCCCAGAAGAAAATCTCTTAGGCCAAAGAAAGAAGTTTTAATATATAGTATTAATGCATGCATCTTTTTCCTAACGCAGTCCTAAATCTAATTCGAACCATCCCCATGGAGGAGAGGCCAAGAAAGCCCTAGCATCGCCCTGGGGCCGAGTCCGATCGCCCACCGCCTTGCATACTTGCATACTCTCACGGTTCTGCACCTCTCGAGGCGCTAGGCACACGGCAGGTGCTCAGTAATCACCGGGCGAATCCACGCTGCCCGTGTCCGTCTTCAGAGAACACCGCCTCAACCCGCAGGAAGCCCTGATTTGACTTTCTGGGGACCGGGGAGGAGCCCCAGTTGCGAGAAATGCCGCTGATGGAGCATCTTCCAAGTCAGCTGAGAGGCGACAGGGTCCACTCACCACCCTAGATCCGCGGAGGGCTGGCCCGGCCCCAGCCACCTTCTCAGTGCATTGCTCCGTCTGGCCCCACAGGGAGAGAAATCAGAAAGCCGTGGGCTGCTTCTCGATACTACCTTGAGAGTCACGTGCCGCTGGCTAGACAGACTGCCAGCTTGCTCAGGAAAGTGGGTAATTTAAGATGCAAGTAGATCCGTTTTGTTCCCCTCGGGACTCCATAAACCTTTTTCCACTTTGAATAAAAAACATGAGACCTGAAAACAGTTTAGTCTTACATTGGCCCTTATGGGAGAAAAAAGGAAAAAAGGTGTCTCAGCATTCCTGTAGGAGCAGGGGTTTTCAGCCTCCGATGGGACAGGTGGCAATGTCTGGAGACATTTTGGACTGACGCAGTCAGCTGGGGGGACGCGGCTGGCATCCTGGGGGTGGAGACCAGGGATGTCGCTCAGCATCCTAGAGGACAGATCCTAGTAACAAAGAAAGATCAGGCCCCAGATGCTAACAGTGCTGAGGCTGAGAACCCCTGCTTTGGAAGGCTCTCGGCTCTATGTCTTGGATGAATGACTTGGGTCACTTCGCTCTGGGCCTCTCCATACACTTGATTTTATTGATCGGCACCTCGACATCAAGCGCTCGGTTTATACTGAGCAGAAAGGCAGCCTGACGGGGTTTGGGTGAATGCATGGGTTAGGAGACTGTTCATGAGGACATTGCCTAAGATCCCGTTTCTGGCTCCTTCAACCATCTCGCAAGAATCCCTCTCAGACCTTAGAAAACGCAGAGTTGCTTCTGGGATCCTTTTAACCTGGGAGTTTTGCCAACGGGTGGTTTTCCCTTTTCACTTTGACTAACGGGAAGCTCAGAGTCCAGTTCGCAGCCCACCTTTGAGAACGGTGGAGGCCCACCCAGAGAACATTTCTGCATACCACCCCCTGGGTTCATTGGACTGTTTGTTCTAGCCCTGTTTTCGCTCTGATCTATTTTTATCCTATTGTATCTTACATATTTTTGTAAGCTGCCTCCAATCCTTTTGGCAACAACGCAGGCCAGAAAAACAAAACAAAATTCAGCAGAGCCCTGTGGCCTTGGCGGGGATTTTATAACATGCCAAATGGTCATTTCAAGGCTAGAGTCCTGCCGGGGAGGGCAGCTATCCCTGGCTCTGCCGGTCCCCTCCTGGGAGTCTCCCTTCTTGCAGAAGAACAGTTCGGGGGGTTAGAGCAACAGGTTTTAGCGGGAGAGCCGCTGATACCCATCTGCCTGCACATACCTCCCCCTCCCCCAGACGTTTTTTCCCATCTCCCATCTGGCTGTTGCCAAGGGGAAACAGCTAGACATGCTCTCCCGCCACTATCCCTAACTTGCCTTTCCCACATCTTCAGTCGGGGCCTTCAGGGTCCCGGGATACTTCGCATGTGGCTAGCACTGCAGCTGAGTGCCATGCAGGGTTGGGGGCGGGGGTGGGGTGGGGTGTGCAGGAGGGAGGGTGGGGGTGGGGAGGACCTGACCCAGTATGCAAAGGCGAGGCCCTATGGGAGGCTGTTGTGAGGGCTGGGGTGAGCCAGGGCTGGGTGGGGGGTGAAAAGGTCAACCCCCACACGGTGCACCAGCTCGGCCTGCCCCTTGTCTGCCAAGCCGGAGCTGGAGCCCGTCCACCGCAGTCTCTGCTCTGGTTCGCAGCCAGCACTTCCTTCCCCGCAGCCTCCGTCTGTCCATCTGTAAAATGAGGGATGGCGGGGGTGTGGGGGGGGGTGTGGGGAGGTGAACCAGGTCCTAAAATTTGAAGACCCTAAGAACCCCTCCCTCATGTGTTCTGACACCCTCTATTCCTTTCGTCTGCTTGCTTTCTTCTGGAAACATGGTGCCACCCTGGGGAAGGGGGGAATGGCTTGTGTGCATGGGAGAATGGTGTCAAAGGTGAGCTTGGACACCAGCAGGAACACAGGTCCGAGGCTGCAGGCTTGTGAGGCAAGGGCCCCAGCCTAGGGCCTGGTCCTACCCAGTAGAGACAGAGGCCAGCCCTGAGGGACCCCAGGGAGGACCTCTGCACTTCCTGGCGGGCCCTTTCGATGACACGAAATCAGCTGCCAGCGCCTAACCTGGCAGCAAGCAGCACCCCCTTTCCCTTGGGCACGCAGCCCAGGTGAGCCAGGCACACACCGACCCGCTCCGCCTCCCTCTGCGCCGCTCTGCTCAGCCAGCTCACTGGCCCCACTGGTCATCCCGGGTCCCGAGTGCAAATCATTAGGTTGGGACAGCGGTGGGGGAGGAAGGGCTTTGGGGCCTGTGCCCGGGTGTCTGCCCAGCTCCACTGTTTCCCAGCTCAGTGGGTCTGGGCCAGTTGCCTTAGTGTCCTCTTCTGTAGAATGGGGGTAATATGAACAGTATGGGCCTCAGAGCTGTCATGAGGATAAATGCGGCCAATACAAAGGGCCGTGCCTGGCACGGGTGGTCCTAAGGGCTGACATGCAGCCCTCACTACAGTAAGGGTACAGAACAGTGTGCCTGAGAAGCACAAGCAGAGCCCCGCACTGCAGGGCTGGGGGGTGGAGGGGAGACACCCCAGTGGTGGCCAGACCAGGGTGGGCTTGTGCTCATGCAGCCCCCAGGGGCCCTGTCCCCCCCACCTTCTCTCGCTCCCCCCACCTTGGGGCCACCACACCCTGCTTCTAACTCCCACCCTTAGCCACGTCCCTCATCAGCTGGGAATGAGCCCCGGAAGGGGCAGAGGGACCTGGGAGACGTTTTCATTACACTTCTAATTGCTTCCCAGGGAGGATGAACACCGGCCCGACCTCCCCGTGGCTGCTTGAGGCGAGGGCAGGGTTTCCAGGAACTGGGCCACACTGGCTGCAGGTAGGAAGGAGGATGTGCAAGGGGCTTCAGCTAGCAGAGCCGGCCCTGCCCCGGCTGGCGCTCCCAGACGTGGAGGGGAACGTGGGTGTAGGCAAGGCAAGGTGGTGAGGCAGGAGCTGGGCCAGCAGGCCGGAGGGGTCACGAGGTCCCCACCCAGGACAGACTCACTCCCCAACCTCACTTCCTGAACGCATGATGCTTTGAGGCACCTGTGCGCAGTGACGTAAAAGGTTTTAAGTCCACGATGCTCTGATTTTACTATTTCATGACTTATGGAAGGTGGCTACGTGGCCTCTCATGCAACATTCCTTCTATGAAATGAGGACACCAGTCCACCTCACAGCCCACAAGGATGGACTCGTGTCCAGCTGGGAACAGGCTGCCTGGACCGTCATTCTCCAGGTCACACAGTAGAAGGCCGGGAAAGAAGGGACAGCAACCCCTTTCCTGGCCACGACGCCTGTTGTGTGCCGGTGGTGATCGCTCCCACATATGTGGGCACCTGGGGGCTTGGGGGGGTACGCGGCTTCCCCCGGTTTAGCGACAACTTTGCCAACCCCACGGCAGTGACTGTGTCTGCAGCCCAGCCCTGTAAGAGCTGTGGGATTCCTGTATCACATGAGCAGAATGAGGCACAAAGGGGCTAAGTGGCTAAGGGCCCCCAGCTGGGAAGTGGCAGGTGGGGCACCACGACCCCAGAGCCCTGAAGGCCTGCCCAGGCACATGGGCAATGAACCCTGTCCCTCCAGAGGCTCCAAAGGGACAGGGAGGGAAGCCACCTCAGGCCCCGAATGCCACAGGAGCACAGGCAGCCCCCCAGATGCCCCCCCATCTGCACCCTCACCCCTACCCACCCACATCCTGAAACAGCTCTCCCCAGAAGCAGAGACAGACACCCAGCGTGCATTAGGCCTTTTTTTTTTTTTTTTTTAATGTTTCCTCACTGTTTTAACAATACCATGAAAAAAATACACAGTTTAGAATCTGGAACTGACCACTGGGTCTGGATGGGTTTTGCTGGCGGGGGCTGCACAGCCCCATGTGATTCCTCCCCTAGTGGGAGCCACGCTACTGGAGACAGCACCGACGGGGCACCGGAATCGGGAACTAGGTTAGCGTCCAGATAGGGATCTGACAAAGCACGGGAGACCAGAGCAGCGGCCCCTGCCGGCCTCTGTCTGTCCCCTCCCCACACTGGCGACAAGGGGACAGAAGGTGGGTTGGCTTGTTCCCAGGGCAGGAAAGTCATCATCCCTCAACCCTGGGCCACACACCCAAGCCCCCACTCAATCCCCTAGGGCAGGGTTATAAGGACCAGAGTGAAATATGAATTCAGAAGAACCAATCTTTTCTTTTCTTTTTTTTTTTTTAGCATAAGTATGTTTCAAACATGGCCCAGGGGCATACTTACACTAAAAAATTATCCTTTGTATGCCCAATATTCTAATTTATCTCTGCATTCTAGTTTTGTCTGTTGCTAAATCTGGCAACCCTATACCCTCAGGGCCCTCAGAAGTGGGGGAGGGGGTTCTGCTGGTGCGGAGGCCTCAAGGAAGAGGAAGTTGTGTGTGTGTGTGTGTGTGTGTGTGTGTGTGTGTGTGTGTGTGTGTATGGGGGGAGTAATCCAGTCAAAAAAGCTTTAATCCCTCCATAGGAATGATATATTATTTTTTAAAAAATCCTTTTCCAGAAATTTTCTACACTGGCTGCCTTCAATTGTTAACAGCTATGGGGTGGGAGGAGGGACAGACACGCACAGACACCCACCCCATACGGTTCTAAATAAAGTTTGGAAGCACTTAGTATAAAGGTTTTCTAAAAGGATCTGATTTTCCTTCTGGCGGCAGACCTACTCACACTGTTTCAGATACCGCTCTGGAAGGATTTAAACTTGACAAGAACAACAAACAAATCAATAGGGACCGAGCAAGCGCCCAGCCTGTTGCTAGTGTCATCCTGGAAGAGCCCCTTCTAGAAAATTCAAGAAGCCTGGGGCCTCCTTTCGTTCCCCATTCTGTTCTCTTCCCCTGGAAGGGGCTGCGTTTAGTGCACACATCTGGTCCGGCTTAGCTCCAAGGGGCTCCACGCTTGTGGTGCAGGAGCCGGGGATGAGGGACGGAGGGCCAGGGCTGTGACCACCCCTCCTCCTGCCACACAGTCACAGCAGAAAGACCAGGAGAGGAAAGGTGCGCCAAGCGTCCTTAGCCATGGCCCCTGGCTGCCCCCAGGCTGATCTGCTGCGGCTGCAGGAGGCAGGAACTTGGCCGACATCTGACATCCTTCTGAGGCCAGGGTGAGGAAAGGGACAGCGGGTTCCTGCCGCAAGCACCCACCTGTCCCACAGCGCTCAGGAGGGCTGGGTGCACCATGCAGCCCC
>NW_024424897.1:7736328-7777991 GCF_017311325.1 Ursus maritimus | reverse complement strand
GCCATCTCCCTGTGCCCCCCGCCAGCGCCTCTCGTCCGGGAGGTCCAGGGTCTGTGTCCGAAGCCGGGCTCTTGGCTGCCCTGCATGGGACTGGACAGGGAAGGGGGTGGTGGCCTGGGGGCAGGGGGGAGACGGAGCCCCGCGCCGGGAGCCCCTCACACTCGGATCTCCTCATCCTCCTCCTCGTCCATGAAGGAGAACTCCTTGTCGGGCTGCCGGGACGGCGGGGCCCGGGCCCTGTCGGGGCCCCGGGAGGCCGGGCTGCGCTCGTCCAGGACTCCCGAGGTGCAGCTGGACAGGGAGCTGCTGTCCCGCGTGGTGTGGCTGCCCTCGCTGCGGGCTGAGCCGGGGCTGGGGGCCGCCGCCCACCCCTCGTCCTGGGGTAGGTCTGGGCCAACGGCGCCCTCCAGCCTGGCCTGCGGAGGGGCCGCGGCAGCCGCCAGGGGAGCCTGCAAGGCGCTGCGTGCGGCGTCCCCGTCGTCATGGTAACCGCCATCCTCCTCCTCGGGTTCCCACTCCTCCTTGTCCATGATGCTGAGGACATCGCCCAGCATGGACGGCCCCAGGTCAATGTGGAAGGACATGATGGACTCGGCGTGCTTGAGCCCCAAGCCAGCCTTGGGCACCACGGGCAGCTCCGTCAGGTCCCCGAAGGCCTGCTCATCCAGGAGGGGGTCCGGGGAGTGGGGGGCGGCGGCCCCGTTCCGCCGGGGCCCAAGCTCCCCTTCAGCCGCCGCCTCCTGGCCGCCCTCCCCGGAGCTCGCCTTCTTCACGGGGCTGGACGACAGGCTCTTGGGCAGCTTGCCAGAGCCCTTCTCGGCCGCTTCCTTCTCGTTCAGCTGGGGCAGGGACATGGCGTTCTTGACGAACAGAGCCGAGTCCCGCAGGGAGCCCAGCATGTCCCTCTGCTCCCGGTCCCCCCTCGTCACCGACTGCGACCGCTTGCTGCCCCGGAACTTCCGGGACAGGAGGCTGCGTTTGGAGGACGAGGAGGAGGCCTGCTCATCCAGGGACTCACCGTCCAGCTCGCCGGCCTTGCTGTTGAGGAAGGAGGTGTCCCCAAAGGCGTCCCCCGCCCGGCCCACGTGCATGGTGTGCCGGAAGTCGCCCAGCGGGGCGCTGATCATCTCGGCCGTGAGGTCCACGCGGGAGCGGCGCTTGGAGTGCACGGAGCTGGACACCAGCTGCTTGAGGATAGGCATCTTGCGGGGGGGCGGGCCTCCCGAGGGCGGCAGGTGGGTCAGGGGTCAGATCTGAAGTCTGGCAGGTGGAGGGGGTGACAAGGAGGAGATCATAGGGCTGCAAGAAGAGAACAGCAGGCTATGGGTTAACCGGACTGGCCGCACAGCACCGAAGCCCACCGGCCAAGGGGCCGCTACTCGACCCTCAGCTCTCCCACCAAAATGAACTTCCGTGAAATATGCCGGCAATTGGCATCGTAACCCTGCCTCTCTCTTCACACACCGGCACTGGGGGTACAGGAGCGCTTTTCACAAATCCGGATGTTCGGGTAGCCACAGACTTGCTCTCCCTGAACCCGGGGGGACGACAACGTCTCTCCCCATCCGGGAAGCCGCCAGAGCGAACGTGACCGCACTGAGGGATGTGGAAGTACACGGGCGACTGCACGCGGCAGCCCAGGGCTGGACACATGCTGTAAGTTCTTCCTGCTGTCTGACCTCAACCCCTGCGGTCAGTGGACACCTCAAGCTGAGTCACGGTCCCCAGAGGAGGGAGCCAACAGGACGGGCCCCAGAGAGACGCTGCCCCGCACCTCCACAGAAGTGAGCGGCCAGGCTCCCTTTCTGAATCAGAACTGGGGTGGGGCTGCCGGGACCCACAGAACCAGCTCCCCAGGCTTCCAATCCTTGCTGGGTGTCCCATAAGTGAGGACGCCGCCTGCGACCTCTCCACCGTGGGGCCAAGCTCTTTGCCGAAGACTCACTGGGTGCCTCTTGGGGATGAAGAGAACTGCCTCCTGACTTAGGGGTATGGGAGGGCAGGGACTAGATGGTCTGGCCCCCAAGATCTGCAGACCTGGGTTGGGGGGGCAGCGATTAACCAGAAGATCAGCAGAAGGAACCCCAGGAGAGCCTGGGTTATCTGAAAGCTTGAGGTACCATGTTGGAGCCAAACTGTCCCCTTCCCCTCCGGAGGGACCTGCCCCAAATGTTAAACCCAGTAGTGCTGGGCTGAGCAGGGTGGGGAGACCTGGTGTTGGCCACCAGTCTTGCCAACAGCTCTCAACTCTACCTTCACGGCAGGCCCACCCTTCCCACTACAAACTGCAACCCGTGGGTACTCCGCTGGTTTCTTCCGCACCCCCAAGGCTGCCCCGCTAGCCACTACATCCCACCTGGCCCGACACCAGTCCGGCAGATCCCCGTTTTCACCCCTCTGTCCCTCTCCAGGCCATTCGTCACCTTTTATCTAAAATAAAACCCGTGCAGGAATCCCCAGCACAGACCCCTGGATCTGGCAACCAATCCCCGCTCCCTCCCTCCTCAATGCCATTCCCTGCGGCCCCCTACCTCTGCTCTCTGCCCCAGCCCGAGCATCTGCCTCCTGGACTCCAGGCTGGACACATGCAGGTCCCTGCTCGAATACCCTGCTCACCCACCGGCCTTCAGGGTTCAGCGGAGACGTCACTCCTGGGAAACGCCCTCTCAGCCACCTCTCCTGTGGCATCCCAGCACTCTGGATGTCCACCCTCCTGCAGGCACCACTCCCTCATTCTATTCCCACCCACGGGGCTGTAATCTGCCCACGGACTCTGAGCTTCCAGAAGGGGTTCTGAGGGGCCTGCTCACTACTGAAGCCCGTCCAGCAGACCCGCCGAATGGCAACACCTCCATCCTGCCCTCCAGGCCCATTGGTACTGCTGGCTTCACTTCAGCCCATAGACCGCTCCCAGGTTCCTGGCCCGACCTCTGTGTCCTCCAACCATGCCCCACCCCCGCCCCAGTGCTCTCACTCCTTGTCCAGTCTGACGCCCAGTCTGATGGCTCCCCCACCAGCAAGTGTCACCCCTACCCACCCCGTGCCAGCCCCAGGCCGTCCTACGCTTGTCACTCCGGCAAACAAAGTCCTACTGGACATACGGTGGGAGCCAGGCACCGGGGCAGACCTGCCACATAGGTGACCTAGGCTGGGCTCAGAGCCAGGGAAGGACTCTCCTGGATGGCCTTGAGATGACCCACTAAAGCCAGTCAGCTCTCCCTCCTCATGTTCCTCCTTCTCCCCACCAAACCCTCAGGCGAGTTAGCTTTCCCTACCCCTAACCCGAACCCTCCCTCTGGCCCACATCCTGGGATCTAACCTCTGAACAATCAGACAGGCATCAGCTAGACCAACTGGCCAACGTTTTCTATAAAGGGCCAGAGACTCAAGATTTTTGGCTTCGTGGAAGATACCATTTTATAATAGGAAAGCAGCAACAGAGTGTATGTAAACAAAGGGTATGGCTGTGTTCCAATAAAACTTTATACATAAAAACGAGTTGCGGGCCAGCTTTGGCCTGTGGGCCATATTTTGCTGACTCTTAAACTACACTCATGGAAAGTACTGGCCTCAGGGTCATCTCCTCACCACTGCTCACAAAAGGGTCACCATATGTGACCCTCTGGACCAGCCATGGACTCTCAGGCCAACCTTTGGGGGAAAACTCTCTTTGGCTAAAAAAGAGAAAGGGACTCTGTAGTTGGCCTCAGGCAGGTTAAGAACAGAAGGAAACCAAACCAGGTTTCTAACGACACCTTGGTATTAGGGAATCCCTAACACCAGACAAGAATGGAAAGGGCTCATGTCTTCAACCAGCCTGGTCCAGCTCTTGCCTCTAGTCACAGAGTCCCGGGATCTCAAAGAGCTGGGAGGGAAGGGTAGCCCCAGAAAACAGGTGTACTGAAGCAAAGTGACTTATCCAAGTTTGTGCCCCAAAGGGCAGATCTGGGCGAGAAGCTGGTCTGCCAGTCCAGTGCTCTCTGTACTCCGCTCCAGACCTTTCTCTGGCCTTTGGTGGGTAGCATCCCTCATCAGCTCCTATGACTCTTGGAACGCCCCTCCCTGCTTCCGAGCCAGAAAAGTCCAGAAAAAGGAGGAGCCTGGCTGCTTCCTCAAATGTCTCCAGCGTCTCCAGGCTTGCCAAATGTCCCCTGCAGGGGGAAGTGGGAGTGCAAAACTGCCCCGGGTTGAGAATGCAGCTATGAAACTAAAGCTTATGCTATTTACCAGGTAAACCAAAAAATGGAGGGGAGGCAGGACAGGGGGCATAAGGGCTAGAATTGTGGGAACATAACGACATGGACGTCCAGAGTTAAGGGTTTCAACGTAACGGCAAGAATCCCCAGACCCAGTGAGCAACTTCCATCCTGCACCGTGGTTTCCCGATCTGAAGTGCTCCTCAAGGAGGAGAGAAAGAGGAACCGCAGACCTGGCTGCCAGGGCCTCAGGAGAACCGGTGAAGAGCTCTGTGCCCACTCACAGGGACCTGGTACTCTGGCCATCATGACTCCGGGACAGGAGCATCCCATCATCCCATCAGCCCCTGCTTCTCTCCTGGCAGGTAAAACAGGAGAACAGGTAAGAGAGGCCAGCAGGGAAATCCGCAGGACAGCCCCCAGGACCCCAGCACTGGCTGGGTCCTACACCCCAGAAAGAAAGTGAAAGTCAGGCCAATGCTCTCTGCTGCTTGTGGTCTCCCTCCCTGGGGGTGGGAATGAGGTTTCCTGGCTTATAAAACACCAAACCATCTCCAATACCCAGCATGAAAAAGTCCTGAGAGAGTTGGGGCTTGTATGGAGTCGCCTACCCATCCCACTGCCCAGCACAGAGTCCTGGAGCCCGGCCAAGGTCTGGGTCTCTGGAATCCTAGAGCTCAGACCAGATGGGACAGGCTTCAGGGCTGGTGAGAACCCTAAGCTTTGAGCACAGAACAATGCGGGGGTGAGAAATACTGAGATTAAGGACCAGCAGGTGGCCTGGGCCAGTCCTGGGGGCTGGTCAGGAGGCCAGAGAGCCCACCAGGAAGGAGATCCTGCCAAAGAGAGCTGTGTCTTTGGCAGGGGGCGTTGCTAAGTGCAATGACTCAGCTCTGGAGAAGCGGCTAAAATAGGCCGCCCCATGACAGGGCAGCCGCTCCCCACCCCACCCCGGAAGCCATATCCCACTTTCCTGGCAGGGCAAAGGAAAACCGGGCAGGAACTCACGGCTCTCCCTCACTCTCCCCAGCCGCTGATGGAACTAGACTCTTCTACCCTTCACCCCACCAACCACAGAACATTCCTTTAAGGCAGGCGCAGCGAGCCCTCCCTGAAAGGCCAGGCCCCTGGTTGGTTTCCCCCAACCACACCCTCAGCTCAGCTCTGTTCCTGGACTCCAGAGGAGAGCCCTGGCCCAGATGCCTCAGTCATCCTCCCTGGCATGCCGTACACACAGCACGGGCCTCCCAGATCGGCCCGTCCAGCAGCAACTAGACAGACAGAAGGACGGGCTGGACACATGCACTCCCGAACACCCAGGCAGTGGCTGGTTGCTGGCAGCCCAAGGCAGGCGAGAGAACGAAGCTCTCCTGGGGCAGCAGGGCAGGCCTCCCACTTCTGCAGCTGACCTGCAGCTCACCCTGCTTCAGAGGACACAGGCTTCCACACCCACTGCATCGCCACTGCCACGGGCAGCTGCCCTCCATCAGCTCCGCGAGCTGTTCGAACACCGGTCCGGGCCAGCCCCAAGCAATGTGGCTGAACAGAAGGGGGTATGGGGTGACAAGATGACCTCAGTCGTGGCTGGGAATGGCTATAGGAGGCTGTGTTCATTTACTCATTCATTCATTCATCGACTTCCCGCATACCCACAGTTTTCCCATACTCCTTCAGGCCCCGTAGACAGCAGGGCAGTGAGAATCACAAGGTGGATAGGCCCCCCGCCTTCTGGGGCCTATGTGTAGTGTGAATACAGATGTGTGGGGAACAGAGCCGTATACACCCAGGTAAGACAGTCTCTCGCAGTCCTTGGTGTCAAGAGGAAAACAGGGAAATGGGAGCCAGTGTGGGTGTTACAGGACAGGGGGAGGCCCCTCCAAGAAAGGGGCTCTATGAGCCAAGAACCAGATGATGGGAAGGAAGCAGGCAGGTTAAGCGCAATCCAGCGAGGGAACAGCACATGCAAACACCCAGAGGTGGGAAGAGGCTGGCAGAGTTTGAGGAACAGAATGAAAGCCCAGGGGCAGGGAGCCAGGTCCCACAGGCCCTCCCTGAAGACCAGGTAGGAGGTTCGGATGGCCTTCTAGGTACGAAAGGAAACCAACAAGCAGTTCCTGAGCAGGGAAGTTATCCAGTCTGTGTATTTGGAGGTTTCCACGGCAGCTGGGGCTGCAGGGGTGGACGAGAGCAAGCAGGAGCTCCGGGCAAAGAGAATGGGGGCCAGGAGATGCATTTGGTTAAGGAGATGGACAGAAACATTCGGGGCATGTTCTGGAGGTAGGGACACCAGGAGCTGCTGAGGGCCCAGAAGTGGGGAAGAAAGACAGGGCAAAATCAGAGGGGACTCCAGGCCTGCCAGGCCCCACGCCAAACCCCACAGGCCTTCTCCAATGGCAGGTCTCACCTGGTGAGCTATGGACCTTTCTCCCAGGGGTGCAAGCAACATCCCACCACCAGGAACGGCTTCCCTTTGCCAAAACAGGGGAGACGCTCTGCTACACAGCGTCTGCCCGCTGAAGCCACACGGAGAAGGGCTTGCCCAAGAAGCTCAGGGAAACGCGGGCTGCTCCCCTCCGGGAGCTGCTCTCCTCCAGAAGAGGTTACGGGCTCTGGCTTTTGTGGCCAGAGAAAGATTCAGTGCTTTCTGGAACACTTGGCAGCCTTACCCTGCAAAGATAAGAAGTGCCAGGGACGGCAGAGGAGAGCTTCGCTCCAGCCGTGGGACAGGGGCTGCCGTGACTGGGGGCGAGCCCTGGACGCTTTGATCCACATTGCTACCCGCGCCGGGAGGAACCTCTACGGGGGCTGTGCTGTCGTTTTAGCTGACTTTTGTCCTCTCTGCAATCTTTTACTTCCTTCACGGGCACTGCCAAAAGCCCTCGTATTTGAAAGTGTGCTGTTTGCACCCGGACATTAAGAAGAGAGGTCTTAAAATAACCCGAGCCTGAGCAGCCACCAAAAATAAATAAATAAATAAATAAATAATAAAAAAGGAAAAGGAAAAGGAAAAAAAAAGCCTAGGATGGGCACATGAATGACCACCATTACCCATCCTGTCCCACTTGCGTTTCTGTGTCAAGTAGCTCCTTAAAATCCCTGGGGACAGAGTGACCACTCTCAGAGAGGAAACCACGTCAAGGGACTCGCCTGAGGTCATGGGTGGGAGCCAAGCCTTTGTTCCCACACCAGGGCTCCAGCCACTAAAATAGACACACACGACCCAAAGTGTGGCCTTGGGGCACCGGCCACTATGGCGGTTTCTGTAAATAATGGCTTTAGAATGAGTATGATTTAGCAACTTCTCCAATGGGAAGCCTACCCTATGGAACGATGTCGAAGCAGGGGAAAACTCACACACCCGGATATCCACAGAAGCCTTCTTTGTAAGCTCGAAAGGCTGGAATCCACCTAACAGCCAGGAATAAGGAAAGGGTTGAGAGGACGAGGGGCTGTTAACGGATTGACATGCAGCCACGAGAAGTGGGGGCTTACGGAGACCAGGCTGCCACATGCACCACTGGTGACCAAATGCCATCATCACGTGGGAGGGGAAAAAACAGGCAGGGCTTACGCTCTTTATACGGAGTGATCGCAAGTCTACACAAATAAAGACTTAAAGGAGTTATGTCAGGCTCGAGAGGACACAGGCATTTTGTTTGTTTTCTTTAATGTGGTAATGCTGTTTTAGTAATAATAATCATAATAGCAGTAATAATAATAAATAATATCCTCAAGCATCAAAAGCTTAAGGAAAACACGTTAATTTCAACACCATCTTAGACCGGTCTGGTTCTCAGGTTCAGTACAAGGCCCTGAGCTTGGGTCTTGGCTCCACTCCCTCTGCGCCAATATGCACCCCCCCGCCCCGCCCATGGATGTCTGTTCTCTGTCCCCCCAAGCTGGACGCCTGCATTGGATTCTAAGTCGTGTGGGAGGAGAACGTGGGCAATCTATAGCAACCTGGAATCAAGGGGAGACACGGAGATTAGGACTCCCCCGAAAGAACTCGCTCCCCAACAGCTGCTTCCTGACGCCTGAGCCTTTTCAACTGAGCAGGAGAAGAAAGATAACCATCATCCCCTCCACACTGTCCCCCGGAGACTGGCCGATTTCCAGTGCCACTAAAGCTCCAAGTTGGAGGCCAGCTTCCCACATGGGTGATCCCACAGTGGGATCCTATCCAAGATGCCCTGGGCAGGTGAAGGTTCTGCTTCTGCTCCTTCTACAGGACTAGTTCAGCTCCTCTGGTGGCTGCAAGGATGCAGAGAAAAAGCCCGGGGTCCGGCAGGACCACCAGCACCACAGTGCTCCCACAATTAGCCAGCCATCAAGTCTTGTGTGCAGACAGAGCAATACTGTCATTTACCGGTGCCTGCCGCATGCCAGGCATTGTGCTAGGACAGGGGAAACTCGCGCCCCTCTCCCTGCAAGGAGGGTGCTGAGATTGCCCCCATTTTACAGAAAGGGAAACTGGGGCTCAGATGGCACGAGCCTTACCCCACACAGATCACTCTCACAGCTACTTCATGGTGACTTGAGCCTACTTCTGGCCGACCCTGGACACATGGTTTTCTGAATGAGGTGATGCCTCCCGGCCCATTCAGATGTCCCCAGCTGTAAAGTCCCCGCGGAAGATGGGGGCGGGATGGCATTGGGGAGGCTGCTTCTGGAAGACCCTTGGAACCAAGACTCCCTCAGACGGACTTCCCATCAGAGATCTGCTTTTAGGGATGGCTCAAATGGCTTCTTCCTTTCTCAAGATCTCATTCCAACTTCCTGCTCAGAGGAACCTCCCCATGTTCTGCCTCCCTGGGAGGGGAGAGGAGGGGGGTGGGGAGGACCACCCAGAAGGAGGACGTCCCCTGCATGTTTAGGAGTGGGCTCAGCACGAGGCCTGCCCGGCTCTAGGCCCCATCTTGTATTCTGTGGTCGTTCCAGCTGCCAAGAAGGAAGACCAGAATCTCGACCCAGGCTGGGTGCCCTGCACTTGCACCACCACCCCTGCCTGCCTGCCCCTCCCAACCAGGCTCACTGACCCAAGGGTGCCACTGCCCAGCCACAATGGGGCAGATCCCATGTCCTGGAGGACACTCCCTGCTTCCTGGAAGAAAAGGAAAGTGAACAAGGCCCTGTTTCAATACCTGCTTCCCCTGGGGATCCCTGCTGGGGAAGCAGGGCGTGCGGTGAGCCCAGCCCAGCCCATCAGGACACCAGGCTCTTACCAGAGCAGGGCTCACAGGGTGCACTCCACACTCTGCACCAAGCCTTCTCTGTGACTTCCGCCTTCTGCTGCCTCTACGGGTTATTAATGATTCACAGCGATACTGTCTTACGGGGCTGCACCAGCCTTATGTGGCTACACGTGGAATGTGGGGAGTCCGAATCGACACGTGCTAAGGGGTGAAAGATACAAAAGGACTTCAAAGATTTAGAATGAAACAGAAAATGTAAAATAGCTCATTGTATTTTGCTATTGATTAGAAGTTAAGATGATAGTATTTTGGGGCGCCTGGATGCTTCAGTTGGTTCAGAGTCCGACTCTTGATTTTGGCTCAGGTCATGATCTCAGGGTTGTGGGATCGAGCCCCATGTTGGGCTCTGTGCTGGGTGTGGAACCTGCTTGGGATTCTCTCTCTCCCTCAGTCCCTGCCTGCCCCCCACTTAAAAAAATTATAAATATATATATATATATATAATATTTTGAATGTATTGGGCCAATACAGTAATCTCACCTATCTCTTCTTACTTTTTAAAAATAGAAATGATATATGAATCTTGCAGAATCTTCCACTGCAGGCAGATAATTAAGTAACCCACTGTTCACATTTGAGTGAAAATATTTACATGTTAATAAATTTGAAATTAAGTACTAAATTCCTAAATTTTACACCCAGTGGGCCACTAAGGAATGCCAGGTTGTTTCCGTTTTGCCTGAACTCTGTAAGAAAAAATCCTTCCTACCTAAGCTGGCACAAATCCTTAATCCGGAGGATACATGTGAGTGAGTTAAATAACTTTTGTTTCTTACTGTTAACTTGTTCTCCAGAAGGTTCTACCAAGTTCCAGTCCCACCCGCACAGGATGATGGTGTCCAGTACCAGGTGTTACGCCTTCTTCAGTTAGAAACAATAAACAGTCACCAGCAACCTTGCAAACTTGTGACTTGTACTTCTTTCATTATTAAGGACGGTAAGCATTTAAAACCTGTATCATTAGCTTCTGTATCCTTTCTCTTGGGCATTACTTGTTGAAATCCTTTGCCCATTTTTCTGGGGAAGCAGCTTTACCTTTTCCAATGGATTTGTAGGACTTTTTAAAATATTAAAGCAAATGCATTTTTTACCATCATAGTTTCCAAATATTTTTTTTAAAGATTTTTAAAAATTTTTTTATTTATTTGACAGAGAGAGAGAGATAGCGAGCGAGGGACCACAAGCAGGGGGAGTGTGAGAGGGAGAAGCAGGCTTCCCACTGAGCAGGGAGCCTGATGCGAGGCTTGATTTCAGGACTCTGGGATCATGACCTGAGCCGAAGGCAGACACTTAACGGCATAGTTTCCAAATATTTCTGCAAATTTATCATATACCTGTTTACACTGGGATGATTTTGTTTTCTTTTCCAGACTGCTTATTAATTTTTACGTAGCCAAATCTGTTTCATGGTTTGTGGCTTTCACAATATGAAGCAAAGACCTTCCCCACTTCTAAGAGTATGAAAATATTCACTTCCTCTAAAGCTCCCAGGTAATAATGAACAACTATTCATAGAGGAAAATACTAGAAGAAAACACAACAAAGGAAAGAAGATTGTGGATTACTTGGAACAGAAAAACAACTGAAATGTAACAATAATGTTAGTTACTGATTCCATATAGGCTTGTTATAAAATGTGGGTAAGACATGAGATGTTACCTTCATTGGATAGGAAAATTCTTTATATACAGATTGTCTCCCACTCATGAATCTATTTCCAGACTTCCCTTTGTGTTCATGGGTCTGTTGATTCCTAAACCAGGTCTACACAGCCACTTTGTAAAACGTGTTGTGAGTATCTAGTAGGGTAATATCCCTATTTAACTTTTTTCCTTCTAAAATGTTCTTGTTTTTTTCTAATGTTGATACTCTTCCAGATGGACTTTAAGAACAGTCCCAAAAGAAATCCTGGTGGGATTATGTTGGAACTGAAAGGAAATAAGAAATTAATTTGGGAAGAATAGACTGGATCTCCACATCAAATCTTCAGGCCATTTACTCAAGTCTTCTGGATACCCTCCATTAAATGCGGTGGGTTTTCTTCCTACAAGTCCTACACAGTCCTGGTCATGTTTATTCCGGGTCATTTTATGGCCGGTTGTTATTCTAACTGGGTTCTGCCTCCTCCCGTTTTTCCATAGCTGTAGTTTCTGACTGTTACAGCTGGTAAATGAGGAAGCTACAGTCTTGATCTCTATATATTTAATGTTTACCCTACCGACCTTTACTGTCTCAAATTGTTATGGTTGAATCTTTTGGGCCTTGCAAGTAGACAAGCCCATCATCTGCAACTAATAATAATTCTGTCTCCTCCATTCCTTATTCTTATCTTATTACATCTGCTACAATTGCCAATATAATGTCGAGCAACACTGCTGACACAAAGCACCTCTGTTCTTGGCACTTGACAGTAATATTCTCAACCTCCGGTATTTGATACAGTAGCCACGACCCACGCAGGGCTGCTGAGAGCTTGAAATGTGGCAAATGTCACCAAGGGACTCAATCCTTTATTTTATTTTAAATATTTAAGCTTAAAACTGATGCTAGAGACAGTTTTTTGGAAAACTTATGTTTAAAACATCCCCGAGTATATGAATCTACTCTTTCAACTCTGAACTTGAGGAGATTCAAATTCAGAGTAAGTATTTGTGAAATTTAGCATCCAAAATGAGGATGTCCTTGCTACAGGAGCAAAATACACATTGGATTCTGAAGACTCTCTATGATAAAATAATGTAACACATCTCATTCATTTTTTTATGACCATGTGGTGAAATGGCAATCTTTCGGATATGTACTATGTTAAAGAAAACATATTAAAATTGATGTCACCTGTCTTTAGTTTTTAAAATGTGGCTACCAGAGGACGGAAGGTTACCGATGTGGCTAGCACGGTATTGCATGGGCAGTGCTGTTCCAGAGGGATCTCTCCTAATCCTGACACTCACCACTGGATTCGTAGACATTCTTGTTCATTTTAGAGAATTTATACCTCGTACAGTTTGTAAGAACATGAAGCCAGTAACTTAGCCAGGCTGAGTCACAGTAAGGAAAATGCACTACAGCTTAATTTACCCTTTAACGGCTGGAAGACATAGAAACAGGTGTCCAACCTCACTCGAACAGTGACTTGTCATCAGGCGAACTGTGGAGTAACAACTCTCAGGGTGGGCTGTGACGGCTCTCGGGCCAGTGCCTAGGAACCCAGCCTGGGCAGGGATATCCTAGCCCCGACCTGCGGATCTCAGGTGGACAGGCCCTTCCTGGACCATAGGTCACCAGAAGTATGAGAAAGGGAACTTGCATTCCCTGAGCTTTTATTCAGCACCAAACAGCTGCTTTATCTCGACTAAACTGCCTTAAAAAAAAACAAAACACAAACACAAGAAATAACCCCATCCCGTCTTCTCCCGCACAATCCCACTGAGGTATCATCATTCCCATCTTGCAGGTAAGAAGACTGAGGCTGAGACAGCAGTGCGTCACCAAGCCACACACACTTGCTTGGGACAGAGCTGAGAGAAGGGTCTCAGGATCTGCCTGATTCTGACCCCTGGGCTTTGCCCCCCTCCACTCGGAGGGCCAGAAGCCACACTGGGGCCCTGGCCTCTGAGATCTGAAGATTCTAGATGCATAAACACCCACAGGATATACAGTTCTTTTTTTTTTTTTTTTTTTTTTTTTTACTTATTCATTTGAGAAAGCGCGCAGGATCACGAGCAGGGGGAGAGGCAGAGAGGGAGAAGCAGACTCCCCACTGAGCCTGCAGACGGACCTGGGGCTTGATCCCACGACCAAGAGACCATGACGTGAGCCGAAAGCAGACACTTCGCCATTTGAGCCACCCTGGTGCCCCAGGATACACAGTTCTACACAGAATTTCAGGTTAAAATATCTCTGGGGTGGGCACTCCATTCCCCACTCCATTCCCATCCTGGGAAACACAGACCACAGGAGCCACCAGAAGCCCCATCCTGCTGGGAAGCCTGCTCCGGCAGGGCTGGGAACGCGCACGCTCCCCACCAACTCCCTCCCCTTTACCTCTGTATCCCTCTCCCCCCTAATCCCAGAATGTGCTCTGGCCAGGGAGAGGGAGGGGGCAAAGGCAGTGGGAGGGGGAGGGAGAAAGCCGCCTCACCACCTGGGAGTTGCAACAGCCCTGGAAAGAAAGAGAAGGCCTGACCCGTGACCCTGGGGGTGACAGGAAGCTACAAGGGAAATCAAGATGAAGAGTAGTGACTCAAGGGCATTCAGCAACTCGGCTTGTTTACAGGGCCCTTCCTGGAGACGTGTTTCCCCCAGCCTGCCACCAGACAGACAGACGGACCGGACCGACAGAAGCACGGACACAAGCACCGGGTGGGTGGCCATCACAGACGGAAGAGCTGGGAGACAGGAAGAGGTGCCTGGCAGGGGGCCCCTGGGCCCCAGCTCAGGGCAGGTGTCCCTCACCTGGGAGCGGCCCTCTTGCTCCTCCCTCCGGCCCAGAGCTTCTACTTCAGGAAGCGAGTGGTTGGCCCTGAAATCAGATCCGCCAGGCCCCGTTTGGCCTCACTTGCCTGCTCCGAGACTACAGCGCTCAGCCGAGGGCTGGGGAACGCTCCGGGTTCTCCAGAGGGAGGCGGCCCATCGGGACCTACTCCAGAGCAGGCTGGCGAGTGGGTCTTGGCCTTGCCGGGGCCTGAGCCGCGGAGGTGAAGAGCGTGGACCCCGAGCCAGACGCCCCATGGCCTGGCCGCGTGGGTGACGGTGCGTACTTCCCGGCAAGGATTAAATACGCTCACACAGGCCAAGCCCTCAGCACCGCGCAGGTGAGCGCTGGCCTCTGTGCTAGGAAGGTGCTGTAACGTGTTCTCTCTCGCTCTCAGCGGATACCCCGTGTCTGTACCTGAGAGGGAGGAGGAAAATTCCAGCACCCCAGTGACAGACACTCTGGCCAAGTTCAGGACGACACATGATTAACCTGAGTCACCTACCTCAGCGTCACCTGACGATACCCCCTCCAAAAGGCTCCAGGGCTGACCTTTCTAGTCCTTGGAGGGTCCCCAGAATGAGGCGTTGCTGGGGGAGGGGTCCTCCAAGCTTCTGAGGCCCAGGGGCAGACTGCAGTTGCCACCGGCCACCGGTCCAGCAACCTGAGACTTGATTTCTGTGCCCGCCTGACTTCCTCCTTCCTGATCTTTCGTGATGCAGGAGGGAAGAGCCTGGCTTCTCTCAGACAGGACTTATACTCTGATTTCAGCTTGACATGGTGGGCGGCGGGGATGAGGTGAAGGTGGGATGAAAGAGCCTCCTGCCCTTCCTCTAAGGATGAGGGCTGGATAACTCAGGAATCTGGGGTGCTCTGGGTGCTACCAGCAACAGGTAAGGGGCGAAACCTCCACACCCTCCACCCCCGATAAAACACTGCCTGGTTCTTTGGACCTACTCCAATTCTCAAGGGAGGTGAAGAAGCTGCAGTGTAGCCCAGAGAAGGCTCCTTTTGTGTTCGTCCAGGGTCAAGGGCTCTAATCCCCTTTTGATGCTTTGGGGTCAAGGGCAACAATGTAAGGAATAAAGAGGGGTTGCAGGGAGTGGGCCCCTGAGGGTATGACGGAGGGTATGCAGGTGGAGCCTGGCTTCACAGTCCCCCAAGGCAATCTGAAGCTGGGGTCTGCAGCCCACCTTCAGTCACTGCAAGAAGGGCAGAGACACACGCATCAGGAGAACCTGGAGACTCCCAGGGAAGCAGAAGGCTGGCCCCGGCACCACGCCCCCATGACCAGGGCAGAAGACCTGGCAGAAGAAGGGGGCAGAAGACCTGGCAGAAGAAGGGGCCAGAGTGGACCCGGCTGAGCAAAAGAGGCCGTTCCCGAGTACACGCTCAGGGATGTTTCTCGCCCGTGCACTGCCGCCTTGCTTGCAGATGCCACCCCCCCCCCCAGCTCTGTCAGCCCTTGCTGGCCCCAAAAGGGAGCCCCTTCCTCAGCCTGGGAGGCTGAGTGGAGACTTCCAGTGCCCCTGTTCCTGGAGAAGGGGGGGTTCTGGATGCCAGTGCCTGCCACCCTGGCATGGAGCCCCGAGCTGCTAGCTGGCAGTGCCTGGGGGAGACTCTGATGTACGTTTCTGGAAGGGAGCCCAAGGCTCCAGAAGCAGCGTATTTTAAACAGGAGCTTCTAGGACATGCTGAGTGGGAATGTGGGAAACTAACAGCTTCCACTTCCTTCGCCACGCACGGCGAGCAGATGACGGCCACATCCAGCCACACACCATTCCCTCCCGGGGCCACGATCCACTCCTGGGCACCCCAGAAGTCTTCGCTAGAGCAGGCCTTCAGGACTCTGCCAGCTGGCTCCAAGGTTTGTTCCTTTTCCGAAGGTTGAGGAAAAGCCTCCAGTACATAGGTCAGAAGACCTAAGCTTGGGTCAGCCCTCTCTCAGCTTCCAGGGCAAGATTGCGCAAGGCCCGTCCCTCCACCCCCAAGCCTTATCTCTGGCATCAACCCAGCTCCCATTCCTTCAAGGGACAGACTCCTCCCGCCCCACCTAGGGCCAAGCTCCTCTGAGCCTATGGAACTTCCAGCTGTCTAGTCTAGCTGAAGGAAGCTGGAGACGCTGCCCCAGCAGGAGTCAGTCTTCTTGGTTGTCCACTCCCACCAAACCGGAGAAGGGAAGGAGGATTGGGTAGGAGAGTGGGGGAGGGGGCAGAGGGAGAAAGAGAAAGCAGCCAAGCGAGCCTGGCCAATATCAAACACCTTGCCTGTCACACCTGGGCACACAGCCTGTCCTGGCCACAGAAATCAATCGGCCACTCCAAAGATGGAGGGGGTTGGAATCCTTGAACCGGAGCCAATCTGGCGCCCTTCTGGGAAAGTGCCTGACTTGTCAAGAAGGGTCCAGATTCCTCTCCCTGGTCATCATCTGCCCGGGGTGGGGGGTGGGGGACCCAGCCCATTTTGTAAATAAGACTGTCCTTCACTTGGGACTCCGTGGGCTCCAGTCCTGTGAGGGCAGCAGGACAGAAGTCAATGTGGGTCCGCACACCAGACTGGGATGAGCATCAGTGGGTGGGCGTGTGCAAGAGAGACATGAAGAGAAAAAGAGGGGTCAAGAGAGAAAAGGGCAGAAACCCCAGAGAAGGGAAAGAACGTTCCAAGGGGAGACCCTGAGCTAGGGAGTTTAATCTGAACACTGGCTGGTCAACCAGCAGGGGTCTGTGAGCTCAGGGAGACATCAGACTGGCTTGGATTCACCCCAAACCGCCACCTCTTGGGAACAGCCTCACTTTACCACACCAGCCCGCTCCCAGTCCCTGCGTGGGTCAGCAGGACCCCTGGGAAGACCAGAACCATGGGGTTACCTCCGGTCGGTTCACGGAAGCCCCCATTGTGGGAAGCAGCAGCTGTGCTCGAGGCGGAGAGGGGCGAAGTCCACATTCGGTGGCGATAAACCACCCTGATCAGTCAGTCACATGGGCAGCTCACACACGGCAGCTGGTGAAAACCGGAGCCCACATGGCACCCCCCCACTCGCGGCAGGGTCCTAGCTACCTCACAGGGATGCATCGTCCCAGGACTCCCCAGGATGCCCCATTATTGCTCCGGGAGCCTTGGAGCCACCTAGAGGCCTGAATGGGCCCAGCCTTGGTCCAGCGAACTCCCCATTTCTGGGGGAAATCCACAGCTCAGCTTCCCCTTCCTTTGTGCCCTGTTCTTTGTTCTCTTAAAATTCAGTCCATCCTGCTGGTGGTCCCCTCCTCCACCCCGGCCTCAGAAAGGGGGCGTTGGCGGCGGGGAGTTATTAGAAACCCAGACTGTTCGAAGAAGTTGCATTATAGGAGGCCCTCCTGCACCCGGGCCCCTCATTGTTTACGCTGGCTGCAGGCGGAAAGCTTTCCCTGGTCCAGATGGCTGCTGGGGGTAAGGATGAGGGAGACCCTCCCTCCAGCACCACAAACCCTCTAGAGAGGAGCGGCAGGCTTCAGCGGCTCGGGGACCCTTTCCCCATTCAGCTGCTCCGATACACGCGGGCAAAGAGGAGTCGTGGACGCAGCTGAGGGCGTGGGCGCCAGCCGGGTTGCGAAGGGTGACACGAAAAGCAAAAGCACTGTATTTCCCCCCATTCTCCCAGGGGCAGAAAGAAAACTGCCAAAGCCCGGGCCGCAGTATCTCTACGGGAACACCAGGAATCTGGTTTGAGTTAGCAAAGCACCCCTCCCCCAGCCACACACACACACACACACGCACGCACGCGCGCGCGCACACACTGCTCCGGCTCAGTCCTCTCCCAGGAAGCCCGCCCAGCTACAGCCCTCCAGCCCCGGCTCCCGGTTCCCGCCCGGCTCCCCGGGTCCCGCACTCACCCGCGGCGGCCCAGCCCGCAGGGCAGCTAGTGGGGGGGCGCATCGCGGACAGGGGCAGTTTTGTACCCCCGGCTGGGGGCGCTCCGGGGAGGGGGCGGAGCCAGAGATGGCTGACCGCAGCTCCACCGCCCCAAGCGGGTGATTAAATCATTAACCCGGCCGCTCGCGGCCGCCGGCCACGCCAGCAGCGCTTGGCCCCGGGCGCACCCCGCGCGCAGACCCCGCGCGTAGCCCCCTCCCGGGGCCGCCCGCTCAGGTGCGCCCCACCCCGCCGGGAGGCGCCGCGGCCTCTCCCGCCCGGGCCTCTCCCGCCGCGGCCTCCAGGTCTTTCGAGGCGGCGGGCGGGGCGGAACCTGGAGGGGTGGGGGGGGGAGTATTTGTTTCCTCGGCCGGTCCCTTCCAGGCAGCTCCTCCTTTTCTCGGCGGCCCGGTGACACTGGGTGGCGTGTGCTGCAGTGTGTGTACGAGAGCGAGCGCGTGTGTGCACGCCTCCGCCACTACAGGCGAAGAATTCGGTTCTTATTCATGGAGAACTCCGTGCGCACACACGCCCCCCTCGCGGAGACTGCGGGCGGCTCGCCGCGATCGTGGTGCCCCTGTCTGCCCCGGCGCACACCCCGTTCCCCGGCCAGCGGGCGGACCTTTAACCGGGGACCCCCGTGCCACCCGCCCCAGCAGCGCCCTGGGCCGGACGCCGAATCCCCTCTGGGGAGAGGAAATCTAGGCGGAGCGCGGCTTCCCCGGCTCTCGGCCGCCCCTCCTCCCCAAAGTCCGACCGGCTCGGACACGGGGTGCGCGACTCCGGGTCCCAAGCACCCGGGCCGCCCCGCACGCGCCCCGGCCCAGCCCTTCCACCCGGGGGCGGGCGCAGGAGTGGGGGTCTCTGAGCCCTCCTCCCCGCCCCTCGGTCCCCTCTCGAGGCGTTTCCCATCCTCTCCGCCCCTCTGGGGGCCTCGAGCCCACCCAGGCCTCGCAGGGCTCAGGCGGCTGTCGCCTACCTGGGTCCTGAGAGACGCGAGCGCCGCACCGGCGAAGCTGCGATGTCCCCTCCGTGGGCTCCGACCGGCACGGGAGCCAGAGGCCCATGTCAGCGCCGGCGTCGGTTTCCCTCTGGCTCTCGGGCTTTCTGGGCGGCGAGCCTCCCGGACACTCCCCTTCCAGGCTCCTCCCGCGCCCTCCCTCCCGCGCCGTCCGCACTGAAGTCACGGCGCTGCCGCAGCCAATGGCGGCTGCGAACCCCCGCCCGGCCGCTCGGCCTCCTCGGTTCAAATCTGCCAGTGTGGGACTGTCGGAGCTCCATGTGGGGCGGCCCGGGCGGGGAGGGCGGCCGGGAGCCGGGCCGGTGGGGTCCCGGGGGAGCCCCGGCGGTGGCCAGGAACCGGTACCCCCCGCCCCCTCCCTCCCGGCCCGGCACCGACGGGAGAGGAGAGCCCGGGGGGCTGCGCCGCCAGGGCCGTGGATTCCGTCCCGGACTCTTACTGGAAACCAGAGGGGCGGGGAGGTGCCGGCTCGAGGCCAGCCCCGGAGCGGCTGTAAGAAGGGGTTTGGGCGGGGTGACCTGGCTTTGATCGGCCAGCTTTCCGGAGGAGGACTGAGTCCTTGGCCTCCGGAGTATCCGCGGAGACTAAGTTCTGCTCCGAGTGAACCTCTAAGACGATGAGCTCTTGAGTCCCAGAGGAGCAGGCCTTGGGCTCGATTTATCGAGTAAGAGCTCCCATTTGTAAATGATTATTACCAAAGTAATAAAGGCCAGTGGGGAGGTCCTCCCCAGGAAAGCGGACGGGGCACACAGTGGCAGTTCCCTTGCTGTTGGCAGCTTCCTTGGATTTTAGAGCAAGTCAGGCCTGGGGAGGGGGCATGCGACTCTTGATCTCGGGGTTGTTAAGTCTGAGCCCCACCTTGGGTGTAAAGATTACTTAAAAACAACTTTTAAAAACAATTTTTAGAAAAAAGTAAAAATAAAAAATTAAGCAAGTCAGGCGGAGGTGGTGTGCGGGCTCCGGACTCCTCCCCCCCCAACCCACGTGGCTTTCCGTGGGATCCTTCGGTGGGACCCTTTGGGCTGGTGTTTTACCAAAGGCGGGCAGGGCCTCAGATCGCCAAGGCTCCAAGCCCTGAGGACATCAGGCCCCGGTGACGCGCTGACTGCTGCTTATTTACCCCTTATTGATGCTACCCGTGACAGTCCTGAAACCACAGCTCAGTCTCACCTGTCGGGAGAAAACTCACCTGATTCGCTGGGGCACTGCCCCCGCCCCTTCCTTCCCTCGATTTTTAGCGCATTATTTCGTCTTTTAGGGCCCGCTGTTCAGCAATTTGTTCTCCTTTTTACCTGTGTCTGGGGTTTGGCCTTCCCAGTTAGATTACACAGCAATTAAGCAGACCTCCAGGACGAAGTCCTCACCCCTTTGTAATTCTGCGGCTCCTTATCCGAATGCAGTGTTATGCAGGGAGGCTCCTTCCTCAAACATTGGCCGTTCCTGGTGGTTTGCCTTTGGGACAAAGATGTGTAAAACCCAGCCCTGCCTTCAGGATGTCCACAGAGGATGTAGGCTGTCCCCCCCATGGAGCTCAGTAGGTGCCACTAGACAGTGGTCCCCACTGTACTGCTAGGACCCTGGTGGGGAGGCTTGTTTGAAAGATAGCGTTACTTGTCCCTGATGTTTGGGATCCCGGGCCTGTGAATTTCTAGGGGCGTCTGCCTCCTGAGTACCTACGGAGGCTAAGTTTTGCTCCAACCTTTCAGACCAGAGCTGTCTACTGATCATCGGAGGAAGTTAACAAAATTGAAGCTTGAATAGCTACCTTGAAATTTCTGGCAAGCTCTAAGCCCCTGACTTCGGAGAGGGATTTGAGGTCTTAACTGCACCTTTGCTGTAACTTGACCTGTAAGCTTTTAGGCCTGAGCGTGTGTCTCTGCCTGTCGTAGCTGCTGGGACCTGCCCTGAGGGCTTGGGCTTACGTGATCCTCAAACTGCATGGGCCTGCCCACCCCCTGCCTCCCAAGGCGCCCACCCATCCCAAACACGCACCTCCCTGCCTGGTTAACACCGGGTTCTGGGCACCTCAGTTCGTGTTATTTTGTCCCAGCTTTAAGAGGGTCCATTACATTAGGTCGGCTAATCCCACTTCCGTGTAGAGAGGCCACTCTGGTTAGTTCCTTAGTCAGGTTTGCCCTAAACTATGACTCTGGGCAGGTCATTTTACTTTCTGGAGGGACCTGACCTCTGGCTTCCCATCTCTATCCTGAGTCCCCTCACCATTTCCCCCCCACTGAGGTTAGCCAAGGTGGTCCAGGATGGACGCCTCAGCGCGTCACCAGGGCCTGATGTCCTCAGGGCCTGATGTCCTCACGGCGATCTGAGGCCCTGCCCGCCTTTGGCTATTCACGCCCACCCTGCTGGGCAGGGGCTCTTCCGTGCCGTGGTTCCCCGCTCTAGGGAACCACCTGGAGCCCGTTCACAGGGCCGGGTGGGGGTGGGGGGGGAACCTCTGCCGTGCAACGGGGAAGATCCCCAGGATACCAGGCTACTGGCAGAGAGCCTGCCGTCAGGGGGGAAAAGTCCGCCCCTGGTGTGGGGGCGCTTTTGCCCCAGGGGTATGAACCCCCTTCTGAGGTATTTAACCCACATCAGGGCTTTAGAGCAGCCAGTGTACCCGGAGAGTAAAACAGGAATTCATCCCCACAGGCTCTTGGGGACAGGATGGTGTCTGATGGGTGTTGGACTCTCCAGTATGGGTTGGCATCTGTACATTGGGAAGATGAATGAATGAGCAGAGTCCAGAGCCCTGGTACCCCTCTCTTCTCCCACCTGCAACCCCAGCCTTGAGCTGAGCTCTGGCTGTGACCCCTCGGTGACCTTGCTGGGCCATCCACATGGGCAGGGACCCTCCCAGGATGGAAGGTCCCAGGGTTCAGGGACTGAGGGAGGCGCTGCATCTCAGGGGCCCCCTGGCCCTCCTTAGTGAGGGAGCCATGCGACTCGACAGGCTGGGGACTCTCTGGAGGCAGGAGGTGGCAGTCGGCTTGAGCTGGACCTTAAGAAGTTGATGAGGTGGGTCAAGCGGTGGAGACAGAGCAGAGAGGCCATGGAATTTACTGGAAATGAGTCCAGATATGGAGTCAGAACATCTGGGTCGTATGACCTTGGGGAAGTCACTTAGTCTCTTGGAGTCATATCTGTAAGGAGGGGATAGTAACAGTCCAACCTCAGGGGCTTATCGGAAGGATGGAAGGAGATAAGGCGTGGGAACTTGCTTTGTGAACTGTCAAGTCCAACGTAAGGGACCCTGGTTTCTATTATTGCTGTTAAGTCAGACGTCAGCCTCTGGGTCCCTCCTCTGTCCTTCTGCCAGGGGAAAAAACAGATAGCCCCCCACCCCCACCCCACCAGGGGTTCTGTCTGTCACTGGGCATTGTCCTGTTATTAACACGCTGCCCCTGACCACTGAGCTGGGACATTTCCCGGGAGGTGGGAGATGATATGAAACATCCTGTTTATCTGGGAGGGAGAAAAGGATGGGCGAAAAAGATACAGTCAGGGTTCTGGGTTCCTCAGAAAATGAGCATAGACTTCAGGTAAAGACAGTGAGTCTCAGAAACAGGGACACTGGAAGGAATGTTTCATGTGGTCTCCAGATTTCTGAAGCCCAGAACTTCGACCACCAGTGACGCCCCCGCCCCGGGAAAAGCAAGAAGGCCCGGCTTTGCCTGTCAACAGAGGGTACCTCTCTTGGTGCTTCAAGGGCCTGCAGGGCCCTACTGGGAATGCAGATGCCTGAGGCCGGCCCATCTGGGTTCTGATCCCAACTGTCACCGTATGACCTGAAAGAAGTGCCTTGAGCTCCTGGGGCTCAGTGTGCTCATCTGTAAATGGGGGCACGTGGGTCCCCACCTCATGGAGTTGGCATGAGGTTGGGTGATAATGCAGGGGGCCTGGGGCCCCACGAGGGCTCCTGACGTGGACCCTGACTGGTTTCAAAATGAGGGGCTCAAGTGAGAGCTTTTGGAACAAGTTTGTTCTAAGCGCGCCCCGCCCCGGGGCAGAGAGTGGGCCTGTTCTCATCAGTGTTTCCCAGAATGGAGCTAACAGAAAAAGAACGAATGACATTATCTGTAAGAGGCAGTCTTGGACTTCTGATAGAAGAGTCTGTCAGGCTCAGGGTGGCCGTGGAGGGGCTCGCCCAGACCTTTCTGTCGTTGTCTCTGGAGAGGGATGGGTAGACACCCAGCTCTGCTGGAGGGCAGCCCCTGATAACCAGAAACCCTCCTGGGCCCCTGAAAAGATGAAAAGAAAAGCAACTGGGGGGAAAGGAAAGAGCTTTTTTGTGCCCGGAAAGCCTGTCTCCTGCCCAAGAGCCCAAATCAGAGGCAAATTGGCCTAAAAGGGACACTTAGAAAAGGCAAGGTCATTGTCACCTGTTGAGTACTTTACTCTGAGTTAAGAATTCTACATCTCAGTCCTATAGAGTAGTTGCTATTACTCCCAGGTTTCAGATTAAAAACAGAAAAGGCGAAGTAAACTGCCCGAGATTCCAGGGCTAGCAGGTCCAGATCCCAGACTGAGGGAAGTCTAAGCAGGCAAGCCGCCGAGCCCACGGTTCCAGCCACAAAACCACAAGACAGCAGGAAAGGAAACTGCTTCCAGCTGGAGCATGCATGATCTCGTTACTATACTCGGCCACAGCGGGCAAGGGCAAGTCGCTAGGGGAGACTGGCACCCACCTCCTCAGGCAGACACACACCCTTATCAAGCCCAGGAGGGTTCTACGTCGTCAGGGAGAACCGACGCACCCGACTCCAGGCGGATGTCCTCCTCCGCCTCCGTCACCCTGTCTCTACCAGCCCACATCCACACCAAAGACCCCAATTAAATTCCTTCCTGGAGCTCAGTGCATGGCCCAGCGGTGAAGAGGAGGTTGCCCAGAGCTGAAGGCATCACTCGGCATCCTCTCTGACCCTATGTGATGTGACACATGGACCCGCATGTTCCAAGCGCTTAAAGGAACAGCCCCTCAAATCAGGAGGTCCTTGTGCCTCTGCCTTTGGATGGGGCACGTCTCCCTCCTTCCTTCCCTTGGCACTGAGCCCCCCAGATCCCAGATCCTTGGCTTGACCTGAGGCCTGTGTACTTCTGTCTGACCCCAGGATTTCCTAGCACCCCCGGCCCCGGGCATCCAGACGGAGGTTCCTCTGGGAGAAACAGGCTGTAAGAGACATCTGTCTCGTCCTCTTGAGTCTGTCCCCACATTCAAGGCGATGCAATTGTGTCTCCAGCCAGTGGCTGCAAAGAAGCCACGAGAGTGGAAAAGGGTCTGGCATTTCGGTGTCCCTTCTTCTTGTGGGGAGAATGAGGCAGAGATGCCAGAAAATGTGTTTCTGGGCTGGGTGTAATTGTCAAAGCCCCTCGTTGTGGCTAGGGGGTTGGTTTTCTCCAGAGTTTTCAGTTTCCTGTAAGTGTTGTCTTGCTTGCTTGTTGTCTTGTGTGCGTGTGTGTGCGTGTGTGTGTGCATGTGTGTGTGTGTGTGTATGTGTGTCCTTCCTCTGGTCCTGCAAAGCCTTTGAGTCATAACAATAACTCAGCCTGATGTCAAGGCTAATTTACACTTCCCAGCTTGATGGCTTGATGCTGCAGGACGCTAGCTTTCTCCTCTCCCCAAGTCCTCTTCACCTTCACAAGCCAGCTGTGGCTGAAGACAGTGGACATGTTAGGTAAGCCAGCGATGAAGACTCGGTTTCAGGCAGCTGATTGCCCCAGGCCCAGACGAGCGGAGTTTCTGGGCGACAAATGAATTCTTGGCTGAGTGGCAAGCAGGATTCCTCCAGCAAAGCACACTTCGCTCCTGCAAGGCCACCAGAAGAGAACAGAAAGAGAGAGCGGGATGAGGAGGCATAGGGGCCTTGTAATTAAATGTATAATAAATTAATTGCATGGAAATTTGCACGAGAGAATATTTCCCCCTTCTTTCCGAGCACATAGCTTGGCTACTTTAGGGCTAATGATTAGAATGCTAGCAATCACCCAGGCCACCCACTTTACAGAACAGAAAATAAAATCCAGAGAGGTGAAGTGACTTTTCCAAGGTCACACAGCCCTCTACTAATAGAGCCTGGGGCAATGCACGATTTCTTCTAACACCCCGCCAACACTTGTCCTGTGGCATGGGTGGTTTGCAAAGATTTTTATTTTTTAAGTAGGGACTCCTTCTCTCTACCCCTCAAGTGAAACTCTGCATGATATAAAACAGATCAAGGTGGTTCCTCCTACTGAATTTGCAGTGGGGGGAGGCTCCCAGAGCCCCATCTGCTTTACCTCTTGAGGGTCTTCTGGGAGACCCCAAGGCTTCGGGACATGGAAATTTACAACACCAATCCTAATGATAGTAAGCCCTCAGGACAGGTCAGTTTCCACAAGGTTCCAGGCACTCCTCTGGGGGTTTTGCATGTATTAGCTCATTGGAACTCCAGAAAGCCCTGTGAGACCATACCCTGATGGGGGCTGCAGGCGCTTTGCAGAGCTCTGTCTTCTATACATCCTGGCAAGAAGCATCTCTTGGAACTTGGGATCTTGATGCAGGATCTTTGCTTGTCGAGGGTGGCTTCTTGCACACACACACACACACACACATACACACCCTGTCCCCACCTGGATGACCCTGTCCTAGCAACCCAGCTCATCCCCATTCTTTCCTACCCTTTTCATTTCACGTCATGGCCCCCTTTCCCCAAAGGTGTGGAGAAGGCATGGCTCCAGGTTGGGCAACATTTTAGGCTTGCAGAACCCACGACACCCTTTTGATCTGATCCAAAGGCAAATTGGTGGCGTGTGGGTTGGATGCAACCTGAAGATATATTCTGTTTGCATGCACAGCTGTTCCTGTTACTATTACTGCAAAACAAACTCCTTCCAAGCAGTCATTTCACTATGCTTCTAGATTCTGTGGGTCCCGGGAATTGAGATTAAGTACAGAAAGAATGACTTGTTTCTGTTTCGTGATGTAAGAGGTCTCAGCAGGGAAGACTGAAGACGGGGGGGAGGGGGCAGCTAGAAGTGGGTGGGTATGGGTGGTGTGACTTGGGGGTTGGGGGCCGGAATCAGACTGGCTCACCTTCACTCTGGTGGTTAATGCTGGCCATCAGCCAAAATTCCCATGCATGGCTTTTCCACGTGGGGTAGTTTGGGCTTCCTCACAAGATGGCGGCCAAGTGTCAAGTTCAAGCATCCTACGAGAACCAGACAGAAACTACATGATCTTTCATGACTGTATTGGCCTCCTACACTGTCATCACAAACTACACAGTGGTGACTTCACAGAAATTAATTCTCTCACAGAAGTTCAAACTCAAGCTGTCCACCTGGTTGGCTCCTTCTGAGGCTGTGAGGGAGAAGATGCCCCATGCTCTCTCTTAGCTTCTGGTGGACTCAGGCATCCCTCAGCTTGTAGATCCATTGCCCTAATCCTCTGTCCTCCCCTAGTCTTCTTCCTGCATCTCCACACTGTCTTCCTTCTGTCCGTATGTGTCTCTGTGTCCAATTTCCCCTTTTTATAAAGACGTTGCTCATCTTGGATTAGAACCCACCTCATCTTAACTTAATCATCTGTAAAGACTCCATTTTTAAAGAAGGTCACATTCACAGGTCCTGGGGCTTAGGACTCGGACATCTTTTGTGGTGACACAGTTCATCCTGTCACAATGATCTTGAAAGTCCCATAGCCTCACTTCTGCTGTAGTCCTGTGCCCTTCCCACCCAACATCGGCTGCCCCTTTGGATGGAGGGGTGTCAGAGTTACGTTATAAGAAGAGCACATGAGACGGGAAATCTGTTGCAATCATTTGGGGAAGATTTGATCTGCCACAGCAAAGCTTACTATATATATGGATATAGATATGTATATATAGGGGCACCTGGGTGGCTCAGTCGTTAAGCGTCTGCCTTTGGCTCAGGGCGTGATCCCGGCGTTCTGGGATCGAGCCCCGCATCAGGCTCCTCCGCTGGGAGCCTGCTTCTCCCTCTCCCACTCTCCCTGCTTGTGTTCCCTCTCTCGCTGGCTGTCTCTGTCAAATAAATAAATAAAATCTTTAAAAAAAGATATGTATATATAGTTGCTAACATTTAGGCATAGGGAGATTCACATAAAATTGGGGTTTCAGGTTCTTGAAGAATAAGAAAAGCCTAGAACACGGTGCTCTCACCCCCCCTCACCCCTTCCCAGTGGCAGCAGTTAGGGAGAGCTGCCTTTCAGGAGGCAGCGGCCTCTGCAGCTGACCCACTTCCTGAGCTCCCTTCTCTGAGGTTCAGTGTCAGTTGTCACTTGTCACTGCATCGCTGTCTGTCCCTTACACTCAACTGGCTTCTCTCCTGTATGGCCTTGTTGCTGGCTCCGGGGGCAGCGGAGGGTGTCCCGCCCCCTGGTCCAGGCTGTGCAGAGGAGGCTCCCTGGGGCAGGACCCCAGGAACTCCCCCTCAGGTGAAGTCGTGGGTGTCATGACAGAAACAACTCCACCCCCACCCCCACCCCAAAAGCCGACAGAGGGCTGCAGAAAGGAGCCGGCCTCTGATTCAGGGCCCAGTGTATGCAGGACGGGTCTAGGCAGGAGGACAAGGCTGGACAAGCACAGACAGCAGGCTGATTACAGAGGGCAGGGTGAGGAGAGTGGGGAGGTGAGCTGGAAAACTGCAAACAGATGCGGTCACAGTCCCCCGGCCCCGCCCCCACGGGTCGGCCCCGCCCTCGCCGATTTCCTTCCAAGAAATGACGTGAGGGCCACTTCTGAGGTGGCTTCTCTGACTTCCCGCCATTCCCATCCGTTTTCTAGAGCCCGCTGGATCTTCCCTGCTATTGGCCAAATCCCTTTACAACACATGCCACGAAAGTAAACAATCCAAGATTGCCAGCTGCAGTTCAGTGTCATCCTGGGAGCCTTGAACTTGAGCGATAATTTTCTCTGCAGAAGAGGCGATGGATGGGAAGCAGTCCCTCCCTGGGAGTCAGGGGAGAGGCTCTAGCGCCGGGTCTCAGGCAGGAGCTCTCTGCAAGCTGGAACCCGTGCTGTTTTGGCTGGGGCAGTCCCCAGGCATGCAGGGTACCCCAGGGGGCCCTGGACCTGTCACTTCAGGCAGGTTACTTGGCCTCTCTGTGTTTCAGTTCCCGCTTCTGTGAGACAGAATGGGTTAACTTATGCAAAGTGGTCAGCAAAGTGTTGGGCCAAGCGTGAGCTCTTGTTCGCATGCAGCCATGTCCTTGACCACATCCGGGTGTCTTCCATCTAGTGATGTCTTGTTGGGTCCTAGCAGAAGTTGGGCAATGTGGAGCCTTGCTTTCGTGAGGGTGTGCAATGTCTCTGTGTACCAGGCACTGTGCCAGACCCAAACAAGCAGGTATGTCCTGCCACTCCCTCTGCGCTTACCAGCAAGGGCCACAGAGGGAGAGAGGGGCCCCTCCTCCCCCTCCCTGAGTTCTGGTCACCGGCATCTGTGATTAATATTTTGCAGCTTGGTGGCGGGTGAGGGTTTTTCCTGACCTCAGGGAATGACTGTTATTTGGCTCCTACTAAGAGGTGGAAACAATTTAAGAAGGGGGGGTTGGGAGAAACAGGAAAACAAGCATCCCTAGTTGCCAATTTAATTCAGGGCGGGCTGGTGCTGTTCTACAGAAAGTTAAGGCAGCTGGGGGCGGGAGCGGAAGGCTGGCCTGAGGCCTGGGAGGTGCCGGGTCCTGGGACGCTGCCAGCCTGCGCAGGTCCGTCGAACCTAAAGCCTCCAAGAGAAAAGACACGCACTGGAGCTCCAAGGAGAGCCGATGACGCACTCCCCAGGGCTGCCGTGACAAAATACTGTAGACCGGGGTGGGGGAGACCAACACAATTCTACTGTCTCCAGTCCTGGTGGCTGGAAGTCCAAACTCAAGGTGTCCACAGGACCACGCTCGCTCTGAAGGTTCTAGGAGAGGCCCCTTCCTGGCCTCCTCCTACTTCGGGTGGCTCTTGCAGTCCTTGGCGTTCCTTGGCTTGTCGATGCGCCACTCTCATCTCTGTGTTCACATGGCCTTTCCCACGTGTGTGTCTCTCCGTGTCCTCTCCTCTTCTTATAAGGACGCCAGTCGTTGGATTTAGGGCCCACCCTACTCCAGTATGACCTCATCTGAAATAATTGTATCTGCAAAGACCCTCCTTCCAAATAAGGTCACGTTCGGAGGTTCCAGGTGGACCTGGATTTCAGGGGGACACGAGTCAACCTACTACAGTCCCCTCGACTCCCTTATCTGGGGGTCACACCGTAGAGGTTCTAGCAAACGTGGACTTGACCGGAAGCCACTTTAGAACAGGGGTCAGCAAACTCCACTTGTTTTTATATGACCCACGCGCTAAGAACGATTTTTAAATTTTTTAAATGATTCGGAAAAAATGAAAACCAGAGTGATATTGCAGTACACGTGAGAATTACAGAAAATCCTAATTTCAGTGTCCCTAAATAAAACTTGATGGGGACACAGCTACCCATTCATGTATGTATGTATCGTCTTTGGCTGCTTCCTGGCTGGACAGGGACCACGTGGCCCAAAAAGCCCGAAATATTTACCACCTGGCCCTTTAGGGAAAATTTTTGTCCACCCCTGTGAACATCGCTATCCTGAAACGATGTTTCCTGCCTGGTCTGAGCCCATCCAGAATGTGGAGGCTTCCCCAAGCATCCAGGTCGAGCAGGGTCTGACCCCTGGCTGGAGGCTGCTTGGTAGTTAAGGGGTGGGGGTTGGGGGGGGAGAGGGAGTCATGCACAGTGAAGCCAGGCAGGCTTCGGGTCCTGTTCTGGCTCTTGGACTTACCTGACTTTCCACGTCTGAGTGTCCTTCTCTGGTAAATGGGCAGGATGCGAATTCCTGCATCATGGGGCCGCTCTGAGGACTAACAAAGTGCAGAAAGGGGCCTTCAGCACAGTGCCGGGTGTGGCATGTGGTCAGCAAAAGTCAGCTGCTGTCATTGTCCTGCTGCCCCAGCTGGTGTGGGAGATTGCAGCCAGCTGAAAGTCAAAGACCTTTTAAATTCTCGAATCCGCCAGAAAATCCCACCTCTTCTGGCTGAAGCTCCCAGCAGGCGTATTTGGGTCTAGTTCCACTCTTCATCAACGTCGAGGAGAGAGTAAGAGAACTGGGTGGAAGACTGGAAATTTCCACGGGGATATCAGCCTCAGAAGACACACAAGTGCTGCTGTGGACCCACCAGCCCCCATGTGGCCTTCTTGTCCACCTCGCTCTGGGCCCCCCGGGAGACCCACCCGCATGGACGGTATCCCAGAGCCCTCTGATTTCCCACTGAATTGGGATCCTAAGGAGCCCAGACAGGAGGCTGGAGAACGGAGGGAGGGCCAGGCCCAGGTTGGGAGATGGCCCGTCTCTAGCTCCGGACCGGCCCCTGTGTGGCATCTCTCTCTCCACCCAGCCTCCTCTGTCTGTAGGGTCCAGTAGCCTCCGCTTCCGTCTGCCTCTGCAGGCCTGGGTGGGTCACGGTACCAGGTGTCCTTAACTTTGGGCCCCGTGGCGCTCCTCGAGCTCCTCAGCGCTTTACTGCAACTTTGCGACATTTCCCTCAAATGGTCCTAATTCGAGTGTGCTGTTGGTTTCCAGCATGACGGGTACACTCTGAAAGGCAGGCTTCACTCTCCTCCCAGGGACGCCCCCCTCCACCCAACGTCTAAGATTCAGGAGTTTTCTATTGATGCGATTTCCAGCTAGGAGGAGTCTGGAGGCAGGTAGAACACGGTTTGTGAAGGGATTGGACGTCGGGACAGATTGAGCCAGAATTGTGCCTAAAGCCAGAAGCTCTTGGATGATTCCACACGAGTGTCATTCTATCCGTGAACAATATCAGTGATCTCTTACATACAGCTTACAAGTTATGTTCCCATGTAATCTTACTTCTAATACCCACACACCTTCCAGGGAGGGAGATAGAGCCGTTTCTGGCATCGCCCACATTTTGGAAATGGACCTGAGCTTCCAAAAGTTTTGTATGAGTATCTGCATCTGGTCTGGAGTTGGGATTTAAGCCAGGTGGCCGACGCAGCAAATAAAAATAGAGGATGCCCAGTTAACTTTGAAGTTCAGATCGCAACAAATAATGTTGCATGGGTTAAACATATCCCATGGAAATGCGGGGTCGTGTTCTATCCAGCGGCCCTACGCCATGTCACAAACCCGGTCAGTCTGGGGGAGCGGGAGTGGAGATGGGGGTGGGGAAAGCCCTATCCAAGGAGGATGTGTTTCTTGTCTCTTAGGCAACTGTTAGCAAGACCTGTTCCATCAGAACGGTCTGGGCAGAGCAGTGTCCTCCAGACATCAGTGCGTGTGTCCCAGAACCACGGTCCGGAAAGCTGGACAGAGGACAGCACAGACCTTCAAGAGTCAGGACATAGGGTCTGAGACAAGAGCGATGAGCTTCCCCTGAATCTGGGGTCATCGTACCCCACCCCGGCTGCAGTGGAACTGAGCGAGGAACTCAGGTCTGCTGAACTCGTTCTCTCTTTGGTTGACCTCCCCAGTCCAAAGTGTTCTCCCAGTTAGTCACTCTGGGAGCTTTAAGGAAAGGAAGTCCACTGGATTCTGAGAGGCTTTTCCTGATGTTTTCCAGGTGAGGTTACCTGGAAAGAAGTACTGGGTATAATCCGAGGAGTACTATGTATAATCCAAACCTTCTAGAACATGCCCTCCCACCATGTCTCCTTGGCTTTGGAAAGCACCTTCCCTTCCCTCCTCCCTTCCTTCTTAGCAGATTGACTTGTCTCATTTTGGGGGGGTAGACAGTGTTTTTGGTAATGCAGCTGGAGGCAGCCCAAGTCCACACTCTCCAGCTGCAGTGAGGGGAGGAGCCAGTCTGGGATTAGAAAGGAGTAAGGAAGAATTTTGGAATTAGAGATTACAATGAGAGGTCTCCTGGGTCTAGAACAAACATGCCACCCGAAGGACATGCCTTTGGGTGTTCAAAACCCTTCCTTTCAAATCCCATTATTTTCTTTGATCCTTTCATCGATCAAATTGCTGGTAGATTGCTTGTTTCCCTTGAGAAAACTAAGAGGCACTTAGTTTGCCAGTGTCTGTTCTAGTACCAGAGCCCAGTCTTCTGACTCCAGTCCCTAGAATGCCTTCTGGGTTATGACCCTTCACCCCAACATCCTCAAATCAGTTGGAGTGGAGTTGCATCTGGGGGGGGTTGGGCTCCAAATTATGTGTAAGATAAAGACTAGGTGTAGTCCAAATTACACCTGGAAACCCCTAATCCCCTTGAAAATTGGTCCTAAAGTTCGGGAAGCATGGTTTGTACTGTCATATACATGGAAACCCTCTGCTCTGGCTTCTGCTTAGCCAACCAGCCTTCTTATTGATTCCCCATGTGTTCTCTGCAACACGAAGATGCCCATAGTCCCCTGAATCCTGAAGGCTAATGACGAGCTGCTTTCTGTGATGCCTGTATATTTCTGCTACTACTGAACCAAATTGTATGTTTATAAAGATTCAATTATCACTGTTCCCAAACTTGTTTTTGCCAGTTGTACTTTTTATAGTACTCACATAATTTAATTAAATATGATGTCATGGATAAGAGTGCCAACGAATAGTTATTTCTTTGAAAACTCCACTGAATGCTTTGATAAAAGAAAGTGGCAAANGTGTGTTGTTTTAGTTGTGGACAAGCACTGTAGAAAAAGGAGGGAAATAATAATAAAATCTAGGATTCTGCTGTATCAACCCACAGTTTCTACCAGAGATTCTCTGGTAGAATCAGAATCAGAGATTCTCCGAAGTTGCCCGTGTGCTTTGAGTGCAGCGGTTTGCCCTGAGTTCCCGTCTCTCTCTCTCTTTCTCTTTTTTAAAGATTATATTTATTTGACAGAGAGAAAGAGAGCAAGCACACAAGCAGGGAGAGCAGCAGAGGGAGAGAAGCAGACTCCCTGCTGAGCAAGGAGCCTGATGTGGGGCTTGATCCCAGGACCCCAGATCGTGACCTGAGTCCAAGGGAAATGCTTAACCGACTGAGCCACCCAGGCACCCCATGACTTCCCATCTCTCACAGATCTATGAATTGTCACTTCTTCGGTTTGCTTGGATTTCCACTGGTGAGAAAGTCGCGGTGACTTCCATGCCCCCTACACGTGGAACTGGACACTGCACGTCCTCGATCCATAATTTCTCTGTATTTTTGCTTTATTTTAAAGAAATTGACTAGAATTCACTGATGATCCATGATATGGGATTTATGTAAGAAAAGCAACGAAGAACTGCGTCTATGGAGCCCATTCTTGAGAAAAGAAAGATGCTACGGCCCAACACGAACAGATTGCTGAATGAATTTACATTTGTGTTTTAAGAAAAAATAGCGTGGCAGGGTGTGTATATGTAGATTTTAAATTCCCTGCTTTGTTTGGATTAGTGGAACAGCCTCCGTAGGAATGTCTGATGTGCGTTACAGTCGACTCCGTAAAGGAAGTGTGCTTCTCGAGTGGCCTTCCATGAACTGTTCACATCATTTGTCCTTCGCTCCCTTTCTATTCGGATCTGACTGTACGTGGGAGAAATGTGGCATCGTGTAATACCATTGTACTCCTAAACTCAGCCATTCAAGCCCTCGCTCTCCCCCCGGGGGGGACTAACTAGGTTCGTTCCACCAAGCAACCCCGTGGCTCTTGCTGCACCATTAGGGTCTGCACTGCTGGCTTGGCAGGAGTGAAGATGAACACGGGCAAGGAATGTGCCTTAAAATATCCCAGACGCAGCGCACGTCTCTAGAGCCAGAGTGCTTTAGTACAAACCCTGGCTTTTCCCATTCTCAAGGGCAAGCCACTTTAAATTCTCCCTGATCCCGTTTCCCTCCTGAAGGCGTTGTCACAGGACTCCCCGAGTTAATCAATGTAAAGTGGTAAGAACAGCGTCTGGCCGAGGGTGAACGGCACACAGGTATTAGCTATCATTATGAATCATTGCCATTTTGCCTCTAATTTGTTGTAAGCTGAGGGGCTCTTATCCTAAAAGCGTAAAATAAATAAAATAGCGCACTTCATTTGAAGGCATGGATGTCCACTCACCTATGAATTAAGAAGGCAAGTAAGTGGGACCCTTGTCGCTGCAAAAACACAGCCTGGCTAACAATGGATGCTGGAGGAGAAGATTGCTTCAGCATGATACGAGGGTAGCAGTCCCCACTTATCTTCCAGGGAGGAGAATAAATGTAGATTCAGAACTTCAAAAAAAAAAAGTTTATTTATAAAATACTGACAAGTTTGACAGGCCATGGGACATCTCGTGGTATATATTTCAAATCAATTTCTTTCTTACCTTTCATTTAAAAAATAAACCCGCTAACAAGCTATATGACATATAGATATATATTTTTTTCTTACAGATAGACACCTGCCACAATGAATACTCTCCCCATAATTTTTCATTATATCTTTTAAATCAAAAAATAAAGATTTGTGTTGGTTTTTGTTTTTGGAGTCTATGTGTGTAAAGAAAGGTAACACATTTGAATGCTTTTGGTTATTCTCACGGAAACAAAGAGAAGGGGGGTGGTCCCAAGAGAGGGCATCTGTGCTCCAGGTGGTGGCCAGGTTTGCCACCGGGCAGGACCATACAGAGGCACTCGGATCGGGCGGCTGCTGCTCGGGGTGGGGGGAGGGGGTCCCTCCCTTCCTGTCCCCTGGCCCCTCACACCATGTGCACCATGGGAAGGTGAGGGGAGCCCCTGCCCAGAGTGGGCTCTGGGAGGCTCTGGCACCTTTAGAAACTCTGCCCAGGGAGGTGTGGGCAGAGACAGAAGGCCTCGAGGCAGCGGTGCTCTGGGCAGGGCAGCCAGAAGTGTCCTTGTTTCTTCTGAGTCACGGCAGTGTCAGGTGAGGGGACGGGACAGGCAGCCTGGGTTTGCAAGCTCCCTGGGGCCCTGGGAGAAAAGTGCTTCTGGAACCAGAGCCGCTTTTTGGTTCGTCTTGGCAGTCTGGGTGCCGAGCCGCTGTGCACACTGGAGGCGTGGCCGCGAGGGGGAAGGGCAGCGCTGGGGTGCCAGGCGCGGGTTGCCAGGGGCCACACCAGATTTCCCCAGGGCAGGATGGGAGCAGAGCCAAAGGACACGGAGGCATCCTGCTGTGAACCTGCTTCAGGTGGTCCCGCAGACAGGGGCTCCGGCATCATCGGCCCAGGAAACCCAAGGTCAGGGAGGTTCCCTGTTTCCCATGGGCAGTGCCCGGCACATCCTTCTAATGCGGCCGGGGGTCTGGCTGGGGGGTCGGGAGCCTCCACTGCCCCAGCAGATATGTAAACGAGGGCAGAGGTGTCCTCTAAGGAATCTAGAGCTCCACGGCTGGAGACCTGGGCTTCCAGATGCGGCTGGGGCGGCAGGGAGACATTTCGGGAGGGTGGATGCGGATTAAGGGCTGGACTTTCACCTTGGGCCCCGCCTGCCTTCCGGCTTGCGCAGTGTCCTCGCCCCTGAGACAACAGATCCCAGCTGCCTTCCGGTGGGAGGGGACCCTGGCTGCCCGGGCCTCCCAGGGGACAGACAGCTCCGGCCATCAGAAGGAATCGCATGCCTCTTGGCGAACACACACCCGGATGTGTGTTCTGTGCATACGTGCATGTGCGTGAGCCCAGGCGTGCATGGGCACCGTGCCCAGTGCGCATGGGTGTGTCAGCGTGGGTGTCGAGGAGCGTGTGGGGAGGGGCAGGGTGCACATCTCAGTGCCCCAGGCGATCCATGAAAGGCAAAGGAAATCTGGCCTCGCGTGCAGTGCACACACGTGCGCACACACGGCTTCACTAGTCCGGCGTCCCCCTCCCCTGCCACACCCAGAGCCCTCCCTGCGCTGGGCTCAATTCATTCCCCAATGCAAACTGGGAACTTCCATAAATGGCTAACACACAGCAGATAAGGAGAAGGATGAGGCTGTTAAAAAAAGATGAGATGAGAAGGAGGAAGAAGCAGATCACACGCCGGCAGACGTGCTACCATGGAGACACCAGCTGTGCACCGGGCAGAACTTGGGCCTGTGGCCTCATGGCCGGGGCCAGTGCGCTTCCGTCCCTAGAGCCCCTTGCGGAGAAGCCGATGTCTGGGCCCTGGTGGCAGAGACCTCTGCCAGCACTCCCAAGGGGCTGAGGACGTGGGGAGGTGTGCCCATCCCTCAGGCCCCTGACCCAGCTCCCACCCCCCTCAGCTGAAGCGGCCTGTGGGGCTGGGTGCACATGCTACTTTCCTTGGCTTGCTCCCCAACGCCCCCCCAAGCCTCCCCTAACTGTTGCCCTCACCTTGAGATGGGGCCTGTGTGCGGCAACCCCAGAGAGCCCTGTGCCACGAAGGGGGTCCCACGATGAACTGAACAGGTCCCTGCAGGGCCCTCTCCTCTCCCGGAGGTGGCCATCCACCCAAACTTGGGGAGGGATGGGTGGCTGGGCTGGCCAGGGGCACTCGGGGAATTCGACCCTCAATCCCTACATCAGGGGGCTGAAGGGAAGGTTCAGGCCTCCACAAGTGGCTTTTTTTAAAGAACATTCCTTGGAGCAGATTGTGTTTGTAAAAGCCTTGCTTCCCGCCAGCTGTTCTGCTCCTTGGTCCCATCTGACCTGCCTGGCTGTCCACCTCAGGGTCTGTGTCCAGTTTGGACGGAGCCCTCCTTGCTCCGAGCCCTGGCGAGCGAGGCTGAGCAGAGCCGGGGAACACATGACTGCGGGGTTGGGTCTTTGACTCTTTGTAAACCGGGTGCTGGGCCGACCGGGTAAGTTCTGGGAGCTCTGGCTTCTAGACCAGGGGCTTGGCCCACCCCTCTGGGCTTGGCGGGGGTGGGGGGCATGTTTTAGGCGTGGATCAGTCTGGGTTGAGAGGGAGAGGGACCACACACCTGGGAGTGAATGTCCCGTTTGGCTAGGACCCAAAGGGATTTGTCTTGGAGAGGATCTCTAGACCTTTCTCCTTGCAAGTGCATGGGGGACCTGTGTGTGTGTCTCAGGAGGAAGGGGTCTCTCCAGGCACAGGGGTGTGCCTGCCCAGATGGCCATCCCTCACCCTGCCTAGCTCCCCAGTCCTGTGCTCACTCAACTTCCTTGTCTAGGCAGCTTCCTTTCAGGAGGGAAGAAGGAGAGAAGGCAGACTTCTTATGCTCTGATTTCGGGCCTTAGGGCCCAGTTATCCCAGTGGTACCTGGCCAGTTCCTGCACCTCTGCCCCCGGGGTTCACGTCTCCTGGTCTGTGCTCGGGAAAGTGATTTCAAGTAAAGCCATGGCTGGGCTCAGCGGTGCTGTGGGGGCCTCGCCCCGCCTCCCCAGGGCCCCTGCCTTGGATTCACCATAGAAAGAGTGTGTAAGAACAAAGAGCTAGCTAGGCAGACTCTCACCCCTTCCTTATTTTCCTTTTTCTAGATAAACCACATGCTTGGTGGAGACGTTGAGCCAGGGAGGGGACAGTGGAGTGTGAAGAGCAGGCCAGGGGGCCGGGCCATCCGTCCGTCCAAGGCCTGCCGGTGATGCACGGGGAGCGGTGAGCGGGTGCAAAGGAGGTGATCTTTGCCCCCCAGGGATGCTCAGCCTTGCACACCAGCCTTGCACATCTGCAGCCAGCAGTGGGCCCAGGGCCCCAGCACACGTGGAAGGGGCAGCCATCGGGCTTCCAGAAGCTTCTCGTCCCCTCAGCACGCTGCCTTACAGCTCTCTAGGCCTCAGCTTTCTCGCTGCCCCCCACCTCTCTCAGGCCCGGCCACTGCAGCCCTGACTCTTTGCACAGTCCGCAAAGGGAGCAGTGGACCCCACAATCTGGAGCCGACCAACCGTAGGCCACACCCGGCCTCCCTCATGGCTTCCTTCTCCTCCTCAACACCGGCTTTGCTGGCCCTGGAATCTCTGGAAAAATAAACTCAGGAGGTGAAAAGTTGACTTGGTTTCTTGGTGTTTTTGTTTTCTGGCAGGCAGTGCGGGGAGGGGCGGATGGGGAGTTTGGTGCCGTTCCTTTTCTTCCTTTTCCCCCTTCCGACGTCACACAAACGAGGAAAATCCTGCTATCGGAGCCCGGGAGCCGGGGGTGAGGCTGCTGGGGGGGCGGTAGAGGGTGCTCTGCTGACTCGGGGGGTTCGGGGGGTTCTGGGGCGTTGGGGTCCGACTGGCCTTGGGCCGGAAGAGGCTGCCCTGCTGGGCGCTGCTGCTGTTGGCCCCGGTGGCGTGGTCCGGCTCGCCCGAGTCGCTCTCCGTGTAGCTGTACGCCGGGGCCCGCGAGATCCCCTTCTGCTGCCGCCGCCACGAGTTGTAGTACGTGGGGTCGCTGATGTAGTGGTTGACGAAGGAGTGGGCCTTCTGGTGGGTCGGGTCGGCCTCGTACTCACTGTCGCTTCCCTGCGAGGACAGAGAATCGGAGAGTCAGGGGCCCCGAGGGGCCAGGTCAGCGTGCTCAGGGCTGGAAGGCAGCAGGTGCCCGGGTCTGAACCTCCCGAGCCCTAGACGGGGGCCACTGCCTACCCCCTCACGGCCAAGGGGGCCTGGCGCCCGGTCGTGCCCACCTCCCGGCCTTCGGAGCAGATCGTGGGGATGAAGTGTCTGCCGTGGGGCTGGCATACGGCCTGCAGGCCCCTGACGTGAATCCGAACTCAGAAGGCCTGAGTTCTAATCCTTTTTTTTTTTAATTGAGGGGAAATTCATAGAATATAAAGTTAACCGTTTTAGAGCTAAGGGGCAGCGGCTTTTAGTCCACCCACAATGTTGTGCAGCCACCGCTCTGGGTGGTTCCAGAACCGTTCCATCAGCCTGTACGCACCGGCGGTCATTCCCCGTTCCTCCCCCGCCCCCACTGCGGTGACCCCCGACCCGCTTTTATGTCTGTGGGTCTACGTACTCTGGGCATTTCATACGGTATGTGGCTTGGGGGTCTGGCTTCTTTCACTTAGCATAATGTTTTCGAGAGTGAGTTCATCCTGCCTTTCCATCTGCTGTATTTCTGATGCTCTGACATCGGGGGGGGGGGGGCTTGCCCACTCTGGAGAGGCGATGGGCTCCCGGGGCCGGTCGATCAATCCTCGCAGCTCGCGATGCCTTTTCCTGTCACACTGCCTCACTCTCCCCTGTCCCTCGTCACTCCAGGGCCAGCTACCAGACGACTAGGGACAGCCCCTCTACCCCAGAGCCCACTGAGTTTATTCGAGCGAGCCCAAGCCTGCCCCCACAATGAAGGCTCCTGCCCACGTGTCCCTCCTGCTCCCTCTGCCTCCTGGGGACCCTGGTGCTTCCCTGACATGGCCCTGCATGGGGTGGTGTGTCCCCTCTTCTCGGGAACTGAATAATTCGATTTTTCAAGGGCAGTCATACCCGGATGGTAACAAAAACCTACATTTTGGAACAGACATTCATGCGTGATACACTGAGTTCCAACCTTAGCCTAACCTCTGACTGACGGCGTGACTGGGGACGAAGCCAGGGCCAGACCTGCCGTGGCTCCTGGCACCGAACGGAGGCTGGTGCCCACCCACGTGTGATCCATAAGACGAGCATGAGAAAAATATCAACAGAAGGTCCGAACTTCACACGATGACGGCCCTGTGGCTTTCCCCCCTAAACGCAAAATATTAAATTATTCCTAAAACTGTCGCTTCTTCGGTGTCCCACCATTGCTGTGTCTGCCTAGGGGGGGATCAGCAGGAGACGAGAGTCAGGCTGGGCTGGGAAGGAAAACAGCACTCGCTCACTCGCGCGTTGGTTCGGATCTGAATTGTGGAGCTAAAAATACCGTGCGCCCCTCCCCCACACCCTGCGCCCAGCACTGTTTTGAGAACCAAGAAGAGGACAGATGGAACACCCTTAGAATGCTCTGGAAGAGACATGCTCTGATTTGAGTGAACAGGACGCTCTCAGGGAAACGCAGCTCCGAAGGCCTCACTCAGGTTACCACGTCCCGGCCCGAATACGCAGAGGCAGTAAATTTGATCAACCTACTTCGGATAAAAACCGCAGCAAGAAAACCCAGTGAGCCCAATGCGAACGCGTTTGGGATGATCAACTGTGTCCTGCTTGACAGGGACAGCAAGCGGAGAGCTGCTGACCTTGCTGCAAGGGGTCTGAGCTACGGGGAGTGCAAGGTGCACCTGCCCTCGGGAGCCCGAAGTCCAGTAGGGCACCAGCCCCTCTGGAGAAAGCTACAAGGTGGAGAATTCCAGCTGCCAGCTGGGGGAGCAGGCCCTCTGCCAGGGGGTCGGAGCCTTAGTGACCTTCCACACCTCCGTGTTGTGGCTGCGACCGCTCTGTGGGTACTGAGAACACCAGTGCGGAGAGGGTGAGGTTCACCCCGAGACACGAAGAGCGGGGGGCCTCGGATCTGCCTGATTTTCCAAAGCCCACACATGCTCTGAATGACCCCCTCCTGTCTGGAGATGGACTGAGAGAGCCCTTCTACCCTCCCGGCGGGGACTACATACTCCCTCCTCCATCTGCAAATTTCTGTTGTCTGACACCCCCCCCTCCGCCTCACCCCTCCACAGTCCTGGCTGCTCTCCTTACCACCACCCTGCACCCCCTCCCAGGACCTCAGTCCTCTTGGCAGCAGAACTGGCTGCCAGAGACAATGGAAAGTCCCTCGCTCTCCCCATGACGCAGAACAGCACAATGTGAGCCCCTTTCTTTGCCTACTGCCCAGCTGCCGGCCCAGGAGGGAACAAAGGGGCCCGTACAGACAGGAGCTCCATATGCCAAGAGTGGGGAGGGGGCTGAGAGCTGGGCACCTGATGCCTGGGGCAGCGCGGTGGCGGCCCAGGGGCAGGAGAAATCTGAGCAGGTTGTGGTAGATGCCATGAGGCAGGGGGCTGGCGGGGGTGGGGGGACTGGTCCAGGAGCAGCGAGGGTCTTTAAGTGTGGGGGGTGGGAGAGGGCCACCCCACAGTTCTGCCTATGGGTTGGGTCTTTCCAGACGGGCCTCCCCACCAACTGGCCTGATCAGTTGCTAGCATCGTTGCTGGCGGTTCTAGAACTTCGGCCAGGCCCACAAGGGAGTCCCCGTCCCCATGGCCCCATCCCAGAGTGAGTAAGTATCTAGGAGGTGACTGTGGTGTGGCCAAGTTCAGATTCTGTCGCTTGCTAGCTAGGTTAAGTTTGGACCCATCACCTGGCCTCTCCCAGCCTCAGTATCTCTGTCTGTAAAATGGGTAGATGCCTGCAGTTCATGGGGTGAAAAAGGCCTGGAAGCCCCCCAGGAGGGGTCAGAAGGAGCCGGGGTCAGGGAGGGTGGCTCAGTGTTCAGGCGGCTGGGAAAGGGGAAGAATGTTCACCTCCTGCCCCCCAAAATAAAGCATCACTAGAGTGGGGATGGGCTTCTCTGACCCCCTGGGGGGCCCAGACCCCAAAGCCCATTCATGTGCATCATCACGATCTGACGGCTACCAACTGCTGAGCACCTACTATGTGCGGGACCCCATGGGGCGGCATTCCTGATGGGCACGGAAAAGCCACGGAAGCAAGAGCTGGGAGCCCACGGAGGCAGAGCTGCAGCGGGAGGAGCAGGGGGTTAGAGGTGGGCCTGCCCCACCCCCAGCTCTCCCAAGCCCGAGGCAGGGGGGCTCTGCCTCCACCTCCTTGAACATCTGTTTCTTTTCTGCATGGGGGTGGGGTGAGAAGGGAAGAAAGCCGGCGAGGGGGGACCCGGGGCGCCCATTCCTGCTTTCAACTCTCACGCGGGCCTCGGTAATTGAATGCAGCTTCCCAGTAACCGACCCAGCACAAAGGGGACCTTTCATGGGCAGTCCCGCCAGGCCGCCAGGCAATCAGGCCACTGCTCCAGCTCCGGGCCTCTTAACAGCTCCTCAAAGCCACTCACTCAGCAATTACCCGGCCTGGGAAGGAGAGCAGGGAGGGGGCCAGTGGGAGG